>NC_142010.1:140056278-140378778 GCF_049901735.1 Notechis scutatus
AATCACTGAAATTCTTAAATTTAGTAACACGATTGTTAAGTGAATCTGGTTTCCCCATTGTCAGAAGTTTGCAAAAGGGGAATGTAAGACTCTAGGACACTGCAACAGTCATAAATGTGAGCCAGTTGTCAGGCACCCAAATGTAAATCACGTGACCATGGAGAGGCTGCTACAGTGTGAAAAAAGGTCATAAGTCACTTTTTTCCAGTGTCCTCGTAACTTTGAACGGTCACTAAATGAACTGTTGTAAATTGAGGACTACTTGTATGGCCTGGATGAGAATCCTGACAGATGTTCCCTGCTACCCTCGGAATGGGTGGTGGAAAGCACCCTGTCTTGCTACTCTTACAGTCAGGGGTGGGATTCTATTTATTTATTTATTTATTTATTTATTTGATTTGATTTGCCAATTGTTTACAAGATAATAAGTATAAGTGTATACATAGTTGTGAATACATGAAATGGGTACATATAAGAAAAATAAAGAAGAATAAGAGAAACAATAGGACAGGACGGTTGTGCGCTTATGCACGCCCTACAGGCCTCTTAGGAAAGGGTGAGGTCAATAGAGACAGTCTAAGGTTAAAGTTTTTGGGGTTTGGGAAGAAACTACAGAGTCAGTATTCCAGACATTGACCACTCTATTGCTGAAGTCGTATTTCCTGCAATCAAGTTTGGTGCGGTTTACTTGAGTTTGTATCTATTGTGTGCTCTTGTGTTGTTATGGTTGAAGCTGAAGTATTCATTGACAGGTAGGACATTGCAATGTATGATTTTATATACCATGCTTAAGTCAGACCGAAGCGGCGATTCAAGGTTTTCTAGTTCTAGAATTTCAAGTCTGGTGGCGGCACCTATTTGTTAACATTCTAGAAGAACCACTTGTTAGAAGAAATGACTGGCCTAATCCTGTAAGGAAGGCAGGAAGGAAACATTCTGGTGTTGCTTACAGAAACTGCCTCTCCTTTAACCCTTATTACATTTTTGGCAGGAATAGACTTCCTGTCTCTGGAACATCTCTGGAGTTTTTTTCCCCTCCTTTGCTGGTACTTTGCTTGTGTGGAGTGACTATTCAAAGTTATATTGGCACTGAAAAAAGTGACTTATGACCATTTTTTCACACTTACGACTGTTGCAGCATCCCCACAGTCATGAGAGGCCAGGCAAGGAGATGCATGCCTTGATGTGAGTGATATTGAGTTGGCCACGCCCAGCCAGTCACATGACCACCAAGCCATGACCACCAAGTCACATGACCACCAAGCCACGCCACCAACTAAGACACGCCCACAGAACCGGTTGTTAAAAAAATTGAATCCCACCCCTGCTTACAGTACATGGGAGTGCATCTGTGCATTTTCATTCACCTTTACAGACACGCATCTCTGAGTAGTAGAGCTTTAGCCAGGCTGCCAATATTGGTCTTAATTGGATGAAAGTGCTGTCACAGCAATCCTTTGAGGGAAGGTGGGCTTTAGATATAATGGATTGGTCCAAAGTGACCCAGTTAGTTCTGAAGCTGTGGGGTAATTTAAATTTGAGACTCCCAAAGTCCAGCACCTTAATCTATGCTGTGCACCGGCTCATTCAGAGACAGTTTCTTAAATTCTGCATTGTATGCAACTTTTGAAACCCAGAGAGTTCCTATGAGAGACCACATTATAGATAAAAGAAATAGAAAGGAAATCCACTTCAGTCTGGTTTATACCAATGCAATTCACTAAATTTCTCCTGTTCTGTTTTTTTTAAAAAAACTTACTTTGTGATTCGGTCCTTTGTCTTTTTAATGTGATTAAAACTAATGTCGTGTGTCAATAACATTATTTGGACTGATCGTTTTTTTTATTCATTTCACAAAAACAGAATCAAAATTTCTTTTTTTTTTTTTTTTCCTCATTGCAAACAGAAAATCCGGAGGCAATTTCAAGCTAGAGAAAAAAAATAGATATAATCTCTTATTTGGATAAAAGAATCATTGGGAGGGGAGTCAAGCTATTTTCCAAGGCACGTGAAGGCCAGACAAGGAATAATGGATGGAAATTGATCAAGGAGAGATTTAACCTGGAAATAAGGAGAAACTTTCTGACAGAACAATCAACTAATGGAACAGAAGTTTCCTTCAGAAGTTGTGGGAGCTTCATCACTGGAGGCTTTCAAGAAGAGATTGGACTGCCATTTATCAGAAATGGTGTAGGGTCTCCTGCTTGCGTGGAGGGTTGGACTAGATGACCTACAAGGTCCCTTCCAACTCTGTTAATCTAACATTCGTTTATCACCCCCTCCCTTATTCTTGAACCCACCTTTCTTTTTAATCACAAACACTGCTTATCCTCATTTTGTTCAACTTCTGATTTTCTTCTGAAATATCCAACTCTCATTTCCATATAACAAAGGGGAAGAAAGACACTTGTATACAATAATTTAATTTATGTTCATTCCTCACAATTGCCCAGCATCTTTCTATCAGCATTTCCTAGTCTTAAAAAGAGCCCTCCATTTATTTCACTCTTGTGGATACATTTATAATTTTCCTGCATTTATTTCATTATACTTTCCATGTTAAGTTCAACTACAGTACCTTAGACTTCGATATATTGATTTTCGGACTCCTTGTTGCTTCATGTAAACTATATACTGTCAATGCAAATCATTTGAGAGGTCCGTCTGTTCATCTCCTCACCAATGGTAAGTCTCCATCCTATTCATAGGCATCCTCAGTTCATTCAGCCCATGCAATTGTGTTGAAAGGGACAAACAGAGCCTACGCAATGCCATATGTTGTTTGTGTACATTTGTGTATGTGTAAATTAAGAGCTGAATGGATTCCAAGGCAGGACAAAATCTCTGGACAGGACAAAAACCAAGGCAAGTCAGCTCCACAATCAGCAGGCTTTGGAGATCTGAGGGGCAACATATATGCCCAGGAGCCATTTTCTTCAAGGCAAGAGCGCCTGCCTAGATTGACTTTTTATTCATTTCATTCTCATCCCACATTTATTTTGGGTCCATTTAAAAGTGTTGTATACCCAATGCTTCTGTCTCCTATTATCCCACCAACAACAACCCTATGAGATACTGTAGGTTGAGTTGTGAGAGAGTGGCTGACCCAAAGTCACCCAAGCTGGTTTTGTGCCTAAAGGAAGACCAGAAATCACAGTCCTCTGGTTTCTAACCTGGTGCTTTAAACATTAGACCAGACTGGCTCTCTGCATTGGCTCTGTCTTCGGGTCTCAGCCTTGAAAGGTAGTTGAGACAAGAAGCACATCAGAAGTACTAGTTTCGATCTTTATTGTAAAGTTACATTAACAGAATCTTGCAAGTCTGAAAGTACATTTCTCCCTCCTCGCCTTTATAGCCCAAGAAACTAGGAGTGGTCAGTCAGGTGCTGAGGACATCGGAAGATTCAGGAAGTTCAAATGGGTATAAAGATTTATTGCAAGCTTAAGCTCTGTATAAGAATCTGACCAACTAATGGTCAAGGAAAATGAGCAGGAGATAAGAAAGGCATTCAGGGTCGGCTGGACTTAGATCTCTTATGGGCATCCAGGGACTCATGACTTATGACCCATTTGACCCCTTCCTCAGGCTCAACCTGGTCATCTCCTGCACAGTCCTTCTGATGGCAGCGTCCTTCTGCCCATTGAGCTGCCTCTTATCTAACTGTTGCCTACTTTGCGATTCTTTCTTCTCTCTCCCAAGGCCATTCCCACATACCATTGCACCAGACTTCCTGAGTGATCTGTGCTTGTTTTGTATCCCATTACGAACAATGCCTTCACCATAAAGCTGTACGGCACTGGCCAAACCTGTACCCTATGTGCTTTCTTGTTTGGTGCAGGCCACTCGATGTCTTTCTGAGCCCTATAATAGTTCTGAAGGATTTGCTGCAAAGCCTACCCTCTTTTTATTCTTTGCAGGGCCATAAACTACATTTATTACTTGGTTAAAATAACAGACAGCTGAACACCCCAGCACCTTAATGGGGTATTTACACATCTTGATTTGCCTTCCCACCTGCTTTCCTCCCCCCTTCACTTCCACTTCTCCCTGGACCAACCCCCTCCTCCAGCACTCAGGAAACCCATAATCAGATCCCCATCTCAGATCTTCCTTAAAAGCTGTCATGTTCAATTGCTTTATTAGACGATAATATATCACTTTTGCTTCCCTTTGCCAAGACTACTTTCAAGAGCTTGTATCATAAAAAAAAGGCACAAATAAAATATTACGGCTGTCTCTTTATGCATGAGCTGGTATTTTCCAAGGATAATTAGGGCGTGTTCCGGGCCTTACGTGAACCTAGAAATAAGGACCACAAGTCAAACAGCTGAGCAGCAGGTAGGACATAGAAACGTGGAATGAGAGAGAGAGAAAGACAGGGTCCTCTCTCTACTTTGTTCCTGTCATTAAAACCTCCTTGGCAGCTGGCCATCCGTTTCTAACTGCTGGACCACGGTTGGCCGAAATCGAGAGGGGAGGGGCAGGCAGCTGGTGGATGCATCCCTATGTCAAACCCTTCCACCAATAACAATGAGGAAGTGAGGCAGCTGGAGAAATGGAGAGGCATAGTTATTCTACCCTGAGAAACCAGCTGGGTTGTGGGCCACCCCTGGTCATTTACCTTCCCATTTGCACCTGGGATGGGGCCTACCTACCCTAACCAACAATTGGTTACTGATAGCAATAGCACTTAAGACTTATAGAATGTTTCCCAGTGCTTTACGGTCCTTTCTAAGCAGTTTTGCAGAGTCAGCCTATTGCCCCCAGGAATCTGGGTCCTCATGTTACCGACCTTGGAAGGATGGAAGGCTGAGTCAACCTTGAGTCAGTGAGGTTCGAATCCTTAGCTGTGGTCAGAGTTAGCTTGCAAAACTGCTTTCTAACCACTGGGCCACCACGGCTATTCTCTCTACCTCTATTCTATTCTATTCTATTCTATTCTATTCTATTCTATTCTATTCTATTCTATTCTATTCTATTCTATTCTATTCCATTCCATTCCATCCCATCCCATTCCCATCCCATCCCATCCCATCCCATCCTCTTCAGCTATTCTCTCTACTTCTTATAAATAAAGACTGAAGGCGAAATTGGGGGCTGGAGAGGCAGATCCTGCACTTGGAGACTGTTTCCTGGATACCCTGGAAATTCTTCCCTTGTCTGTGGGTGCCAGATGTACAAGGGAGAATCTGGTCCTGATCCTTCAGGACTGGAGTGAAGGTGGGATTTCTGCATGATGAATTTGCACTGGCTGTTAGGAGAGGGAATCAGGGGTGCAGGAATGTTAGTAGGCAAATAGCCATTATAAGAAGAGCATCTGCTGGAAAAGTGGGGATAGAAAACATACACTAGAAACTCTCTATTTTGAGTTTTTTGAGAGATAGGGGATTTAAGCTTAGCACGCAAATTCTTTCTTGTGCCATTCTTCCTTAAGGTTAGTTGAGTTGCGCCATCCTGTCGTAACTCTTAACTCAAATGCAAGTACCTTCTCCTCCTCCTCCTCCAATTTAGCCAGAATGCTAGACTCTAGTCCAGAATGCTACCTTGTTCTCAAACATCAGTAGAGTTATGTTTCAATGGGATGTACAGGGGGAAAATTTGCAGGGGCCCAGGTCGCAAAAACACAGAGATGACCACTTCAAGTCTTTTGTTGCAAACGATAAGCTCCTTGCTCAACTTCAGCCTGCTAGGCCTTCACCTGTTCCTCAAAGGAAGAATTTAACAGCGACCTTGCTAACCAGATCAACCCTGCTACTCAGATATCCCATCTCTTTTCTTGTGACTCCCCTTTTTAGAATTCGGTTGCAGATTGCTGGGCACCTGCCATGGAAACCTAGCATCAGCTCTCCATTAGCTATGACATTTCTCTACCAGAAACTTCTTATCATGGACCCGATTATCTGGCGGCCGACCATCAAAGATACCTGAACCCTAATAGTCCATTTCTTCTATCCAGCTGACCAGTTGACCAGTAAGAATTATGGGCAGGCTCCCTAGGACCAACTTTTTTCATTCCTGACCCTCATGCTTTAGACTCCTGCATTTTTACCCCCACCCGACACCCCATTTAAAGTTTTCATAGAACCCTGAAGTTGCAACTCTCTTTTGTGTATGTTTGCAGTGTCATAACAGCTAAGAAAGCACTCATAGATTCCCTGCTCATTCTTCCCTGCAGTGTTGCCTTAATTTCCAGTTTCCCCTGCTGGGTGGCATACCTGAAGATCTGTTTGCCGAAGTAGAAGAGGGAGGATTCCCCACCTTACAGGAACGGGGGAGCTACCTCAACAGTCTTATTTCCTGAGGTATCATGTGAAAGTTCTTTCCAAAGCCATAAGAAATGGCAATTCTTCCCAACAAGTGCTATTAAAATGTGTTTCCTAGCAACTCAGTTAACAGAAGTCTTTTTCAAGTTCTCCTTGTCTAGGAATGAGTTCTCTGTGGTCAAGGGTGGAAGGAAATTTCCTTGACCACTTTCACCCTACAACATCCTCCTCTGATGGAAGTCTAGAGAAAGCTGCCATAAGGACTTTGTGACAAGTAATCCCTTCCTTCAGGCCCTCTAGCAGAGGTTATGCTAGCCAGCTATATGCCTTACGGAAGCAGATATCTGTGAAGGAGCAAGCCAGCCATGAACAAGGAGCTGCAGCTTCTTGTTTGGCTCAGGTGGAGTAGACTTAACCGGGCCAAATAATACTATTTTTAATGGATACACCATCTGCTCTGGATGCCTCCCTGAACTGATCTTGCCATTTGCCAAGTAACCCAGGGTAGACATAAAACGAAAAAATATCTGCCACTAATTGACATCTAAAAACATGCTATCATTGACTGAAATTGGAAATATCCACATGACAAACAATGGATTGCCCCTAGAAAGGATAGCTTTACTGCATTTCTTTTCAAGACCAACCTAACAATTCGGCAGCTGAAAACAAGGCGGTTCAAGAGCTTTGTCAATCACCAGTAAACTTCATTGTAATTTGAACAAGAGAAGGCCATGGTCTGGAAGAGTAGGACAGCTGGAACCAGTGGTGGGATTCAAAAGTTTTTACTACTGGTTCGGTGGGCGTGGCTTGGTGGGCATGGCAAGAGAAGGTTACTGCAAAATCCCCATTCCCTCCCCACCCCACTAACCTGCTTTCCAGCTCCATTCTCCTGTGCAGGGCAACCAAAGAAGACCCAGCCGATCAGCTGGGACTCGGGAGGCAGAGAATAGATGGGGGCGGGGCCAGTCAGTGGTGGTATTTGCCGGTTCTTTGAACTACTCAAAATTTCTACTACTGGTTCTCCAGAACTGGTCAGAACCTGCTGAATACCCACCTCTGACTGGAACATATACGTAGAGTTAGGGGAGTGGTATGTATGGCTTACACACTTTATAGCCTTTGAGCATTCAGATGAACACAAGAACAGCCTATAATATGCTGGCTAAGGTTGAATGTATCACAGTTCCATGAGGTTAACTGGCCTGGCTTCCACTTTTGTGAGCGCTGGTCCTTGACCCTCCTCTTCTCACAGGTTCAATAGTAAAGTAGGTGCCATCCTTGGCCAACATTAATAATTCTCTTAACTTTAGCTTGCTAAAATTTAATTGTTGTTGTCCCTAGAAATCTAGACTTTTTTTTTTTCCATTTGACTTTAGAGAAAATTGTTCCCAAGCACTGTTTCAGCCTCAGGAAATGCTGTACCATTTATTTGAATCTATCACTTTTGAGACAGAATGCATGCTAGGGTAGGGAAGGAACAATACATCAATTTTATAAATCAATTTGTGCTATGCGTGGCACACAACACAAACAATGTCCCTAGGTTGAAATGTGGGAAGTTAAGGACAAGACTGTGGGATGGTGGGCAGGTGGGTGGCAGATACTGACTTTCTGACCAGCAATAGATAATTAGTAATATATCCCCTTGGAGCAAACTATGCACCGCAGCATAGATATTGTACTGTAGATATTTCTGGAGACTGGCAACAGCACCAAATAAGAGTATCATCTCTGAAGTGATCTGTTCTACAGCTACTTTCCAAATAGAGGGAATTTACAGTGGATAGATCACCTCTTTTATCTTGATCCAACCTTAATGGGCTGAGGTAGAGTACCCATAAATCACACGCACATGGAATTTATGGACAGCATCCAAGGGGTGGCAGATTGGGGAAAGTTGCCCTATGTTTTTATGCTCTCTCTGTGAGAGCGAGAGAGAGGTTTATATTTGTTTTTATTAGTTCTTAAGAAAAACAATCAGATTTTGATAACAAGTCCTGGTCCTCCTGCCCAATTCAAGAAGGCCAGGATTTGGCCCTGGCATGCCTGCAGAGGAATCATGCCATAATTTCATTTTACAGCTCTGTCAATAGAGGCTTCTCTGATCCATGCAATTTATGAGGGTAGCTTTCGGATTTTATTGCTTCATTCTCACCCTCCAAAATGTGTAGTCACCACAGCAGATTTGGGGGTGTGTGGGGGAGGGAGAATATGACTTGTTTCGTGCTCCCAATAACACAAGTGCACAGGCGATGTGCTACGATGCCAGCTTGAAGGATAGCTTGGGGACTTTTGATATTCTTTTAAGGAAGGAGAAGATTAAATAAGAATCAGGTCTGCTTTGAAGTATCGCTTCCTCCTTTTCCACAGGAGACTCAACAAGACTGCAAAGGACACCGACAAGGCAAACATATCCAGAAAGTAGAGCATCCTTTGGCATTCGTACCTAGTTAGATTACAGAGATTAGACTAGACTAGACTAAGCTAACAGAATAACAGAGTTGGAAGGGACATTAGTCCAACTCCTGCTCAGGCAGGAAAATCTATACCAGTGATGACGAACCTTTTCAGCACAGAGTGCCCAAACTGGAACATGTGTACATGTGTGAGTGCTGAAGCACTGGAAACCTGAAGACCAACTAGCTGGTGCATGCATGTCTGTTTTTTGCCAATTTTTGCCCATTTTGGGACTGTTTTCAGTCCATTTTGGGGGCCATTTTCTGCCTGAAAACACCCCCCAAAACACCTGGAAACGGCCTGGAAAGTAGCCGAAAAGCCTGAAAATGGCCTGGAAAACGACCCGAAAAACAGCCTATTTTGGGGGCATTTTGGGGGGCTGTTTTCTGGCGCTCCAGAGGCTGCAAAGATCAGCTGGCTGGTGCGCATGTGCACGCCAGAAACCAGAACACCTGGTGATGGCGTGCATGCTCACAGGGAGGGCTCTGCCTGCCACCTCTGACGTGTGTGCCATAGGTTCACCATCACGGCTCTATATCATTTCAGACAAATGGTTGTCCAATCTCTTCTTAAAAACCTCCAGTGTTGGAGCATTCACAACTTCTGGAGGCAAGTTGTTCCACTGATTAATTGTTTTCACTGTCAGGAAATTTCTCCTTAGTTCTAAGTTGCTTCTCTCCTTGATTAGTTTCCGCCCATCGCTTCATGACCTGCCTTCAAGTGCTTTGGAGAATAGCTTGATTCTCTCTTCTTTGTGGCAGCCCCAGAGATATTGGAATGAGACTAGATCAGATTCCCATTTTAGTTTGGTGGTTAAGGCATCAGACTGGGAAGAAATCTGGAGGTGGTGAGTTCTAGACCCACGTTGGGCACGAAGCTGTCCGGGTGATCTTGGGGCAGCTCCTCTCTCTAAGCCCTAGGGAGGAAGCAATGCCAAACCGTTTCTGAAAAATCTTGCCAAGAAAACTACAGATAGTCTTCAACTTGCAAGTTTGTTTAGTGACCAATCAAAGTTATAGCACCACTGAAAAATGTGACTTGTGACCGTTTTCCACACTTACAACTGTTGTAGCATCCCCGTGGTAACATGATCAAAATTCAGGTGTTTGGCATCTGACCCATTTTTATGGCCATTGCAGTGTCCCGGGGTCATGTCATCACCATTTGTGACTTTCTTCTTCTTCTTTTTTTTGTAAAAGATTTTTTTATTTTTTAGACAAACATACACAAACAAAACATAAAACACAAAACCATCTTTCAGGTACATACAGTGTGTCGGTTGGTACAAGTCTTTTGTGCATCATCTCCATAGTCTTCACTTATAGTATATATAAATTCTCATATTAATCTAATGCATATATATATATATATATATATATATATGTGTATGCATTGTGTGATATATATATATATATATATATATATATATATATATATATATATATATATATATATATATATATATATATATATATATGTTTTCTTAATATTTATGCGAAACTTACATGTATGGTGTTAAAAGTTGTTCAACTATAATGATATCACGTCAAAAGTTCAAAAGTTGAATACCCACAGAACACATCACACACACACACACACTTGGGTCAGACACACAGTGGTTTCAGATTTAAATTTGGGGCAGCCTATTGCTGTGCCAGAATAAATAAACACAGACCAAGAGCCCAACCAATCAGGATGAAGAAAAACCATTCTGGCACAGCAATAGGCTGCCCCAAATTTAAATCTGAAACCACTGTAAAAGTCTGACCCACAATGACGGACACAATACAAAGCCTGATGATGGCAGATGAGATTCTGCTGAAACGTAACTGATACAACTTTTGAAAGAACTACAATGCGGGAAAATACCCGAACTAAGCCAAACACCATATATATATATATATATATATACATACATACATACATACATATTTGTTTTCTTAAGTTTTATGAGGTACTTACATGTATGGTATTCAGCTTTGCTCGGGTATTTTCCCACGCCATTGTAGTTGTGCTTTTAAAATTGTAGCAACGTTTCGGGCAGAATCTCATCTGCCATCATCAGGCTTCTGTATTGCATATATATATATATGCTGAAACGTTGCTACAACTTTAAAAGCACAACTATAATGACATGGGAAAATACCGAACAAAGCTGAATACCATACATACATACATACATACATACATACATACATACATACATTGATTGTACCATTTGTGACCTTTTGACAAGCAAAATCCATGGGGAAGACAGATTCACTTAACAACTATGTTACTAATGTGACAACTGCAGTGATTCATTTAACAATGGTGGCAAGAAAAAAGTGACTTATGACCATTTTTCACACTTACGACTGTTGCAACATCCCCACAGTCATGAGAGGCCAGGTGAGGAGTTGCGTCCCTTGATGTGAGTGATATTGAGTTGGCCACACCCAGCCAATAACATGATCACTGTGATGACCCGTAGTCTCTCAAAATAACCCAAAACCCAAAACATATATTAAAGTCTGGTAAAGCCTTCAACTTAACTTCACTGTTTTATTAGGCACAGTTTAAAGTCACAAAAATAAATAATGAGGCAAACAGAAAACCAAAAACAAACCGCATTAATGAGAGTTCTGAAGCAAGCCGAGATAACTAATTATAAACTCCAGGAAAATAACTGAGAAAAGTCCATGGGAAAAACACCAGCAAAGATAAACCTCTTTCAAGGTGAACACTAAATTGACTCCTGCAAATTCTAACTGCGCAGTTGCAAAGTTATATACATAGCTCCCAGCTGCAAGCCACAAGGAGGATCATGGTAATCTCTTCTTGAGTAGACCTCGCTTTTCCCTGATCCTCTCCTCCCTACGTGACCTAGGATGGATAGGGGATGGGCCTGGATCCTCCTCTGACTGCTCAGCCGGCCTCTGCCCTTCCCCAGCCTCCTCCACCACCTCTGGAGCCACACTCCCACTCCCTGTCGGCTGTTCCTCCTCTTCCTCAGAGTTAGTCTCCATCAGGGGCATGACAACCACCAAGCCACATCCACCCAGTCACATGACCATCAAGCCATGCCCACCAACTAAGCCACACCCACAGAACCGGTTGTTAAAAAAATTGAATCCCACCCCGACATACAGAGATTGCAGGTATCTTCCCATATGTAACTCTGGTAAAGAAGTAACACAGTGGGGATAGTAGAGCTGGCTTGGCTGAGGCAATTCTGATATGCTAAATTTCCTATGCCCTGAGAATTTTTTCAATTTGAAAATGCTCCCTCCCCCAATCTCCAATTTCCATGCTTGACTTGAACAATCTCATAAAATCCTGCCACGAGAGTTTCCTGAGTGTGTAGATTAGTCATTAGTTTCACAATCGTATAACAATTGTCCATTATGTTTGAGTACAGAAGTTTAATTTTACTTTACACCTATTCCTGTGTAATGTTGGCAATTAACTTCTAATGGGCCTAATATCTTCTGACACAGATACAAAACTGGGAAACTCGTCGGCTCTTGCTTTTTAAATGAATATTGAGTAATTTCCCCCCCCCCTACATGGATAAGTAGTTTCACCAACTTAAGGGGCTGTTAGAAGAAACATTGTGGCGAAATGGATGAACAGGGTGATGGGTCAGGCTGTCAACACATCCACCAGCTAGGATTGTTGGGGAGGGGGCCAGAATGGAGGGTGCATGTATTGAGGGGGTGGGATTTTGGAAGTTGTGATCCGCAAGGTTCATGGGTGCTTTATTGTTGTTCCCAACTTTGGATTATAGTGAGGTGTGATAGCTGCAAGAATCTGCCTTTTGGTCTTCTAGAGAGCCATGAAAAGAAAGAAGGGTAACAAGAAGAGAATGCAGCTTGCTGGGTGGGAAAAGAATCCAAGCAATACATTAAAGGCTTTTTACTACCTTTCCTCTGGCCACTTTTTTTTTACCTATTTCCCCATGATGTTGCCTTTATGTCATTCCCAGCCCATGCTCTAAATCAGGGGTGGGCAATTATGGCCCCTTTATGGCCTGTGGACTTCAACTCCCAGAATGGCTGACTCAGGAATGCTGGGAGTTGAAGTTCACAGGTCATAAAGAGCCTATAGTTCCCCATCTCTGCTCTAAATAGTCATTTTCTCTATGGGTATCTTAATGGCATTTCTCTCCCATCCACCCTTATTCTGGCACCATTCAAGAACAGTCTCAAAGTGTGCAATCTATATTGGATTCTTCCATTTATTTCCTTCAAGGGAAGTCAGATGACTGTAGTGATTCAAAACAGAGAAAATAGAGGAAATATATAAGGGGCTGGCAATGGGGTGGACATTTCATGCTGGTATTATTGTTTTCTGCCCACTCAAGGACAGGTGGAGAGTCCTTCAAGCCCTTAAGGTGTGAGTGGACTTCAACTCCCATAATTTCCCAGCCAGCCTACTGGTTGGAGACTTCTGGGAGCTGAAGTCCACCTATCTTAAAGTTGCTTAAGATTGAAAAACACTTTACACAAGTTCGCAACCAACTAAAGAGGTGGTGGGCGTTGCAAGGTCTTGAGAAGCTTCTTTAATTAAGAGTCATAGGCTACTTGACAAGCAAATCTTTCACAAGAAATATGAACTAATTGTCTCCTGCAATGACCACCCCGTTTGCTTCTATTTATTCCCTTAGGGAGGGGCCATTTAGTGTGCCTTTCCTTCCGAGTTGGCCCCTGTTCCTTAATTCTTCTGCTCTCCTGACAGCTCTGCACAAGCGCATCTGGGACAGGCTCCAGCCGTTCCTCCTCCCCAGTTAACTCCAACTCCATAGGCAGCTGGGAAATGTCAGATGGCCCTGGCCCCATCTCTGCCTCCGACACAGAGCACCCATCAGAGCCTTCCCCAGACTCCAGGACTGGCCCAAGTTCCTCCCTAACCTTGTCACTGCCCAAGTCTGCCACCAGCTCTGCTGGCAGCTGGCGGGTCACAACAATAGGAGAGCTCAGCTTGCATTTTGGTCATTTGGATAGTCAGATCATCCTGCATTATGGGTTTCTAATGGGGACCGAGAAATACAGCGTGTATTACAGTAGTTAAGATCCTTGTCTATGTTTGGACAATGTGAAGACATTAATATCAGGGGAGTGGAGCCACAACTGGCCCCCAGTCCACGAGTGAAAGAAGACAGAGTACTGGTCAGATGGGAGCTCTATATCTAACCTTCTGGAGAGGACATCAGTTAGAATGATCTCTTTTCTGCTTTCTGTTGGACTGTAGCCAAGGTGACTTAACTAGTCCTTTAATGTGAGTCCAGCCAAATAATCTAAAAAAGGCGTAAAGATTCAACAGTAGTATCATGCTGTGATGAATGCTGCATCAATATTTGGCTGATAGGATTAAGTGCTTTGAAATCTGTATGCTGCCCTGTCAGTGTCATATGTACCAAATTACAATATGTCAAAGTAATGACAAACATACAGTGATAATCATACGCTTGTTGTCATTTGCCCGGACACCATGTACACCAATACTTCATCTAAAGCAATGGATCTTGGCTAGAGGTGTGCATGTTCATTAGTTCTCTTAAATCATACTCATCAGACCAAGAGAGAAGTAATACACACTCTTTATATTCTATACCCTATCCTGGGTTATGAGAAAGGACAGACTGTTCCCGATGGATGTACAGGGGGAAACTACTTGTCTTGAGTACATAAATATGTTCGGCAAAGTTGCATCTAGGAGAAGACATACAATGGTTAGCACAGCAACCTGAAATTATATGCAGACATCATAGGAATGGGGCTGATGGACATCGCATAAAGGAATCATATCAAGACTATTTACCTTGGTGTGGCCAAAATATGTTAATAGAGACGATTCTGCAGCTGCTCAATGTAGCGATGAAATTATGACCTGTAACACATCAATTATCATCTGATGTCTATCCTAAATTCATCTTGACAAAGGAATTCACAACAGTGGCAATGCTGAAGAAATCTGCAAGGGAGGAACTTGCTTTGAGAAATGCAGAAGAAGAATTGAGCCCTTTCTTCTAATTTACCTCCCTAAATCCCATCTCAGCCATTCCACTCTGCAGATTTTTAAAGTACGGTCATGATCACCTGAAACTGAGTGCTTCTTTTCCTTTCTCTGGGCTTCCATCATTTGTACACTTTGTGGCATAGAAGATACTTGAATGCCAGGCAAATTACACTTGAGGAAAAGGCATCTGGGAATGTTTTAGCCCAGACTTAAAAGTTTCCTGATCCTAAAGCCCAGGTTCAGTAGCAGCAACTTAGTCGGGTTCCAAGTAATTTTGCAGACTTGGATATAACTAGCTTAGCTTCCTCCTACAGCAGAGGTCTCCAAACTTGGCAACTTTCAGACTTGTGGACTTCAACTCCCAGAATTCCTCAGCCAGCATAGCTGTCCTACAGCTACAGAAAGAAAATAAAACCACATTGCTTTCTAAATTCTACATATGGTAGAACAGACATTTTCAAACTTACTTAATGTTCGATAGTTAATCCATTTTTATAAGCAGTATGGATTAGAGTTCACAGAGGCTTTGCCTCTATGGAATCAGAGAAAGAAGAGCCAGGATGGGTAGGGCTGCTCAAACAATCCAGGTTTCACCAATGTTTCTCGGCCGTTTTAAGAGGTGTGGACTTCAACTCCCAGAATTCCTCAGTCAGCATGCTAATTGAGGGATTCTGGGACTTGAAGTCCATACATTTTAAAATGGGCCAAGGTTGAAAAACACTAGTTTGGACAATAGAGAAAGTGGGAGAGCAACAAGTAGGAATAAGAAGACATGGATATCTTTCAATAATACAAAAAGAAGCAAAAGGGAGAAATAGTGGGAAATTTCTAACTGATGCCTCAAATCAGTCAGAGGAGAAAGTCAGACTACATGCATGAAAAGTGTTTGAAACCTGGGAATTATGTTAGTACCAGACATAAACAGATAGGCTTTCACTCATCTGTATCATGCTTTCGTAAAAGCGTATTATCATCAGCATAATAATTTTCATTTTGGGCAGTATAATTCAATCACTTTTTGGCAGGCCTTGCTAGATACTTGACAACCAAGTGTTGCAATCCATATAGAGATGATACATTGGGGATTTGGGCTCCTTCACATGATTATTTTTGCCTTCTCCCCTGATTGCAGCTGGCTGGAAGGGATTAACAGCACAGACCCCAATTTATATATATTTGTTCAGAGGACAACAGATAATACAATGTAAACTTGTAAAGGATTGTAAAATGCACCATAAAATCAAGGAAACACAGGCGCAAACAATCATAAAGCAGTATTAACATTTAAAATTGCATAGCAAAATAAAACATTGTACAGGGTTAAGAGCCCTTTTCATTGCCCTTAGAAAGGAAGTTCACAGCTGAGGCACTGCTACCAAAAAGGCCCTGTTTTAAGACCTCACCTATCTATAGCTGTGGGATGAATAACAGAACCCCACTTACATCTGAACATGTATGATTAAGCCAAGGGTGGTCTTCAAAATTTTTAGCAAAGCTGTTAAGTTTGGGGAATAATGGAGACCAGACATCTGACCAGTGACTTCAACTCTTTAATAACAGTAAATGGAACAGAACAGAGCAAGGCTATGGGCAGCAGTAACCCTTTTATAGGGTTGGCTGCTACCCTATTAACCAATAATAAGTGCATAAGGTTCAAACCAATAACCAATAAGAAGTGTCCTAAGTTTGGCCAATCAGGGCTTTTATGAACCAATCCTTGTTCGCTGTTCAAGGACCAATCAAATGTGCAGGCTTCCAAAACCTACTTTGCATTTGGGCTTAGTTACTTTTATTCATTCACAACACCCCTCCCCTTAGGTTCCGTTTGAGGGGAGCTGTAACAAAATCTTCAAGATAGACAGGCCGTTTGGTCTGTCTGGATGATTTCCGTGGCTCCACCAGTTTTGTCCTCAAGTCCGGTTCCGGTGGAGCGTTTGGATGATCACTATTAAGTTTCGTTCGCTGCACGGTGATTCCGTGCTGCTTCCGTTGTGGTTGTCTCCGCCAATCAGTGTTTCTTCGGGGTTTTGCAGTTCGGTTTCCCCGTGTTCAAGTCCCATGGAAAAGTCAACTCCCTCCCGCTTCAATCCCGGTACTTTGCTGGGCCGTAGGGTTTCCGTTGGCCTGCTATCCGTCATATCGAAGTCAATTTCCTCGATATTTCCTCCCCTCAGTTGGTGAACCCGGGAGCCATGGGCGCTGGGTGGTAATCTCGAACGGAGTTGGTCTTTGTGGCGTTTCCACACCCTCCCCATCGTCTGTTAGCAGGCGGTAAGATTTAGGCCCTGTGAGGTGGGTAACGGTTGCGGGTATCCATAAAGGGTCGCGGAGAAGTTTTTGGCAAAGATTAAATTGCCTACCTTAAATTCCCGGCATTTGCTGCTGGAGCCAAAGGCTTTTCGGGTGCGTATGCGGGGTGGAGCCGGTCGAGGTGCGATCGTAGTTTCCGCCTCATAAGAAGTTCGGCGGGCGTTTTGTTGGTAACGCTGTGGGGCGTGATGTGCTGCAACAATAAAATTCGATTGATTTTCTCATCGATGTTTCCGAATTCCATTTTGTGGAGGGTCTTTTTTACAAACTGTACCATGCGCTCTGCACGTCCGTTAGCCGCAGGGTGCGCGGGCGAGGTCAGCGCATGGCGGATGCCCCGGTCAGCAAGATATTGTTCAAATGGTAATGCTGTGAACTGTGGCCCGTTATCCGAGACGAGAACGTCCGGAAAACCATGTGTGGCAAATAACCTGTTTAATTTGTTGATAACTGAGTCCGTTGTAGTTGTGTTCATTCGATGGATCTCGAGCCAATTTGAATAGGCGTCGACTGTAATAAGGAAAGTGTGCCCTTTTGTAGGCCCCGCATAAGTCAATATGAATACGGGACCATGGTCCCCTCGGAATTTCCCATTTGGTTGGGCTTGCTTTAGGTGGGGCGTTGCTGACGTCTTGGCAATGTTGACAAGTAGCGACCCAGGTCTCGATTCTTTGTCGATTCCCGGCCACCAGGCGTAGCTCCGTGCGAGTGCTTTCATCCGCACGATGCCCGGATGTCCGTCGTGCAATACCGCTAAAACAGTTTGTTGCAGTTTGCCTGGGATTACGACTCTATCGCCCCACAAAATGCAACCCTTTTGAGAAAACAGTTCGGTTTGGCGGGTTTTAAAAGGCGCCCATTCAGGTGATAGCTGTTCTGTTGGCCAACCACGCTCAACCCAGCGTAGGATGTGTTGCAGGACCGGATCTCGTTTTGTCTCGAGGGCAATGTCTCTCGCCGTCAATGGCGGCGCGTGTAGAGTCTCAATTTGCAACGTTGTGATGGTTGGGGCTGGATCTTCAACCGATTCTGGAAGCGGTGTTCTGCTCAATGCATCAGCGTGGAGAATTGATTTCCCCAGGTGGTGTTGCAAGGTGTAGTTGTGCGCCGCCATGAATTCAGACCAGCGGGTCATTCTGGGGGACAATATATACGGGTTGGTTTATTACCCGCAATAATCCCCAGTAGTGGTTTATGATCAGTAATTATTGTAAACGCACGCCCATACACATATTCATGAAATCTTTTAACTGCGGCCACAATAGCTAAAGCTTCTTTATCCAGCTGACTATAATTTCTTTCAGCTTTAGCTAAAGTTCGTGAAAAAAGCGCGACGGGAGCTTCTGCTCCGTTCGGTAATATGTGGGCCAGGATTGCTCCAACCCCAAAAAGGTGAGGCGTCACAAGTAATAGTTAACAGTAGCGTCTCGTTGTACTGCATAAGTACAGAATCAGAAGTTAGCAGTTTCTTTACTTGTTGGAAAGCGATTGTTCACGTTGTCCCCAAACCCACATTGCTTTTTTGTCTAAGAGTCTATGTAATGGTTCAGCTACCGTTGCTTTATTGGGTAAAAAGACGTTATAAAATTGATAAGTCCAAGGAACGCCTGTAGATCTGCCTTGTTCCTTGGAGTGGGGGCCTTCTTAATTGCCTTTAATTTGTCCTCAGTGGGATGGATTCCTTGACTGTCCAGGAGGTATCCCAAAAACTCCACCCTTTCGGTACATAACTGGCATTTATTTATTTTTACTTTGAGGCCTGCGTTTTGGAACCTTTGTAAAACCACTCGGAGTCGCTTTTTCTAGAATGAGTACATCGTCGAAATACGGTACGACCCCTCTTATTCCTTGTAACAGCCTTTCCATTAAGCTCTGAAAAATTCCTGGAGCGACGCTCACTCCGAACACGGTTGCATTTAAATGCACCCATGTGTGACGATAGTTTGCCTCCGCAGTGGCTGGATCTACAGGCAGTTGTTGATATGTCTGCGCTAGGTCTAAAGTTCCTCCCTAACCTTCAGGGAATGGAGCAGGTGTTGCACTACCGGCAAGTCTGCCACCAGCTCTGCTGGCAGCTGGCGGGTCACAACAATAAGAGAGCTCAGCTTGCATTTTGGTCATTTGGATAGTCAGATCATCCTGCATTATGGGTTTCTAATGGGGACCGAGAAATACAGCGTGTATTACAGTAGTTAAGATCCTTGTCTATGTTTGGACAATTTGAAGACATTAATATCAGGGAGTGGAGCCACAACTGGCCCCCAGTCCACGAGTGAAAGAAGACAGAGTACTGGTCAGATGGGAGCTCTATATCTAACCTTCTGGAGAGGACATCAGTTAGAATGATCTCTTTTCTGCTTTCTGTTGGACTGTAGCCAAGGTGACTTAACTAGTCCTTTAATGTGAGTCCAGCCAAATAATCTAAAAAAGGCGTAAAGATTCAACAGTAGTATCATGCTGTGATGAATGCTGCATCAATATTTGGCTGATAGGATTAAGTGCTTTGAAATCTGTATGCTGCCCTGTCAGTGTCATATGTACCAAATTACAATATGTCAAAGTAATGACAAACATACAGTGATAATCATACGCTTGTTGTCATTTGCCCGGACACCATGTACACCAATACTTCATCTAAAGCAATGGATCTTGGCTAGAGGTGTGCATGTTCATTAGTTCTCTTAAATCATACTCATCAGACCAAGAGAGAAGTAATACACACTCTTTATATTCTATACCCTATCCTGGGTTATGAGAAAGGACAGACTGTTCCCGATGGATGTACAGGGGAAACTACTTGTCTTGAGTACATAAATATGTTCGGCAAAGTTGCATCTAGGAGAAGACATACAATGGTTAATGCAGCAACCTGAAATTATATGCAGACATCATAGGAATGGGGCTGATGGACATCGCATAAAGGAATCATATCAAGACTATTTACCTTGGTGTGGCCAAAATATGTTAATAGAGACGATTCTGCAGCTGCTCAATGTAGCGATGAAATTATGACCTGTAACACATCAATTATCATCTGATGTCTGTCCTAAATTCATCTTGACAAAGGAATTCACAACAGTGGCAATGCTGAAGAAATCTGCAAGGGAGGAACTTGCTTTGAGAAATGCAGAAGAAGAATTGAGCCCTTTCTTCTAATTTACCTCCCTAAATCCCATCTCAGCCATTCCACTCTGCAGATTTTTAAAGTACGGTCATGATCACCTGAAACTGAGTGCTTCTTTTCCTTTCTCTGGGCTTCCATCATTTGTACACTTTGTGGCATAGAAGATACTTGAATGCCAGGCAAATTACACTTGAGGAAAAGGCATCTGGGAATGTTTTAGCCCAGACTTAAAAGTTTCCTGATCCTAAAGCCCAGGTTCAGTAGCAGCAACTTAGTCAGGTTCCAAGTAATTTTGCAGACTTGGATATAACTAGCTTAGCTTCCTCCTACAGCAGAGGTCTCCAAACTTGGCAACTTTCAGACTTGTGGACTTCAACTCCCAGAATTCCTCAGCCAGCATAGCTGTCCTACAGCTACAGAAAGAAAATAAAACCACATTGCTTTCTAAATTCTACATATGGTAGAACAGACATTTTCAAACTTACTTAATGTTCGATAGTTAATCCATTTTTATAAGCAGTATGGATTAGAGTTCACAGAGGCTTTGCCTCTATGGAATCAGAGAAAGAAGAGCCAGGATGGGTAGGGCTGCTCAAACAACCCAGGTTTCACCAATGTTTCTCGGCCATTTTAAGAGGTGTGGACTTCAACTCCCAGAATTCCTCAGTCAGCATGCTAATTGAGGGATTCTGGGACTTGAAGTCCATACATTTTAAAATGGGCCAAGGTTGAAAAACACTAGTTTGGACAATAGAGAAAGTGGGAGAGCAACAAGTAGGAATAAGAAGACATGGATATCTTTCAATAATACAAAAAGAAGCAAAAGGGAGAAATAGTGGGAAATTTCTAACTGATGCCTCAAATCAGTCAGAGGAGAAAGTCAGACTACATGCATGAAAAGTGTTTGAAACCTGGGAATTATGTTAGTACCAGACATAAACAGATAGGCTTTCACTCATCTGTATCATGCTTTCGTAAAAGCGTATTATCATCAGCATAATAATTTTCATTTTGGGCAGTATAATTCAATCACTTTTTGGCAGGCCTTGCTAGATACTTGACAACCAAGTGTTGCAATCCATATAGAGATGATACATTGGGGATTTGGGCTCCTTCACATGATTATTTTTGCCTTCTCCCCTGATTGCAGCTGGCTGGAAGGGATTAACAGCACAGACCCCAATTTATATATATTTGTTCAGAGGACAACGGATAATACAATGTAAACTTGTAAAGGATTGTAAAATGCACCATAAAATCAAGGAAACACAGGCGCAAACAATCATAAAGCAGTATTAACATTTAAAATTGCATAGCAAAATAAAACATTGTACAGGGTTAAGAGCATGGTGGTAAAAGTCTTTCTTGATAGTCTGAACTGAAACCAAGACACAGCCCTTTTCATTGCCCTTAGAAAGGAAGTTCACAGCTGAGGCACTGCTACCAAAAAGGCCCTGTTTTAAGACCTCACCTATCTATAGCTGTGGGATGAATAACAGAACCCCACTTACATCTGAACATGTATGATTAAGCCAAGAGTGGTCTTCAAAAATTTTAGCAAAGCGTTCTCTCCCTGATTGCTGGGTGGACATGGCCATCGTGGGCATGGCCTAGTCAGCCTCCTGCACCACAGCGGGGAGGGGGCAAAGGTGTTTTTGCCCTCCCCGGGCTCCGGAGGCTTTTCTTGAGCTTCCGGGAGGGCGAAACAAGCCTCCCCGGGCTCCAGAGGCTCTCTGAGAGCCCAAAATGGGCCCATTTCTGGCCTTCTCAAACTTCCGGGAGGCCCATTTTTCACCCTCTTCAAGCCTCCATGCACTTACCTGCATCCAAAACGGGCCATGTGGGGACTCCTGGGAGGGGAGGGGTGGGTGGGTGGGGCTAGCCAGGAGTGGAATTTGGGGGTTCTCTGAACTGCACAGAATCTTAGCTGGGGGCTCTCCCGAACCCCTGAGAATCCCTAACAGCCCACCCATGGATTTAGCTCATTTGGAAGGAGGCAGCCTTTAATGACCAAGTGTCAACCTAGATGGAAATTATGGTAAGTCACTGTAGGTTGACCGTATACATGCATGCTCTATGGAACTGTCTTTTTTTGTAAAGAAGTGTATTGTAGGAATGCCTCCCTCTCCCTCCCTCTCTCTCTTCCCTTCCCCCCTCTCCATCTTTGAGTCAGTCTTGACTGACAGAGAGTACATGAAGAAGTCCATGCAATTTTTTTTCACAACATTTTTCCAAAGTGGTTTCCTTCTTCCAAAGAAGAAGTGTTTTCATTTTCTTCGAAAGCCTGAGAGAGAAAGTGAGTGGCCCAAGGTCGCTCAGCTAGCTTTGTACCTAAGGTGGGACTAGAAAATAGAAGATTCTGGTTTCTATCTTTAACCAAACTGACATCTTAACCAAACCACCTCAAACTAAGCCATCCTTCTTTCCTTAGATGCTGTCTCATCACAGACTGTGCTTCGAAAAAGGATATTTACATCATGTCATGTTTACAACATCTCCGTTATAGTCCTGTTAGATGCAAGGTGTCACTGTCGGATATGCTGGAGATCTGCAAGTTCTAAAATTCTGAGCTGGCATTAAGGAAAAGCTGAAGACAAGGAAAATGAAATGAGTTCTGTGCTTTTTCTTGGAGAACACAACAAAAGCATAGAAAAGGCTGAGATCCGAGGGCCCACAACGATCTTGTTCCCATAGACAATGAATGGAAAGGATCTATCTAGTTAGGAGATAGGAGATCTAGAGCTGTGGGGTTGCAGTGGTTAGAATGCAATATTGCAGCAGGCTGACTCTGCCCATTGCCAGGAGTTCGATCTTGATGAGCTCAAAGTTGACTCAGTCTTCCATCCTTCCGAGGTCAGTAAAATGAGGACCCAGATTGTTGGGGGCAATATGATGATTCTGTAAACTGCTTAGAGAGGGCTGTGAAGCACTGTGAAGCGGTATATAAATCTAAGTGCTATTACTAGGGATTTAGTTTAGGATTGCCAGCAATTCCGAAACTGGTCCTCTCCCAGTGGCCGTTATTGGGAGAAGATTACGTTATTAGGCTGAATCTTTACTAAAAATGTGAGCCAGATTGACCATCCTTCCCACTTTCCAGAAAAAAGAGGGACAGGGGGTGGTTGGTGGAAGAAAATTATCATCTTCTTCACAAATCACAATTCCCCAGGTGCAGTGGGGGAAGACGTGGCAGTTAACCTTGTGTAAAACCCAATATAAGCTTATTGACAGAGTTGAATCTTTCTCCTCTTCCTGCGCTGTCTTTTTCTAGTTGTGAGATTTATTGTGTAAATTGGATAATTTAATGACTCTCGGTAGCTAGGCTTTGCTATTTAACGATAGTAAATTAGATTATAAAAAACCCAAGAATCAATTTGAACTATATTTTAATGATCAGCTACATTATTCTTCTTGGTAATGGCAATGGTAATTTGTTTTTGCATATTATTCAAAGGCTGAGCCTTGACTATTTCTTAAGTTGTAAAATGGAAAACTCTTTATGGATAAATAAAATGCAGAAGGCAGGGGAGGATGTGAAGGCTCAGTATCTCTGTTCATTTTCCAGCGTAGATCCTGTTGTGATCTTGAATTTAGTACAAGCTGATTCATATGGAGGCTTTTCTGTCTTGTTCCTTACTACAGAACAGTGTTGTGGACTTACATCTCTTGAATCTTCACAACGCTCTACTCCTGTGAAAAAGCAGCCCAAACAGCCACCAGATACCACAGGGAATTGTGCCATGAAGCAACAGAGAAAGATAGAGCCAGAGGTGGTATTCAGCAGGTTCTGACCAGTTCTGGAGAACCAGTAGCGAAAATTTTGAGAAGTTCGGAGAACCGGCAAATACCACCTCTGACTGGCCCCACCCCCATCTATTCTTTGCCTCCTGAGTCCCAGCTGATTGGCTGGGTCTTCTTTTGTTGCCCTGCATAGGAGAACGGAGCTGAAAAGCAGGTTAGTGGGATGGGGAGGGAATGGGGATTTTGCAGTAATCTTCCCCCAGGAGTGGGGTGGAAATGGGAATTTTACAGCATCCTTCCCCTGCCACGCCCACCATGCCATCCCCATGAAGCCACACCACGCCCACCAAGCCACACCTACAGAACTGGTAGTAAAAAAAAATTTGAATCCCACCACTGGGTAGAGCACGTGGCACTAAGAAGTCCCCACTGCCATCCCAGCTAGTCAATTGCTCAGCCAGGCTGATTCTAGTTTGGAGGTTCTGACATACCTACTGGAGAGCCCAGTTTGAAAAAAAAAATCAGACTGAATGAAAGTCCCCAAAGGATGAGGAAGATGCCTGTGCTGCTAAGTAAAAGCCAAGGGGTGAGAGGATTGGGGGAAATCCCACACTAGATTCTAGATTCAAGCTGATAGGTGCTAGGCTGATTCTACTCTATAAGAGTCCCAGGACTGTGATACTGGCTAAAGTGTTTTAGATGCACCCATAACATAACAGCCATGTAGCTTGCCCACTTAACGCTACCTTTAACCCTGATAGCTAAGGATGACTCTTAGGCTACTGTAAGACTAAGATTAGATTAATTAATTTAATTTAATTTAATTTAAAAAAATAACTAAGAATAAGATTAGGCTAGGAATGAGTTGAAGGCAGTATCTTGAGAATATGGTAGAAAAAAGGGGATTGTGGGACATGTTTAAGCTGTGGAAAGGTATAACGGGGAAAGGACTACAGTATTTCTGCCCTCTGCTATGAGTAACTAATTTTAGCTTTGCAATTTGCACAAGGGTATATCCAGACAAATAGAAGGGTTATTTGGCAATTGATTTTTTTTCTCTTCCCAATCCTCCCATCCTTCAGATTGTCTTGATTTTCCCTTCTTCCTTGATAAAGTTTCTGCACTTCAGTGTGGAAAAAAAATGCATACAGATTAGTTTAGATTTTAAATTATCTGGTACTGTGGCATTTCTGAGCAGATTTAATGGCGTGACCTTGGGAAACGGGAAAGAGACACAGACAAGGCAGACAAGAGGTAGCTTAGACTTCAGAAGGTAAGGTCAGCTGCTTTCCAGATATATCCAGAAAAAGATAGGAAGGAAGGAAGGAAGGAAGGAAGGAAGGAAGGAAGGAAGGAAGGAAGGAAGGAAGACGCTTGTGTTGTATCATAAGAGTCTGGGTTTGTTTAACTGGTAGCCATTCTCCAATAGATTGAAGATAGCAGTCATTTCCAATTAGGAAACATTTCTATCAGTTCATTAAGCCAGGGATCACGTGATGCGGTGGTCTAGAGGTGGAGCTTTCACCTCACAATCAGGAGGCTGTGAGTTCAATCCTAGGTAGAGGCAGATCTTTCTCTCTCTGGGCACACTGAGACTATATCTGCTGAACAAAATTTCCTGGTGACAGGAAGGGCATCTAGCCATTAAACACTCTGCTAGCTCCATTCAGTTGCCCATACTCCTACCCCATTTGCATAAGGGAGCTTCACACGCAATTGCAAATGCCTACCGCTTGCATGAGTGGAGCTTTATGCACAAGTGCAAGCTCCCTCCGCTTGCACACGAAGCTCCATTTGTGTGAGTGGAGGGTGCGGATGCCTCTCATATGCTCCTCCACCACCACCCTGCACCTGCTTGGGCTGCCAAGCTGGAAAGGTTGGTGACCACTGCATTAAGCAACATTCACAGAATATTTTCATAGGCGGGATAGAAGGTTAATACAACCCTTTCTTTCTGAAAAGGCACAAGTTCTACATTAAAATGACCTCTACAGCAACCTTGTCCGATTTGAGTGGATATCATCTCCCAGCCTCAAGGAAGGGTAGAAATTCTGGGATATGAACCCAATCCAACCTATCAGTAAGCTTCCCATTATTTTCTGGACTCTGGCTGTATTTCATCTTGATTGACATGTGAATTGATATGTTACACTTGTTCTGTGAGTCGACCGAGGAAATTCCTCAAAAGAGACGGCTGCCCATAGATCTGAAGGCTTCCAATTTGATCTCCTCAACTATCTATTATCATTCTGAAAATTCATGTATCTCTTTAATGTCCTTCTTTTTTAAAAAACAAACAAACAAACAGACAAGATTTTCTAAAATGTGAATAAACTGAATGCTGGATAAAATCGTCTCATCCGAAATGTCACATTACAACTTTGAATGGCAAAAAATAAGGGAAATGGCCAACATGTAAATGTGGGAACATCTGTTAACACTCAGCTTCAAATATGGTTATTTATTTATTTATTTATTTAATATGGTGCAGCAAAATGAAACACAGTGCATAAAATTCACAGAAACAACACATGAAATGTGTATCAAAATTTAAAACATCAGTGCAGTGAATCATTTTAAAAACACACAGTACAAGTGATGAATAAAATTATGAATAGAATAAAATTATGTATGAGCAGTTGCTGGAGTGACTAAACCTATGGTCGGATATCTAGATTGTTTAGCCATTGGACAGCAATGCTTTTGAGATGATGTATTTCATGCTGGGATCCAAGGAACCTTCTGAGGGGGCATTCCATCCAGAGGTGGGTATTCATCAGGTTCTGACCGTCGGGGGGGACCGCTGGGTTCAGTCGCCCCCGCCACGCCCCAAGCGTGAAATGCCCCCAGTCTCCAATAATGTAAATTTGTGTCCAGTTAGGTCACCAGCCCCATTTATTTTCCAGTTGGGCCGCGCGTCCAAGTAGCCCTGAGCACTTGGACAGGTAGCAAAGACAGAGGATCAGCAGGTTCTGGCCAGTTTCTGGAGAAGCGGTAGTGAAAATTTTGAGTAGTTTGGAGAACCGGCAAATACCACCTCTGACTGGAGATTTTACAGTATCCTTCCCCTGCCACGCCCACCAAGCCACACCCACAGAACCGGCAGTAAAAAAAAGTTTGAATCCCACTACTGCTCAAAGAGTAGCTTTATTGGATATATCAGATCTGGTGAAAACTGACTCTAGAGGTTCCTGCAGTTTTCACCTAATTAAAAGTAAAACTTTTGTCACTCGATCAGTCACATGGCCCAATCATGGTGCTGTCTGGTTGCCTGGTGACATCACTCTGCCTTTCTCTGACCAGGTGTGAGAATGTCCTTGGTTCCCAAGAGAAAGTATTTTGTTTTGGCTACAAAATCCCCACTATCTCTAATTCGATTGGGGGATCCCTCAGCTCCAGTGTGGCAACACCGAAGCTGTCAAGGTGGTTTTCAGTCAGGTCAGCTTCAGGGTTGACACCTCCCATAGTTAGTTAGGCTCTGGCTGAGCACTGTCCAGATTTTCCTTAAGAGATAAAGCTGAAGGGATGTTATATTGGATCTGAGACTAAATTAAACAACTCTGGGTTAGAAGTTGCCCATTCCTGGTGCCATGCTATCTCAATGTAAATATGTGGGTGTTTGGATACAATAAAACTCCCTTTTTATGACCCTGTAATCCCTTAATTTAGATTCAGGACAACCAGATGGAGATGAGCATTTACTGGCCAGATAACCTTCCTGACACAACACAGAGTTTGTAGTAAATATTTTTTTCTCTTTCTTTCTCACCCTAAGAAAGAAATATCTGCCGTCCCTAGAATTGGACTCTCAATCTTCTGAGTAGGAGCCAAGCGCCACCACACCACTCTGTTTGGATAAAATAATGTAGATAGAATAAAAACCAGGCACAATATTCTTCATAGACTTTCTGGCACCAGCTGAGGAACAAGTGCTACCGTTCTTAAGATATCAGCTCTTACTTGGCAGCTGAATATCGTGTGGTTAAACAGTGCCTGTACAAAAGCAGTGGACTCACAGCTTAATCACACTATGAGGCTAATATCAGGAACTATTAAATCAGTAGCTTTCCGAATGGGTACTGGTATTATTACTAATATCTCAGAAGACTATCTGCCTTAAAAGGAGAATGGCAAAAACGATCATTACCCATACATGAGGACCGCTGCGATTCAGACTCAAATCTCGGAATCGCTGCGGAAACTTCAAATATGGTAACATTTGGTTTGATGGAACTCTTGATTCCTAACAGGTTGTCAGATTTTTATTCAGTGTTTTTGGACTTTGCAAAACATATTTTGTGTATTTTGGAATGGGTTCATCTTTTGGCATTGAGTTTTGACCTGTAAGCAAAAGTACTATAGTTCAAACTTAAACAAGGTCCTCACATAATTATTGTCGCGTATAAAGTCAAGCAGTTTCCAAGCTTATCCAGGAGAAGGTCATACTATCTCCTCTCCCCATTGTTTTTCTGTCATGTGCCAAACATACCAGCGGGGTTTGGAAAAGGGCCTCTCAAGCATCATAGTTCAGTCATAAGGTTGGAATTTGGCCATTGCTCAAGCTACTAAGAAACAAAATGTTTAGGTTTGGAGTTGATGTCTATGTTTTTATAAAGCACAATTGGATCTGTCTATAATCACGAAGCTAAAAAGAAGGGGTGGGGGGAAAGGGAGCAGAGTCAAAAAAAGAAACAAACAAAAACCTTTGGCCCATGATTATGGGCCGATTCCTGGAGTTGGCCTGTCTCATGCCTGCTGAGATGAGTCAGCTGCCAAGCTTAGAAGTGGCTTTTGCTTCTGCACCCTTAAAGCATCTGCAAGTAAAGGGAAAATCAGCGTTTTGCCAATAAATTGCTGACAAAGGAATATGGCCCAAAGAGCATGTTTTAATGTCCTTGGATTGTTCCATGCAGAGCTTGGTTTCCTTTTGTGTCCCCCCCCCCCCCCCCACTCACAACAGGAAGCAGTGCAGAAATCTTATCTCTGGGAAAACCTTGACAGCGCACGATCTATGGGGTCCTTTTGGCAGGCATACAGTTTGCTCTTTCAACTGCATTGGTTTGTTTCCAATTCAAAGAGTAAGGTGTCTTTGGGACATCGGATTGACATCTCTGGGAATTAGATAGGCCTACCTTGCTCTCTTCAGGTATCCTGAAGGTTTTATTACACTGGGATACTCATCTTCCCCAGGGAGCAAACCCCAATAATAACGCTGGCAGTGGATTATATCAGTTTTCATCTGACATACTTGAAGGAGACCAGATTGAAGAAAGGTGAGATCCGGCACAGTGATTTTAGAAATGTTCTTCTTGTACAGAAGCAGAAGTCTTCCCAACCCTGCAAATTTGGGCTACGCTCACAAGGTCATGCTGCCTGGGAGAACAGACCTTGAAGTCTTAAACGCATCTGGAAAACATCAGATCACAGAAGGCTGCACAGATGGAAAGGATAATCTTCTCCTGTTGTTGTCATGATCTTTGTGTCTCTCTTCCAGGAAAAGCTAACCTAACGGCCTTGGGAGGATTGTGTGAGGGGACGCTTGTGTGATACTTTCTTTTCTTTCTCTCTCTTTCTCCTCAACTACATAGCAACGTGGTTGTTTCAGCTTTTCAGGAGGTTCTTCTGTTTTGTAGCAGGGAAAACGTTATTATTCAGTAAAATCCTATTATCAACTACATACCCAGTTGAATTATTTTACATTATTCTATGCTCGATTAGTATGGCAAGCATGGCCCATTCTCAATGTTTTAAACCTCCTTCTATGATGGGTTCCAGTGTGGGGGAAAGGAAATTTGGAAATGATGCATCTGCCTTTCCCTCCACAAGCCCCCAATTTCCCTGTTTTATTTCTCAGCAATGAGCTCAGCAAATCCCAAAGGTGTTTTCTTTCTTTCTGAACTTCCTTGTTTTGCTAGAAGATATTTCACTTCTCATCCAAGAAGCTTCTTCAGTTCTGACTGAATGATGGAGAATGGGAGGATTTATACGGTATTCCTTGTAGTCATGTAGTCCTCTTTCTGAGAGTCATGGAGATCTGTGAGTCATGGAGGTTTATCTGTGCCCTCAGGGTCAACTGAACCCTATAATCTGCATGGTTTGTTTTTTTACTGGAGATCCTTTCATACTCGTGGACCATTTGAAGGATGTTCATCCCAAATCCATGGAGATTCTCTGTCATCTGTGTCATGGTTGAATTGAAGAAGCTTCTTGGATGAGAAGCAAAATGTCTCCTAGCAAAACAAGAAAGCCTTTTGAAAGAAAACACAGCAAATGCGTACAGAGGAAGGGAGTACTACAGGCAAAGTCACCATTGCCATTTCCCTGCATGTAAATATCAAGGTTTCAATTACCTCCCCAAAGCTCTGACTCCCATTATTGGATCTTCAACACAATAAGGTTGTGGTTCTGAAGCCTCTTGTAGTTATGCAATTATATGGAACAGATTAAACAGATTGTGGTCACTAATGGAAATGGGGATGAGAAATCCACACACCTTACAGCATGTTGAATTCCAAAGCCTTTTTACAGTCCCTATTATCCTGCGAGATTGTATTACCAAACTATCCAATCGGGGACGAACAATAACTTATTGATTTTTCAGTTGGGAACAAAATTGTAAAGTGAACTTTATAAAGTTCAATATTCCTTTCCCCAAAACTCCCAACACCACACACACACACACACACACACACACACACACCACAGAGAGGACACACTTACACACAAAATCTCATAAGTTGACATCCACACAAGGCCCTCCTCACTGTGTCTTTTGGAATTTTTTTTTAAAATATGTGTGGACTCTCCTTCTGCCTTCTAATTACACAAATTTATTGACCCTGGAATAAAAGTGTATATAATGTGTTTTTTTTTCCATTTTCCCCCAGGCCTGTTAACTAAGACACAGAACAGGAGGCAAAACTCTAGTGGTAAAAAAATGATGACATTCCTAAAAAAATTTCCTTCAGTCTCCCAGGGTTCCTAAGAACATAATTGGAAAACACCTGTATTAGAACACGGAATATAGTGCACTATTCAGTCAGTCCCAGTTACTTAGCAGCAAACCATTTCAGCTAGATCAAGAAGAAGACTGGCTGGTTTATTTATTTATTTGATATAATTTATATATCCACAGAGCACTCAGGGCAACATGGAAAATCCCAATAAAAATAGCAATGGAACAATCAAAGCAAAGTAATCATAGCTATAAGACTTTTTAAAAAGTGGGGGGGAAGCATTTTTCACAGTAAAATCAAAAAGGCATGAAAAACTTGATAAAAAGACATAATCTTCCCTGCTAATATAAAACATGATGGAGCCTCAGGGACCTCTCTTCATGCAGGAACTCAATAACTGAGGACTAGCTTCAGAAAAGCTCTATCCTGCTTTAAACCAGCCTTCCTTCTATTGCTGAGAATTCTGTGAGGTGAAGTCTGCATATCTAGACTGTTCTTAGGTTCTGGAACACTGCTGTAGATTTTAATTAATAATCTTTTTTTTTTTTTTTTTTGCAATAAGTTAAGAATGCCAGGAGGAGAAGATTTCAAGAGAGATGCTTTTCTGCAGCATGGGAATCTGTTAGCATGGGAAAAATCCATGTTGATATATATATTTTTGGTCTGTTTCCTCCTCATTGGCTGAGTATTGTTAAATTTAAAGGCATGCGTTGTGGCTCATCAATGGATCAACAAGAAGGTTGCTATAAAAATAGGTCATCTGAATTTTGGACATCTTATGAAGCCATCTTAGGAAGCACACAGATAGAGGTTATAGTTCAATGGTGAGACAGATCCTTGCGAGATAATGCTCATTTTAAAAAATATCTCAAATTACCTAAGACTCTAGAAATGCAAGAGCTCTCAGAGTAAACAATTGGAAGAGCGTGAAACTAATGGTCATATACCCATATGGCAGTCACGAATATTGCCTCCATAGGAAAGAACTGTGTGTTGAAAGGGAACTATTGCACCGTTCTATTGATGCAGTGTTAGAAATAGGAATGAAGCAATAAAGCAACGAAGGCAATCTGGTCCCAAAAAGTAGTAAACTTTTATGAACATATTTTCAAATACGGGTGCACACGAGGTAGACCCAGATCAAAGCATGCAACAGTTTTTTATACCCTTTTATCCGCCGCTCAACCCTGTTCTGTTTCCCCGTTGGCTGAGTACTACCAAGCTCACGACCTATCCAGGGTGCCTATTAACAATATTCCCCCAAAACTCCCTACCAACATGACATGGTGTGATTATGCATCACTGCATAAATCCTAACTTTCCATTGCTCTTTTTGCATAAATTGGTTCTATTTTGAAATGTGTCAGTTAAGCAATTGCTCAGAAAGTACACACACCCCTTTTCTTTCAAGACTTTTCTGAACCACATTGTTAATTGTAAGAACAATATTGTTTTAAATATTTTTTTTCAAAGAGTCCCTTAACTTTCTAGTTCCTTATTTAATGAAACATTATTTTAGAAGCAATACTTCATGTTTCACACACCCATATGGCAGTCATAGGAAAGAACTGTGTGTTGAAAAGGAACTCTGTGCCATTGTACTGATGCAGGACAACATATGTAGACAGTGAACGTGGTCTATCTAACAATCCTTCCATTTTGTTCCTTTTTTCTCTTGCTTTTCCTAACCAAGAGAAACATTTGCAGCAGTGTCTAAAATCTATAGTTTCAGTTTCACTATTCTGTTTGGCCACAATGCTGCCCTGGAGGAAAAAAAAACAGGCCAAGAATATCTTTTAGGGGGAAAAACATTGGATTCCAAGGGCCTACGGAAATTCTCCTTTCCTTCCATGAGATGTAAGTGCATGCTATTATCAGCAGCCAAGACAGCTCTATTACAAAACCTGGAAAAGGTCATCATAATTAAGACTGATTTTTATTTATAAAGCACCAGTCAACTCCCATCTCTCATGGCCTAGTCACTGGAGGCTCAGTAGAGACAGTTTAAAGGGACCATTAACAGAAAGTCATGGTAGCATAGTTCATGCAGTCCCCTTTCCAGGCGTATATTCTGGGTTATTAATTAATGAGGACCGTCAAGGGGCCTATTATCAAACCAATGACAGCTTCTGATTGATGTGACAAGGGCAGCATAAATGCAGGAAAGAAAGAGAAGAGCTCTATCAAAGGAGGCATCTCCACAGGCAGCAGCCGTCGATCATCACTGATGACATTTCTGGGGTGTTGTTTATCAAGATGCATTTGTCAGTCAGTGCACTGTTTGGTCATGGGAGCTGTAATTTCCATTGGTTCCCCTGATATTGGCAGCCAGAAACAGTTGCTTTGTGAGGAAGAGCAGCCAAATTCATGGGATTTCCTCTGAGGTAGGTATAGTTGAAGCTACCCATTTGGATCTCTCCCAGGTTCTTCTTTCTGAGGTATGTTCAGTTTGGATTTTCTTTGGGTGTTCCAATTCTGGAACCAGGCCTGTGCTTCTCATTGGCCTCGCAGGGCCTCTGGAAAGATTGACTCCACCCAGAAGGGTAGGGTCATGGCTGTCAGCCTTTTAGGGATGCTAGAGAGGTTAAAGGAGTGAGAAAAGCTCTGCTTTTGCTTTTTAAACCTTCCCTTCCGCCCAGGTGGGTCACTATTTTGTGGGAGGGGGTGGATTAGAGTTTTGAGGTGGTTTCAAGAAGAATGCCCCTTAAACTCCCATTCCATTCCTTGAGGAAATTTAAAATCTTTGGTGTTCCTTTGGGGTGCTCTGGGGGTTGCATCCCACATATTACAACCATCCACAGGTGGCCACTTCCTGCTGTATAAAATTGGCCTCCTCAAGATGCATTTCACTTACAGCTTCTCCTCCCCTCTGTTGTTTTCCACTGTCTTCTTCTCAAATACTCTGTCTCCCTGACTTATTTTCTACAATCCCTTCCTTTCTTAAATCTTGCCGAATTTTTGGCTGGGTTGGACTAATCTTTGGGGTTTTCTGTGCTTATATTTGCACAACATGCATTTCTTGGTTTACTGAATTAACCCATTTGCTTGATTTGTGCAGCTGCAGTGCAACCAAACCCAGCCGAGGATGCTGTCTGAAAGAAGCTGCAAACTTTTTCAACCACATGGTTAAACATCCCGTGTGAACCAAACCCAACTGTTGTTCTATTGATTTGAGGATGTTTCCTATCTCTAGTTAAATTTCAGTCAGAATGTTTGTACATGTTCTATGACCTCACAATAACTCATTTTTGGATGAAGTCAGAAATTAAAGGGAAGTGTCTAGGAATACTGAGTTTAGATCTCATCCATAGCTAAATAGCATGTTTGATTCAGAATGAGTAGAATTCAAAATGGCTCCCTTTGAGTATTCCCACACAAATATTTTCTACATCACAGTAATATAACACCATGAGAAACACAATGGTTAAGTCTTTGGGAGCAAAAGAACTGTCATTTTCAGAGATATATCTGATCTGAAACCAGGTAGCAGTAAAAGTGAGAGGGTTCTTGGAGTCTTAGTGGACAACCAGTTAATTATGAGCCAGTAGTATGTGGCAGCAGCCAAAGGAGCCAATGCAATCCTAAATTGCATTAACAGAGGGGTACAATCAAGATCGTGTGAGATACTAATATCACTCTATAAAGCCTTAGTAAGACCACATCTAGAACACTGCATGCAGTTTTAATCACCACACTATAAAAAAGATGTTGAGACTCTAAGAAAAAGTGTAGAGAAGAGCAACCAAGATGATTAGGGGACTGGAGGCTAAAACATATGATGAATGGTTGCAGGAACTAGGCATGGCTAGTCTAGTGAAGAGAAGGACCAAAGGAGACATGATAGCAGTGTTCCAGTATTTGAGGGGCTGCCACAGAAAAGAGGAGGTCAAGCTATTTTCCAAGGCACCTGAGGGCCAGACAAGGAATAATGGATGAAAACTGATCAATGAGAGATTCAACCTAAAAATAAAGAGACATTTTTCTGACAGTGAGAACAATCAACCAATGGAACAGCCTTCCTTCAGAAGTTGTGGGAGCTTCATCACTGGAGGCTTTCAAGAAGAGATTGGACTGCCATTTGTCAGAAATGGTATAGGGTGTCCTGCTTGGGGGGGGGGGTTTAAACTAGATGACCTACACAGTCCCTTCCAACTCTGTTAATCTAATCTAATCTAAACTTTGACTAAATCGTGCGTTTTGAGAGCCAATCTGATGTCATATTATGAGCCATGGTGGCGCAATGGTTAGAGTGCAGTACTGCAGGCTACTTCTGCTGCCTGCTGGCTGCCTGCAATTTGACAGTTCAGATCCCACCAGGCTCAAGGTTGACTCAGCGTTCCATCCTTCCAGGGTGGGTAAAATGAGAACCCAGATTGTTGGGGGCAATAGGCTGACTCTGTAAACTGCCAAATTGTAGGCAGCTGGTGGTGAGCAGAAGTGGTCTGCAGTACTGCACTCTAACCACTGTGCCACAGAGGCTCCTTAATTGTGAAACATGGTCCCAAATCACTTTTTTCAGGGCTGCTGTAACTTTGAACAGTCATTAAATGAATTGTTGTATACTGTTTTTTTCTGTGCCAAATTCAGCCTTGAGCGCTTTTGACTAAAGTTTGTGGATAGGAACAACATGCTGAGCGGATATTACCAATCAGTGTACAGGTAGTCCTCAATTTAGGGCCACAGTTGAGCCCAAAATTTATGTTAGCAAAAGTGAGAATTTTGTTAAATAAGTGTTGCCTCATTTTAGGACATGTTGTTTTGCCACGTTTCAGCGAACCACTGCAGTTGTTAAAATTAATCCCATGGGTTGTTAAGTGAATCTGGCTTCACCATTGACTTTGCTGATCAGAAGGTCACAAACGGGGATCACATGACTCTGGGAAACGGCAACCATCCTAAATATGAGTCAGTTCTTAAGCATTGGAATGAAAAATTATATGCCGCAACATTCAGTGAAAATGGTCACAAGTCACTTTTTTTTTAATGCCGTTGTAACTTTGGTCATTAAATGAACTGTTGTAAGTTGAAGACTACCTGCAAGTGGTGGGATTCAAAAATCCCAACAATCAGTTCGCTGCCTGGTTGATGGGTGGGCATGGCCATGGTGGACGGGGCCTACCAGAACTTCCTGTTTCCGGCTTCCGGTGGGCCAAGGGTCCAGAGGCCTCCCTAGGGCCACTGGGAGGGCGAAAACAGCCTCCCCTGGCCTCGGGAGGCCCTTCGGAAGCTGGAAATAGGCCTGTTTCCAGACTTCCAGAAGGCCCGTGTTTCCCCCTCCCGGAGCTTTTGTGTGGACCCTGCACTTACCTCCATCAAAAATGGGCTGTGTGGAGACTCCTGGGAGGGGAGGGGCAGGAGGGTAGGGGCCAGCCGATCGTTTGAAATACCATTTCAGCAAACCAGCTGTAACTTTAACATCCGGTTCGCTTGAACCAGTCCAAACCGGTAGAATCCCACCCCTGACTACCTGTATAACTAAAGGCTGAATCTGTATAAAACTACTGCTTCCTAAATCTGTAGGAAGATAGGCAACAAGAGGAGTAGGAGAGAGCCAGAAAAGTACATCTGGTAACCCAGGGCCTTCTGAGGATGGGGCCCTTGGCAGGAGCTTGACGAAGCCAAATCAATATTGGTCGTGTAACTTGGAACACTTTCCATACGGTAGAGCAGGGGTGTAAAACTAAAGGCCGGCAGGCCGGAAGCCGCCCACGGGGTGATTAGATCTGGCCCACAGGGCTGCGCTAGAAACAGCGAAGGAATGGCTTTTATACCAAGCTCTGTTTTCACTGGCAGAGGGTTGTAGGAAGCCGTCGGAGCCGAAAATGGAGCTCCGGAGCCCATTTTCTCTGGCAGAGCACTTCGGCCACCACAGGCGCCCCTGACACTAGTGATGTCGAGCTGGCCAAATCCACCCTGGCGATACCCACTGAGGTCAAACATAACCCTGATGCGTCCCTCAATGAAATCGAGTTTGACACCCCTGCTATAGAGTATATGTGTTTCTTCTAGCCATGTCAATGCCAAGTCGGCCTCATGAGTAATGTCTGAAGCATCCATAACTGGCATTGTGAGCAGGGAACAGGATAGGACATCAGTCAAGTTTCACGTATCCACGAAGGAGTTAAAGCATGAATGTTAATATTGGAGGTATCAAATCACTTCCCAGAGCGGGTGGGACTCAGACAAATGGGGCACAAGTAGGAGGGCAGATGGGGAGAAAGGCTAGAGAAAGACAGTGAATTTGAAGCTCCTGGTAATGGGTTCCATGGTTACGGTTGTCTAGGCAACCGTGACACATATCCATTTCTCTGCGCAGGGGTTGAAAGTGAATGACAATTTGGAGAGCTGCGAGCCCCAGGAATGTAGGGGGCCTTAAAGAAGATTGATAGGAAAATCAATGCCTTATAAAAAGAGAGAGAGGTGACTGCTCCACTTTGAAGACATGTGCTGATTCGTCCAGCAAAGCCAGGAGGTGTAGAAAACAGACAATGAAAGCAGCCGGGGAATAGTTTCTCTGCGATCCCCCTTTTGCACCTTTCTCTGAAGCCTAGTTGAAAAATTGCTACCTGCTTCCCTCCCTCCCATCCCGGCACCTCGGTCGTGTGCACGGGATGGCAAACTGGCCATAAAATTTTTTACTACCCTGGTTCTTCATTCAGGAAATAACAGGTTCATAAACAGTCCAGACAGTACGGAGCTCCAATTCCAAGCAAGCCGTCTCTTTCTCTCTCTCCCTCTGTCTCCTGTCCCTCTTGCAACAATTTTTCTGGGTGTTTCTGAGGAGCCAGCAGGCCAATGATTCACCCGCTCTCATTTTTTCCCCCATCTGCAATTTCTGAGGGGAGCTACTGCTTGTGAGGCGTGGGTTGAAAAGACCCCCAGTTTAAAGATAGGCACATAGGCCAGGTACTCCTGGCAGTGGGGAAGCAATTCCTACTAGGTTTTTCTTTCTCATTTCCTGGAATCTCTGTTATTAAGTGACCATTGGGAAATAAAGAGTTCATTCTAGGCTACAGTGTTATTAAGAATCCACGGAATGCTGTGGTACGTGCTTGATTTCAGTGTCTTTCCTTCCTTCCTTCCTTCCTTCCTTCCTTCCTTCCTTCCTTCCTTCCTCCTCCTCCTCCTCCTCCTCCTCCTCCTCCTCCTCCTCCTCCTCCTCTCTCCCTCCCTTTCATTAGATTTTTATCCCATCTTTATTACTTTATAACTCAAGGCAGTGAATATACCTCATACTTCTTCCTCCTCCTATTTTCCCCACAATAACAATCCTGTGAGTTGAGTAGGGCTGAGAGTGACTGGCCCAAAGTCACCCAATTAACTTTCATATTAAAGTGGGACTAGAACTCACAACTCTTGTTTTTATTTTTTATTTTAGCTTGGAGCCTTAAGCATCAGGCCACGCTGGCTCTCCAAATATATATCCTAGACATTGAGTCAGCCCACTTAGCTTTTTCCCCCAATATCCCAGCTTGAGTGAAATAAATGCGGGGTTCTAGAAATTAACTGGCAGCCAAGATCTATTTATACCTCTTCTTTTCAGGAGGCTTCAAAAGCTGGACACATGTTGTCTTGATTACTTGCATCTGAGGTTGCCAAGTTTGGATTTTCCGGTACATTTGCATGGCTAGCACCCAGGCAAAACTGACACATACACACGGAACCAGGAGAGAACCCAAGTGTCCTCCTTGCCTTGCAAGATTGGTTTAAGGAGAAGCTCTTAGAGGAAGGATTGGGTTGAGACATGAGAAAATTAAGTATAAAAAATCCAGTTTCTAGAGGGAGGTAGATTACAATTCCCATCAGTCCCAGCCTGCATGGTTAGCAGTCTGGAGATTGCTAAACAGCAGCCTCTGGAGCTCTGGAGGCACCAGGTTGGGGAAGACGAGGCTAAACTCCTAATGCTACTCTCACGCTATTAAACCAGCAGCTTCTTGAAGCCAGCTTAGAGCTTCACCAAATTGGGATATAAAATGGAATAAGTAGCCAATTTATTGTTAGGTTCTTACTCTCTTCCATTGTCCCATCTCTTTAGTTATTCCACCCCATCCATCATTTTATCTGACTCGTTTTCCTATTTATTTCTACTCCACACATATTCTGTTACTGTGTTCCTGAAGCGCAACAACCTATTTTCGAAAGGAGGCACCCACTTTGATCATTCTTTTATTCCCAAGTGGGATCTGATATATGGGGGTTTGTTTTAAAAGCCATTTGGCAGAATGTTCTTCTAGCCTGTTATTTTAATAATGCTTCCCTTCCCCTTTTTTGCTTTCTTTCTTTGCTGGAAGGAGCGACCATTTTGAGGCCTCTGGGTGAAACGGATCCTCTCCTTCTTTTCTGGAACCACGAAACTCTTGGCAGTGAGGCTGCTGAAATTCACAATTGTTTCCACTTGAGTTGAGCACGCCATTCCCAGATTGGTTCTGCATCCTGGGATACCAGCCTTTTCTTGTATTTGGAAGTTCAACATCCATTGTTTAACATCCATTGTTGAACATCCATTGTTCAACATGGAGAATTGAGTAAGAGAGAAATAATACCAAATTAGTCCACTTTGCAGTTTAATAACCCTGTAAATTAACTTTTTGCCTACTCTAAATAATTTCACGGCATTTCCTAAATTCTAATTTTTCTAAATGCCCTTCTTTGCCCTCCTGCCAGCATTCAACTCGTAGAAAGTTAAGGATTTTATTTTTCAGATTGAGTTAGTAAGTCAACATTGACTCAACCAACTAAATGTTTTTTGGGATAGGTGAATGAAAGAAGGAAAGGGAAGGGAAGGGAAGGAAATCTTTTTCTTCACATAAAGTATTCTTATCATTCAAAACATTCCTGTTCACTTGACAGGAAGTCACAGTCAAACTATGAGCACCCGCTCAAGCCCCAGGGAATGTGCCTGTGATCCTAATGGCCCCTTGTTGCCACGAAATGTCCCTTTTTTTTTTTAATAAGACAGAAGTAGAAATTATTGGACCTCCATGGAACAATCATGTTAATTTACAAGGTTATTAAACTGCTAATGCTGAATTGATACTTCTAATTCCCACTCTTAGAGCCATCTTGAAGAGACCTGAGGGAGCTTTGGTGCTCCTTGTGGAAAACCTTCTGTGATTTAAGTCCCCATGGGAATTAGAAATCATTTTCCTTCAGCACTTGGGAGTGCACAATACACAACTGATATTTTTATTCCTTCCAACTAGCAATGAGACACATCCTGGGAAGTATCACCAACAGACTTTGTCTTCCCCTGAAGGACACTGGGAGATTTTTGCAGCTGAATCCAAAGAATCTCTCAGAATGTCCGTTTAAAATCAGAGTTTCTGATGCCTTTCCAAGTGCTGCCAAACCAAGCAATTAGAATTTGTGCTGATGACAGCGTAGACAGGTCCCATGATTAATGTTGGGCAATGTCATACGCTCCATTTGCTTATGACTTTTCCTTGCAACGCTTTCCCTTAGTTTTTCCCTCAGTCAAAGAGAAAAGGCAGAATGCTGGCAACCAGCAAAGATGCCTCTTACTGGCCTGATCCTTAGGGCCTCAGGATGCAACCGAATCCCTGCCTCACCTATATTGACTGGCCATTCAATTAACCATCGGAGGAGGGGGGGGATTCTGAGATATCTGCATCTGTTTGAATCAATGCTAAATGAGTTTAAACGTAGCTTAATAGTGAGGAATGTGTGAATCAATACAATTCTTGTTGGTGAAATTATTAGTATTGGAGAAGAAAGCCTGGAGAAACCGATTGTGTCAGGAAGTGATTGAAAACAGAGATCAGATTGAATAAGTAGAATGTTACTTCTTCTAGCATCTTATCCAAGACATAATTATTTGTATAATATATATCACTATACAGAAGCCTGATGATGGCAGATGAGATTCTGCCGAAACGTTGCTACAACTTTAAAAGCACAACTACAATGACGTGGGAAAATACCCGAACAAAGCTGAATGCCATACATGTAAGTACCCGCGAAAACTTAAGAAAACAAATATATATCTATGACTTTGACAGATTGTTTCAAATTACTTCTTTCAATAGGGATTCTATGGTTCATTACAAAGGTGATTTTCCTAATTTCCATTCTTAAAGTTGGAGGGAAAAAAATGCAACTTCGAGGCAGTGGTGGGATTCAAATTTTTTTACTACTGGTTCCGTGGGCATGGCTTGGTGGGCATGACAGGGGAAGAATCTCCAGTCAGAGGTGGTATTTGCCAGTTCTTTGAACTACTCAGAATTTCCGCTACCGGTCTCCAGAATTGGTCGGAACCTGCTGGATACCACCTCTGCTTCAAGGGACTTTTGAAAGCCGCCCCCTCCCACCAGTATCAGAATTCTGGTGTTGTGAGAATAAAATAGGGGGAAGAATTGAAAATGAAAGCCTGTCCGGTAAGTAGATGTTTGGGAGCCACTGGAGAGCAGAGGGAGCCTGCAAAGCACTGGACATGCCCAAACTCAGAATGAGTGAATCCTCAAGCATCCAGTTATTAAGGATGCTTCTTAAATCTGACATTTTTCTATAAATCCAGTGCAGATGTAGATGAGAATGTAGGAAAAACTAATGGAGAAACAAGCAGGGAACACTTTTGAGACCAGCCCTGAGTTCTACAGAATTATGCTACTAACTTTAGTCAACAACTGAGTCCACTGTCTCCTCTATTTTACCAACCTCAGTCAACTGAAACATTCATGGGTTTGTCCATACACATGAACCTGAAAAAGTTCTGCCTATGTATAGTAGAACACAAAACACAAGTCAAACTTGGAACATTCCCAAAGTCTTAACAGAATAACAGAGGTGGAAGGGACCTTGGAGGTCTTCTAGTCCAACCCCTGCTCAGGCAGGAAACCCTATACCATTTCAGACAAATGGCCATCCAATCTCTTCTTAAAACTTTCAGTGTTGGAGCATTCACAACTTCTGAAGGCAAGTCGTTTCTCCAGAAGTTTTGGGTGCTCCAACACTGGAAGTAATGGAAAGGTAATAACAGTAAGAATTCTTACTTTCACCTTTCCTTTCTTACTACTAGAAGTGCCATTAGGAGTTAGGAAGCTCTCAGGAAACCACTTCTAGGCTACTTTGGGAAATCACATGGAAGCAGTCCTCACTGCAACTATCTTCTCATCCTTTAATTCTGGGGGTCAGATTGGCAGGAGGGAAAAGGAAGAGCCGCTGCCACTGGGTCCCTTCCCTAATTTAGGCTTAGGCATAAGTCTGAACCTGAGGCAGAAGAACAGCTACATTTCCACTGCAATCCTCTGGCCCAAGCATCCCTGAAGACCAGACTGAGAGGCTGACTTCAAGACCTTGTGTTTGAACCACCCACTATCATCCCTACCCCTGTTCGTCTAATAATGGAAAGCAAGAATCCACAAAAGCATCAACAAATCCTGTACTGTCCAGCCAGTGTATGGGAATTGGATAGTTAGGTAGCAATTGTGAGCTGTCCCCTTAATGGAATGCATCATGGTAAATGTAGTTAAGGTATCCTGGGAAATGTAGTCCATGTCACGTGACCACATCTGTAGTCCTGATTGGTCACTAAATTGACCCTCGAGGGGTTGGGGGAGGTTTTACTCACTCTTGGCTGAACTCATGGACTCGTGGTAACTCTTCTACTTCTATCGCTACAACATGGTGGGGGGAAAAGGACAGAAGATAAATCATCTTTTTAACTATAAGGCAGATATACAAAGGATTGGTCATTAAAGAAGAACTTCATCACAAATGTGAGTCATGACGATACCTGATGAACCAATAAATGTACTTTGTTATGGACGTCTTGTTGAGTTTATCTCTCTGCATCTGTACAGCTTATAAATCCACCTCTGTACAGGATACAGAAAAGTAAAAGATGGTTATCTCCTAACCCATCTCGTAGCAATAGAAAGCAACTGCTGTGAATTAGGAAAGCCACTTTCCCTGCCCCCGTGACGGATACTGTGTCTGCCATAGGCCCCCAAAATCCCAAATGCACTCCTTGGCCTAGAGAAGGAAAGGAGCTTTGACACAGATGGCAGGCATGCACCAGCTCGTACATGCTGTATCTTCTGCTTTTGAAATCTATTTCAAAAGCTGTTGATTATGATTTCCCTTTCAGAAATGCTGCTTTGGGCTATGCAAGGGAGATCTCACAACCGAGTGGACAGAATACAAGCTTGTACGCGGAAGATCCCAAGTTCGAGGACTGGGTCTCCAGTTTAAAATTGCCTGAGATGCTGGAGAGCTTTTGAGAAAGCAGAAACTCCCGGATTAGATATATAAGTAATCCAAAGCAAACTGTGTGGCTGTGTTTCTCTCTCTCTCATTTGCTAGTGGACAAGAACTCTTTTTTTTCCCTTTTCCTCTCCAACTCCAGATCTACTGTTCCCAGAAGACAAACCTACGGAGTGATCTGAAAGCCTTATGCAAAAAAGTAGAAAGTCGTGTATATTTCTTTATATTCCTTCCCGCTTCCCTCGCGCACTATTGATGAATTAAGCTTTCAAAGGCGGGGAAAGTCAAAATGAATTGACTTCAGCAATTGTAGCTCAATCCTAAGGAGCCCCTTTCTGAAGACAACCAAGAGAGTGCTTTGCAGATCAATAATTGATCTTCTGGTCCTATCTCTTTCCCTTGGATGGGTCATTAGGCAGGAAAGTTAGAAAGCGGGCAAATGCCGGTTTCTATGGAAACAACAGAAATCTGCATTTCTTCCAATTCAGCGGGGGGAAGCTGCCATTTGTATGCAAAAGACACACGCACCTTTGAAACCAAGCCAGGAAGGTGAGAGAACAGCAAGGCTTACCCCCCCACCTCGATCTGCAAAGGGAAAAAAAAAAGACAAAAAGAAGAAAAGGTTTAATCTACAGGTAGGATGTTTCATAGTGGAGAATATTATTTTGTTTTATTTAGTGCTCTCTTATAAGTGCCACAGGGAAGATTTCAATCACAAAGAAGATTGCCAAACAAGAAAAGTATAAAAGTAGGATGTAAAGTTACTTTCTCCAGCTGGATGCCTTCCATATATCTTTGGACTAGAAATCCCAGAATTCCCAGGGACCAAAGTTTGTAGCCAGTTTGAGCACTGATCTACAAACATTTCTTTAAAAAAAAAAAAAAAAAAACAAAAAAACCACCAGATTGGGATATGCTGGTATACACCAATGCAAGAGCTGATTCAGTGCAGTGGTTAAGGCACCAGGCTAGAAACTGGGAGACTGTGAGTTCTAGTTCTGCTTATGTGCAAAGCCAGTTGTGTGATCTTAAACTGGTCCTTTTCTCTTATCCCTAGGAAGGAAGAAACAACATCAAACCACTTCTGATCAGACTTGCCAGGAACACTGCAGGGGCTAGTTCAGATGATTGACAGGTGTCAAGACTGACTCAAAGTCACTAAAAGAAGAGGTGCAAGCAAGTGGAAAGGGGTTCTATAGTCACGGTTGTTCATCTGACCCTTGCCAAAAATCACAAATTATTTCTAGGTTTTACTTGTGAGTTCTAAATTATGCATTTCCCACTCAAAGATGGGAATTTTCTGTTATAGATCTGGATGAGAGAAAATCTGGGTTCAGAATCTGGCATCGCACCAAGCTTCCTTAAGCGAATCACTGTTTCTCAAACTAACTCATTCCACAGGATAATATATATTTTTTTACAACTTGATACCGAGTTGCCTGCAGGACAGCATCTCTTCCTTGTTTTAAACCCTGGAAGTATGGCCTCAAATTGCCTGATACAAATCGTTTTCAGTGGGATGCCTGCTTGGAGGCATGTTATGAAGCAAAAGAAGATTGGTGAAAATGCTTTAGCAGGAGGAAGGAGTCCCTTTTCCTCTCCCTATTAAAATGACATGTGTAGCACATAGGATTAATAGCCTTCGTGGGGAAAAATGAAAAGCCTCTTTCAATTTGGCATAGGAATATGTGTGCTGCCTGTAGTGACACACCTGAGGCCTTCTCCTAACGTTTGACGCGAAAGAAGATAACCTGGTTTCCTCTAGATATGTTCAACCCCATGCTACATGGCAGACATAAGAGACTGTGGTAAATGTCATCTGAAAATCTTATGAGTTCCCAGCACCTGAAAGATAACACAGCTCAATGCTTTGCCTCATGCTTGAAGTAATGGATTATTACCATTAGGATAAAAGATCTTCAACTCTTACATGCGATGCTTCTAGGCTATAATCTTGAAGCTTAGATGAGATCTTGTGTTGGAGAGGAGAGGAGCTTTGAACGGTTCAACAGGTATAAGCTGGTTGCACAGCATTTGGGGAAACAATGCAAAACTTAACCTTTCCCATTAATGAAAGAAACTAAGTAACAGAATGTGGAAGCACTCAGCATTTATTGTTCACTGGACAATGAATTAAATCTGATCAGAGTCTGTCTGCTGGAGTGGGTGGCATAAATCAATCAATCAATCAATCCCCATTGTCCAGTCATGTGCTGTGCTACAGTGTGATAATGCTATATTGTTACCGCAGGTATCTTTCTGTCCATCTCTCTCTCTCTCTTTCTCTCTCTCTCCTGTCTCTGATCTCTCTGTGTGTCTCTTATCTCTCTGTGTGTCTCTGATCTCTCTCTCTCTCTCTCTTCTCTTTCTCTCCTCTCTCTCTCTGTCTCTCATCTCTTTCTCATCTTTCTCTCTCTGTGTGTCTCTCATCTCTGTCTCTCTGTGTGTCTCTCATCTCTGTCTCTCTGTCTCTGCTCTGTCTGTCTCTGTCTCTCATCCTTCTCTCATATCTCCCTCTCCTTCCCTCCCTCTCCCCCTCTCTCTAATCTTTCTCTCTCTACAGTATATCTGCTTGTATGTTGTCCCAGTCACAGAGTTAGTCTTGGCACCTGACTCAAATGGAATTAAAAATTGAAGTAAAAAAAAATAACAAGTAAAAATAACAAAAGGACAAGATCTTGAGAGACATCACAGTGTGCACTGAGGAAGGGTGACTAAACTTTTGGTTTGGGAGAAGATCAGTGCCCTCTCATGGGCAGCTACCATTTTTTCTTAGCACACACCATCTTCCTAGTGGTGTTAACATATCTTCCAAGGGTGCCAGAACACCGCTGTTGGGAGATGCTTCTCAGCCCAGTGCAATGCTTTTAAAATATATGGATAAAAAGGGAGGGGAAAAACTCTAGCCACCTACTTTTCTGCCAACCTGAAAATCCAAGGAAAGCAACTTTCCATTGACTAATACAGCTTTTTACAATAAACTAGTAAATTTCATGGACCAGGCTGCTGGTAAGTGAAATTTCGGGCTTTACTAAAAGCTACCAGCAGATGGCAGCACCAGTGGAATAAGCAGCACAAGGCAAGCACAGTTGTCCCCAACATTAGCACCTCAAATCCAGAGGTCTAATTAACCAATTAGTCTTTGCATCCTGGCACGGTGCTGACTCTGTCTTTATTACCCACGGACAATTTCTTATTATAGATAGGCATTCCTTTCTCAATAGTAGTTAGGTGATGAGTGTTTTAATTCACTGACTGCTACTGGTCATGATTATAGAGTACTACAAAATATGCCAAATTGCAACTTCTCTTAGTAATAAAGCGGTCCCTTGCCACAAGCAGTGTAAGCCAAGAGACCGAGAAGAGAGGCCAGATGCAAAGGAGGGTTAGGATAGTTAGCAATAATGCAGTAGATATAATATTAATCAAATAATATTATCCACCACATAGCTGCCCAGGCCACAGCTGTTGATTTCTTTCTCAGCAACTAAATCTATGCTGGGTTTTGCCACTTCAGCTGCAGACCAAGGCACGACTATTTGGACATATAAAAATATTCTCTGCCCCAGTAAATTCCAAAGGGAGGTTGTCACAAAATGTTCTAATGTTCAAAGTTTCAGTCTCTCGTTTTCCAAATCCTTTAAAGAAATTCTAAAAACTCTCCCATACAGCTATGTTATGATGCATTCCTCCAATTCTGGTGTCAGCAGGAAAATACGCCATTTAAATTTCGCTGTCCTCATAACTAGTCTTTACTATGTTTTAGTCATAAGGTTGGTAAGTGATGCTGCCCTTACAGATCTAATGGAGGACAATTTCAGGGCCAAAATTGGTAGACTTCCTAGCTTCCTTCTCCCGGTCTCATATCTGATGGAGGTGGGGAAACAACCATTCACTTTGCCAATTACAAAATTGCTCTCTCCTACAAGCCCACTTGGTTCTCAGAGCGGTGTTGTGGATAAAACAATATTGATTTTCTGGCATTGCTATGTCCAAAAACACAGCAATAGGAGAGACACAGGGTGAAATAAGCATGGAACACTTCCATTGGGCCAGTGAATTCCATTTTGATTGAAAAGTCTTTTTTATTCAGTCTGTTGTTTTAGCTGAGTTTTTTGAAAAAAAAATTAAAATTTAAAATCATCTGGGAGCCCAGCGTTTCCATGGTTTTTAAAAAAGCCAAGTGTTTATAGCAGAAGTGGATTTACAATGGAAAGAAAAACTATCATCTGTTCATCTATCATCTATCTATCTATCTATCTATCTATCTATCTATCTATCTATCTATCTATCTATCTATCTATCTATATCTATCTACCTACCTACCTACCTACCTACCTACCTACCTACCTATATCTATCTTCCTATCTATGTCTCTATTTCTCGCATCTCTATTTATCCTCTCTGTCTCTCTGTCTCTCTTATCTATCTCTATCACCTCTACCTCTATCATTATCTATCTCTATCTCTATCATCTCTATCTCTATTATTATCTATCTCTATCTATCTCTATCATCTCAATCTCTAACTATATCTATCTCTATCATCTCTACCTCTACCTCTATCTTGGCTGAAAGTTAGTACCAGCCTCTTACTTATTGGTTGGTCAGGCACAGATGGATGATTGCAGACAGAGCTTTGTTAATGCACCTGCAAGTTTTTTTTCTACTCCATCACATACCCATCACATTCAACTTTTTTTTTCTTTTAGACCCTCAAACTTAACTCACTTCCTATGCTGTGCTGAAAGGGCGTGGCTCTGTGTAGCAGCACAGAGGTATACAAAATAACATCAGAATTGTCCAAATGGGCCCCACTCCCCCAATAAATAATAAAACCAGTAGATGTACAGCTCTACAAAGCCCATTCTTCTTAGGACCATCCAAAAAAAGCAACACCCCAAAATACAGTAAGTGGGGACATAACCACCAATACACCCCTCCCCCTGATTAAAACAATAAATAGTTCCTGCATACAGACAGGTCTAGCAGTGTTGCTGAAAGGTTGCTGTATATATATATATTCAAAGGTAGGTTTGCTAGTCTTCCAAAAGCATTTGGACCCGTTTAGGTAATACTATATAAAGCTAAGCCTGACCAACATTTTTTTCAATAGCCAGCTGTGCATTACATAAACAGATGCCTCAGGGCATGTCAGGTATCTGGTTTCTCTTGCAACCCATCCAGGGGTGGGATTCAACCGGTATTACTACATTTTGCCAGATGCGTGCTGCGTGCGCGTGTAAAAGAACCTTAAGCAGTGCCACCTGGACAGCTGAAAAGTGCAGCGCGCAGGTGCGCAACATTTGAAAAGCCTCTTTTTTCCTGCTTTTTCAACCCCAGCTGTGCCATGCAAAGCAGCTGAGGTTGAAAAAGCAGGAAATAAAGGACACGTAAGAGCCCAGGTGGGCGGGTGGGCCAAACAGCAGCAAACACAGGACCGGTTCGATGTCTGCTGCTCTTCAGAGCTACCGGTTCTATAGAGCCGGGCAAAACCGGCAGTATCCCATCCCTGAACCCATCCCAAAATGGCCCTCAAGGGCAGGATCCAATGGCCAGATAGAGAGGTGGAATAACTATGGGAGCTTTCAGTAGCTAATAGGAGCTGGCAAGAACCACCACCTGACTGCAACATTGCCAGCACTGTCAACAACATTAGAAATTGTTCATAAGACATCAGGCATGAAAGACCAGGACTGTTCCATTCCCTTAACCATCTTCGCTGTCTCTAGTTCTTCTACATTCCTTTTGAGGTATGGTGACCAGAACTGCAAACGGTACTTCATATGTAATTTTACTATTGACTTATGTAAGGGCATTATAATATTGGCATGACTGCTTTCAGTACTATTTCTTACTAATTCTTAACATGCTGTGGGCCTCTTTTTACAGCAGACACACCATTTAACTATTTACCATTTCTTTAGAATTCTTTATCAGAATTACTGTTAGATCCGATCCCATTATTAACAGGAGTCGCTAGGATTTGAGGCAACAATGTTCATCCTTATATGCTTGCTCATAAGTTGAACAACATCTCAAATTTGGAAGGCCGCTCTCCCAAAGTGCAGAAGTCCCTGTGGAGCTTTTTGGAGCCCTTATTGTTTATAACACTCTGAATATTTTTGTGTGATCAGCAAATGCGGCTAGTCCGTTACTCACACCTGATTTCAGATCATTTATAAATATGCTGGGGGGAAAAAACTCCCATTGTAGGCAAAATCTGATGACTTCACACTTAACATCCCTCCACTGTGAGAAATATTATTTTATTATTTGTTTTTATTCTTTAACCAGTTGCTTCTCCAGAGAACCTGTCCTTTTATTCCATGACTGTAAAACCTAATGAGAAGCCTTTGAACTTTATTGGAGGCTTTTTGAAAATGTAGACAGATGATGTCTGCTGGCTTATGCTTATCCACGTGTTTATTAACACCCTCAAAAATTCCAATGTAACTAATATACTTACTCTGTTGGGTATTCTTGAGCAAAGCCTGTGTTTCCAAGTGTTTGGTAATTTTATGTTTAATAGCAGTGTCCACTACCTTTCCCAGAAGAGTTGTCAGGTGACAGGTCTATAATTCCCTGGAGTTCCTCCTAAATCAGAGGTCTTCAAACTTGACAGCTTTAAGACTTCTGGGCTTCAACTCCCAGAATTCCTCCTCCAGTCTTGTCAGCTTAGGAATTCTGGGAGTTGAAGTCCACAAGTCTTAAACTTGCCATGTTTGAAGACCCTTGTCCTAAATCATTCCTTTAAAAAAGGAGTTACACTGGCCATTTTTCAGTCCCAACTATCAAGGTCAAATGTACATCTAGGTTGCATATATTTAGCTAGGAGGTCCACATTGTCAGCTTTAAACTCCTTAACACCCCGTACTTTCTAGAAGAGAAAGCAGTATGGGAAAGTAATATGGGGAAATGGATGCAGGTTGGATTGAACAAGAATTCATGACAGTCAATTTAATCAGAGGTCTCTGCTGAGTTGGATGGAGAGATATCAGTACAGAATTCAGTACTCTCAAAGCTTTTTTCAACAGAAACATTTCTGAGGTTATTGGTGTCTATTAGAAGAAGATTACAAGACAGACTAGAAGAAGAAGGAAGGAAGGAAGGAAAATGGGAGACACAATAAAGCCAGCAACACAAGTAAGTGCCAGGAGGGCTTGAAACTTGTTTAGAATAGACTTCTCCTTCAACACACACACACACACACACACACACAAAATTAATCTCAATTAGCAATAGCACTTAGACTTATGTACTGCTTCCTAGTGCTTTACAGCCTTCTCTAAGTGGTTTACAGAGCCATCATGTTGCCCCCAACAATATGGGCCCACATTTTACTTGAAAGGATGGAAGGCTAAGTCAACCTTGAGTTGTTCAGGATCATACTCCTGGCAGTGGGCAAAGTTAGCCTGCAATACTGCATTCTAACCACTGTGTAATCATCAGCCTGTGGTAAATCAGGTTAACACTTACCTTAACCAACCATGCATTTAGTTGCCTTGCCATGTCTAAACCTGGGATGGGCTTCTCTTTTGGGGGCTATGCACAGGAACCAATTATTCTTGGGTTGTCATTAATGAGACAAATTCAACAGCCTGCTCTGCTTTTGGGTTGCACCTGCTTCTCTGGTTCATCTGGTGCTGAGAAAGATATAGCTGTGAATTACAGAGTGCTGATTATTCCAGAGACATTGGTCTTATAATGTCTTTCTGGAAAGCTCCAACAGTGACATCTTTGTGCTAGTCCCTCCCTTCCTCCCTTGAACGTGGAATCGGATAAAGATCCCCTGCCCTTTTTTTTATGGTAGAGCTTTTTTAAAAAAATGTTATTGAATATTAAATTTAAATGAATGTTAGATAATTTTAAATATTAAAATTAAGCATTAATATTTGAACACATTAATTAAATAAGCATTAAAATAGTATTATCATTTAAATATTATATATTGTTTGGGGAGCAGATGATCAGAAAAATCACAGAGAACTTCCAGATGGGATGCAGATTTAATCTGGGATCATGATAACCTCTCAGCGATCAAAAGACACAACACAGTAACTTATCTACAGGCATGATACAAAGATGGAAATCCCATTCTTCCCCATGTTTTTTTTCCACAGTGGATAAACAAGTGTTAATGTGCAGTAAATATTGTTGCCTGAATAGTTTGATTCAGGAGCTGTGGTGGTGCAGTGGTTAGAATGCAGTATTGCAGGCTAATTCTATTGACTGCCATCAGTTCAATTCTGACTGGCTCAAGGTGGACTCAGCCTTCCCTCCTTCTGAAATCAGTAAAATGAGGACCCAGATTTTTCGGGGCAATAGACTGACTCTATAAACCACTTAGAGAGGGCTGTAAAAGCACTGTGAAGTGGTAATATAAGTCTAAGTGCTATTGCTATGTCTAATTGAAATTAATTTTATTTAAATGTGTGTGTGTGTGTGTGTGTGTGCGTGCGCGCGCGTGCCACAGATATTACTTCTGCTTTTTTGTGTGCTTGAACTGATGATCTGAGCTTCCAGAGGCACCCTGCCCCCCAAAAACCAAGGTTGTGGCAATGGTGATACGATCTGTCTTTCACCTCTTTTTATCGTGTGGATGAAACTGGGTCAGTTCAAAAAGTGTCATCATCCAGACAGTGCAAATAACCTGTATGATAAGTTAATAACGCGAATAGTTAAAGATTTAGAGAAATGGGCCAACTTGCAGTTATCGCTATTGGGACGTATTTCTATCGTAAAAATGAATATTTTGCCAAAACTGTTGTTCCTGTTTCAGACAGTGCCAGTCAAGTTGGACAAGAATTTTTTTTGTAGAATTAAACAAATGTATATCTAAATGTATATGGCAGAGGAAAAAACCCAGAGTGAAATATAAATTATTACAGGATGCCAAGAAAAAAGGAGGATTTGGCCTTCCAGATTTTGAATTATATTATGATGCTGCTATAGTAAACTGGCTTAAGGATTGGGTTAAATTAGAAAATAGAAGGTTATTAGTATTAGAAGGTTTTGATCTCCAACTTGGCTGGCACGCCTTCATGTGGGATGGAAAATCTAAACAACATTCATATTTCCAAAGGCACCATGTAAGAAATGTATTGTTCAATATCTGGGGAAAGATTAAAAAAACCCACTACCCAAAGGTTCCATTGTGGCTATCTACATTGGAAGCAGTCATATATCCAAATCTATTGGATTATGAAAATATTGTCAGGTATAAAGATTTACTATATGATACTGGAGAGCTTAAAAATAGGAACCAAATACAAATTCAAGGAAAGGAGATAGCATGGTGGCCCTTTGCACAAATACAAACCCATTATAAAAAAGATAGAGAACAATTTGATATGATCCCACAAGAATTAGATAAAATATGGCTAGGAGAGGAAAAGAAAACAATTAGTAAAACATATAAATATCTTTTGGATTACAAATTAAAAGAAGAAATAGCCACAGAATCTATGATAATTTGGGCTAAAAACGTGGGTCATAGTATTGCATTAGGTAAGTGGGAACACATCTGGCAAACAAATTACAAATTAACCATGTCAGTCTCGTATAAAGAAAACTTATATAAAATGGTTCATCGCTGGCACCTACCTCCTGTGAGAATGGCTAAGATGTTCCCCAACTTACCACCCAACTGTTGGAAATGTAACTACTCACAAGTAACATATTTTCACATGTGGTGGACTTGCCCATGTGCTCAGAAGTTTTGGAGAAATATTAGAAATTGGATTTTAAATATAACAAAACAAAATTTAAAACTTGAACCCGAAACCTTTCTGCTAAGTATGATAGATTTAAACATGGAGAAAAAATATCAATATTTAATTTTGCACATCATAACTGCGGCCAGAATAACCTACACACAAAACTGGAAACTATCTTTCATTCCTTCAGAGGATATGGTAATTAAAAAAATATATGAATGTGCTGAGATGGATAGCCTAACCAAATTGTTAAAAAATTGTTAAAAAATAAACAAGATAGTGACTATTATGAAATATGGAACATTTGGTATGATTGGTTAAAGAAAAGGTAATATTTGATATTTGGATAAGTTATGGAAATGACAGAAGACGTGCATTTAATTATAAACTATAGAGAGAAATTAAAACATTAAAAGAACGAAGGAGTTATTGTAACAAGGCAGATCATGTCAATGATAAAGATAAAGAAAAAAAATTTAACCATTGATCAATATATGCTGTAAAATGTGTGTGTGTGTGTGTGTGTGTGTGTGTGTTTTCTGAGGTTCTCGCGGGTATTTGTATGTGGATCTTTGGTTATTCAGGTTTTCTCCCACGTAAGATTGGAAGTATCTAGGGAACGTTTCGATGAAGTCTCATTCATCATCTTCAGGCATGTGTCTTCGGCTCTGTGCTTCTCAGAGTGCTGTGAGCTTGCAGCTGCTTCTTCCTTTTAACTGCTAGTGGGGGTGTGACTTGATTGGGTGGGGGCTTGGCTGTCATGAACAGACGAGTACCTAACATGAAGAATGACACCAGACCCACACCCATGAGAGCCACACAAGATGCCACCACCACACTTCCACGTAGAAAGCAGACTCACACCCACACAGAAGATGAGACACGACCACGGACCAGAAGCCGCACTGCAGCTGCATCACTACCCACTTCAAACCCCTCCGAGCCATACATGAAGCGAACTGACCCCCACCATGAAGATGCAGCACGACCACGAACTCGAAGCCAAACAGCAGGATCACAGCTCACCAGCTCAAATCCCCCAGCAACTAAGACTAACCTGAGCACAACCAAACCCCCACCTGAACAGAACACGCCTCCAGCCAATCAGAACATGGCCAACCCCCCAACCAATCAGAACACAGCCAAACTCCCAACCAATGAGAACACGCCCCCACCCAATCAAGTCACACGCCCACTAGCAGTTAAAAGGAAGAAGCAGCTGCAAGCTCACATCACTCTGAGAAGCACAGAGCTGAAGACACAAGCCTGAAGATGATGAATGAGACTTCATCGAAACGTTGCCTAGATATTTCCAATCTTACGCGGGAGAAAACCCGAATAACCAAAGATAGATAGATAGATAGATAGATAGATAGATAGATAGATAGATGTGTGTGTGTGTGTGTGTGTGTGTGTGTGTGTTTTCTTAAGTTTTCGCGGGTACTTACATGTATGGCCTTCGGCTTTGTTCGGGTATTTTCCCACGTCATTGTAGTTGTTCTTTTAAAGTTGTAGCGACGTTTCAGCAGAATCTCATCTGCCATCATCAGGCTTCTGTATTGTGTCCGTCTGTGAGTCAGACTTTTACAGTGGTTTCAGATTTAAATTTGGGGCAGCCTATTGCTGTGCCAGAATGGTTTTTTCTTCATCCTGATTGGTTGGGAGTCTTGGTCTGTGTTTATTGGTCTCGGAGTTTGCTGTGTTCTGATTGATTGGTGTCTCTAATATCTTCTGTCTGTTTTTGGCTCTTTTTGTATCTTGATTGGCTGGCAGCATTGTGTTACTTTATTGGAGGCCTTTAGTGCAGCTTGGCTTCGGGTAAATGGACGGCTATCATTAGTTAGGAAGCTGGGTTTCATCTGGGTGCCTGGTTGGGATGTGTTTGAGCTGGAGGTATCAGGGGGATCTGTTTGTGCCCAGGTGTTTGCCTGGCTTGTGGTGTGGAGATTTTTTGTTTGTGAGTGCAGGCTTCCAAATGATTGACAGCCTGGTGGAATCATCTCTTCTATTCATGCTTTCTGGTCTTTTTTTCAATCTCTATGGCTTCTCTGATGATTCTGTGGCTAGGGTTTTCTATAGTGGCTAGGGTTTTGGTGCCATTGAAGTTGATGCTATGACCTGTGGCTTCCATGTGTTGGACTAGTGAGGAAGTGTGTTCCAGCTTTTTGACTGCATTTTGTGTTCATCCAGGCGGGTACTTATTCTTCTATTGGTCTGTCCAATGTATGTGGCTGGGCATGATGCACAGGGGACTTCGTATATGCCTTGGTTTTCCAGGTCAATTTTATCTTTGGGGTTGCTAAGGATGGCTGCTATTTTTCTGTCTGTTTTGAAGGCAGTCTTGATGTGATGTCTGTGTAGTACCTTACTAATTTTGTCTGTAGTACCTCTTATGTAGGGCAGGACAGCTGTTCCATAGGTCTGTTCATCTTCTGGGTCTCTATTATGTTTCAGTGTGTTTTTGTGGATCAAGCTGGTGATTTTATTTTTGTGCAAGCCGTTGGCTGTCAGTACTTTAGTCAGGGTGCATAGTTCAGTCTTAATGTGTGTCTTGTCTGCCAGGCGTTTGGTTCTGGCGATTAGTGTTTTGGCCACGGAGTTTATCTGTGCTGGGTGGTGGTGGGATTGGGCGTTGAGGTAGCGGTTGGTGTGTGTTTTCTTCTGGTATATGGTGTGTCCTAGTGTGCCATCTGTTTTTTTTTTTAGATTAGTACATCTAGGAATGGTAGTTGTTTGTTTGTTTCCGTTTCCATGGTGAACTTGATTTTGGGGTGTGTGCTGTTTAGGTGTGTTAGGAAATTGTTTAGGTTTTCTTTTCCATGGGGCCAAATCACAAATGTGTCATCGATGTATCTTAACCATAGTTTGGGTTTGTGGGTGGCATTGGCCAGGGCACTAAAGGCCTCCAATAAAGTAACACAATGCTGCCAGCCAATCAAGATACAAAAAGAGCCAAAAAACAGACAGAAGATATTAGAGACACCAATCAAGCAGAACACAGCAAACTCCGAGACCAATAAACACAGACCAAGACTCCCAACCAATCAGGATGAAGAAAAACCATTCTGGCACAGCAATAGGCTGCCCCAAATTTAAATCTGAAACCACTGTAAAAGTCTGACTCACAGACGGACACAATACAGAAGCCTGATGATGGCAGATGAGATTCTGCTGAAACGTCACTACAACTTTAAAAGAACAACTACAATGACGTGGGAAAATACCCAAACAAAGCCGAAGGCCATACACACACACACACACACACACACACGATGTATTGTGTTCGTGTGTTCCAGACGAATACACGAACACAATACAGACGAACACAATACAGAAGCCTGATGATGGCAGATGAGATTCTGCCGAAACGTTGCTACAACTTTAAAAGCACAACTATAATGACGTGGGAAAATACCCGAACGAAGCTGAATACCATGCATGTAAGTACATGCGAAAACTTAAGAAAATATATATATGTGTGTTGTGACTGAAAGGATCGATCCTGCTGTGAGTTTTGATTCTGATGACTCTGAGGATGAAAGGCTGGAGCCTGCTGAGAATTTGGAGTCTGAATTGTTAGAAGACACAGATGTGAGCCAGGGGGATGAGAGGTTATCACACAGACATTCTTCGCCTGAACCCTCGACCTCATTCATGCCTGCAATTGAAGCACAACATGAGTCAGAAGAATCGAGCGAAGAAACGGACAGATCGTGGTTTGATGGCAGAACTAGAAGGAGGCTAAAACGTCAAGCTGTGGGGAGGCATCAAGCGAGACGTTGATTTAGGGAGATTGACACGCCCATCTAGGTGTTTTACGGAGGCAAACTCAGTAGGAGAAGGGCAAGTCAGTAATTAGTACGTTGCCTCAAGGACTATAAAAGGACACAGCTGTGTGGGGAAAGATTGTCAGGAACAAAGTGTCTGTTTGCATGACGAGGTTTACAGCAGAGGCTCGGAGCTTTGATAATTTGTGCCAGAACTGTTTTTGCTGAACAGGGCGTGTATATAATTGATGACAGTCGTTATCTTGTTAAACTCCTTTCTTTTGGACTTAAGTTTTGGAACGGCTGCTTTTGGTTTTGTATTGTTTGAACTCTGAAGGGGGAGCCATAACATTTGTGTGTGTGTGTGTGTGTGTGTGTGTGTGTGTGTGTGTGTTGATTTGTCTGTTTTAAATGTATGTCAAATAAATGTTTTTTTTTCTAGAAAAAAAAGAAAAAAAAACTGGGTCAGTTCAAAAAGTGTCATCATCCAGACAGTGCAAATAACCTATATGTTCACCGATGGTCTTTTTCTATTCAGTTTTTGTTATTTGTTAAGGATGTACATTGAACGAATGATGATGGGCTGAAGAGGATTGCTTAAAGGGGTCTTTGGTGGTTTCCTTTGCTTAAGTGGATGCAGGCAAAAATAGTTGGCAATAGCAATAAAGAAAGTGGGACAGAAGGAAGTTTACATTTTTACAGTTGGCTGACAAGAACCATCTGCGCCAATTCCAAAGCAAGATCCTGATGGAACAAATCCTGCTATCAAAACAGCAATGTCTTCTTATCCTGAATTTGTGAAAGCCATAAGTAAGCCTCTCTCTCCTTCTTTCTTCCTCTTTCTTTTCTGGATCAGGAAGAACAATCATAACAATCTCTAAAAATTAGTCCTAGTGAATTCTACCATGCAGCAAAGTGCAAAGGTTGACCAGGTGATGAAATCTAGCAGGACAGAGAAGGAATCAGAAGCTGAATGGTCCAGTGAAATGTTAGGGAAATACTGCCCTGGTTTGGGTCAATTCAGCACAATCTTTCAGACAGCAGTAAAATAGAGTGGAGGAATCTGTTGCACATCCATAAATATATTGTAGTGTCCACCTGGGATCTATTAAAATCACAAAGAGTTCCCCCTACATCTAGTCAAAAGTATGTCTACTCTGGTGTTTTGTTACCCATGATACTCAACTGTTTTTCTTTGACAAACCAACAAGCACATTCTCCGTACTATTTCATATGTATCAGGAGTCCGTCTATATTACAGAATGGAAAAACCACAATTATATTAAATGAAATTCATATTTCCAACTAGGAGTTCCAATAATCATCTGTTTCTTCTCCTTTTCAGGAAGCTTTGGGAGACCCTCTACCCAATGCAAATTCTTTATTCAGTAAGTTCCAATGTGACCTCCCACAAATAGAGGTCACCATTATCTGCTTTCTGTATAAGATCTTAAAAACTATTTTGCTTCATCAAATTAACCAATTTTGTTGTATACATGATGTACAATGACAATACAGGCCATTACTATGACAATACAGGCCATTACTATAAAAGATCTTGGAAATCCAAAAGCTTGCAACTATTTTTACTGCATGTGTGCAGTAAAAAAAATGGTGCCGAAAGGGAAATCGGCATAGAAAGGGAATCTTTCCATGCTGATTTTGTTCTCCACCCGATTTTTGAATCATGACCCGATTCAAAAATTGGGTGGATTATTTTGTTTGCCACCCAATTTGGTCGCGAACAGGAGTGTTTGTGACCCGAAGTTCCACTCTGTATAATAAATATCTTGGATAGAGACTGTGAAATTCAAGGAATCATTCTGATTCTGATTCTGTGGGTTATTGCACAGCCATAAAACTAATCTCTATCACTAGCCATGAATTTCTCCAATCTTCTTTCAACAGCCTTCAGGTTCATATCATTGGACATCATGACCTTGTAGCAGTGAATTTTATAATACGACTCTGCATTGTGAAGAAGCCCTTTCATTCTGTCTGATCACAAATGAATTGAATCAAAAAAAGTCTTCTCACAGAGACATATGCCCATTCAGGGTTAAGAATATCAGATGCAGAATTACATCAAGACCATTATGCCTTCTTGATGATTTGCATTCCTTCAGAATGTGGGGCCCTAAGAAAAGATGCACTTTGAGGATCTCACATATATTTCTGGATGCTTTACCCAGTGACTTACATCTTTTTTCTCTTTACCTTCCTACTTTCTTTCTCTCTCCTTCCTTCCATTTTCTCCACTTCCCATCATATTGGCTTTCAGACATTTGGATTCTTTAGTTCTCGAAGAGGGAAATAAGTTTTGAAAGATTTGGAGTGCACACAAGAACAAAACATGAAAAGCTATGTTTCTCCACAGGGTGTTGAAGAGAAAGAAAAAGTGGAGAAGATATAGGAAAGGACTTCTGTTTTTTAAAAAGAAGCTAGTCACTTGTGTTTGTTCCTACACTCCATGGACACATGGTCACCACAGTCTTCTGGATGGTGTCCAATTTTTTTCTCATAAATTCTGCTCCTTGTCAATATCCCCAAAAAACTTAAGAGGAATTGGCCCTTTGCAGTGGTCCCTTTATCAACCCAGTCATAAAAAGGCATTCGTTTCTTGACAAACAATGTCCATTCCCAAGAATAATTACCCAAATCTTTTGCCTTGCTGAGTTATTTTCCCTCTGCTCTTAAAATTGCCTTCTAAGAATAAGAAACAATGAAAAATCTATATAGTTTTTTTTCCTGATGGCTTCTATTACCACAACCCTTCCGGGCTGTTCATCAATTCTGGCAATCTTGATTTAGAACTGATTTTTCCTCACTCTGTCTGTGGAGGAAAGCGAACATCTCTGAAATGACTTTCTGAATAGATCCTGAGTTTAAGAAACACACAGCTGCCTGTTTTTGTTTTTCTGAAGGATTATCGGGCAAAGGACCAGTTGAGAAAAAGCATTTTTGCCACTTGCTAGTGTTCCCTCTCGCTTTAGAGGGTACATTTCATCAATGGCCCCCTGACTCATATCGTAGCAATAAACTATTTTTTAAGTACCCTCCTTAGCCTCTTAAATTTTTTCATTTTTTATTTCAGCTGCCTGATACATTCAGGGAGGGCTTATTCATAATCCCCTTCCATTTCACGTATGCCTCAGTCTGCATGTTTTAAAAATGGCCAGCATCCATTTGGAATATATCATTATGCAAGCAGATCCCTTACATCCAGTTTCTAGTGCACACCTGTGGAACCATTCCTTTTGTATTTGTATTTTGTTTTGTGCTTTAGTTATTGCTGGTTGTTGGACTGAATAAGAAGGAAAACTATAAGTAGAAGAGTTGAATTTATATTTACCGACAAAGAAATAAAGGGAGACTAGTACAGATCTATTTCAAACTATTTAGCTCTTGTCGGTTAGTCATACCCTTTCTGGGAACCCAGAAAGGGCATGGCTACCTGACAAGAGCTAAATAGCTTGAAATTCTGGGAACCCAGAAAGGGTGTGGCTAGCTGACGAGTCCTAAATAGCTTGAAATAGATCTATGCTATCTCCCTTTATTTCTTTGTTGGTGAATATAAATTCAGCACAAAAATAGTTTGTCACGAAAGCGACTGTCTGCAAAGGCTGGAAGGCGAAAGCAGAAGCAGTACTCTGTCCCATATTTGGGTAGACCAGGTTGCCCTAATAGACCGGTTCCACTGGGAAAACACTGATAAGTAGAACTAAAGATTAATTTCTTACCAATTGTTGTCAGGAAATAAAAACAAATAGTTGCCCTGGGTCTTTATCAGGACTGGCCTATTAATATTAAAAAAATAACTCCGTCACCCCCCACATATCATTAAGATTTCACCTGTGCTCTTGCCCCCTTAAAAATTTTCTTTCTCCTTCCCTGCAGTACAGATAGTCCACAACTTACAACCATTCATTTAGTGACTATTCGTAGTTACAACGGCACTGAAAAAAGTGACACGACCATTACAGCATTCCCATGGTCACGTGACTTACATTGGAATGCTTGGCAACTGGTTTGTATTTATGGTGGTTACCTTTTGTAACCTTCTGACAAGCAAAGTCAACAGGGAAGCTAGATTCACTTAACAACCATGCTACTAACAACAATTACAGTGATTCACTTAACAACTGTGGCAAGAAAATGGGGGCAAAACTCACTTAAGAAATATCTTGCTTAGCCACACAAATGTTGGGCTCAACTGCATTTTGTATTTTGTTTTGTGCTTTAGTTATTGCTGGGTTGAGGGCTTACTAATAACCTTTAGAGCCGTGATGGCGAACCTATGGCATGTGTGCCACAGGTGGCATGCAAAGCCATTTGTACGGGCATGTGAGCCCCAGCCAAATTTACCTGCACTGCGCATCTCCCAGCTGATTTTTGGCCTGTTTGAGGCCTTTTTTTTGCCTCCCAGAGGCTCAAGGGAAGCCTCTGCAGCCTTGGGGAGGCCAAAAAATGGACCTTCTGGAAATACTGGAAGTGATGAAACCAGAAGTGACGAAACGGGCCCGTTTTTCTGCCTCCAAAGGCTTCAGAGGCTTCCCTTGAGTCTCTGGGAGGCCGAAAAAGGCCTCAAACGGGCCGAAAATCAGCTGGGAGGTGCATACATGCGGCAGTACAGGTAAGGGGGTGGGGCAGAGGTGGTATTCAGCAGGTTCTGAACAGTTCTGGAGAACCGGTAGTGGAAATTTTGCGTAGTTCAGAGAACCGGCAAATACAACCTCTAACTGGAGATTTTACAGTATCCTCCCTGTTCCGAACTAAGCAGACTCGTAAGCCTGCAACTCTAATAGTTTTCTTTCCACGGCAGGTTCGTAATCCTGCACTTTTGATTGGTCCGTGAATAGCGGATCGTGATTGGTCGTTTTGGGCTAATCCGATTGGCTAATAGCGGGCCGCCGTGATTGGACGCTCCAAGCGCGGCAAACTCAAATCATTGGTTGATGATACAGCAGCCAGCTCTATAAAAGGAGCTGCTGCTGCCCGAATTTTTTTCGCTCTGTTCTGAAGTCACTAATAAAGAGTTTGAAGTCACTATTCGATGCCTCGTCTCCGTTCCTTGCACCCACTCTCCCAGATCTAACACTGGCGACGAGGATGGGATGCGGAGACGATAGAGCTGACTGAGCACTCGCTGAACACTAACAGAGCACGTGGCTGATAGAGCACCAATAGCGGCAGAATGACCAGTGGCGCCATACCACCCGCTCCATTTGATCCAGCCAACGAAGACTGGGACTCGTATATGGACAGGTTTCAAATGTTCCTGGAAACCAATAACTTGAAGGATGCTATGCCTGGCAAGAAACGAGCTGTGTTCCTAACCCATTGTGGACCCACCGTTTTCAAGAGGGCAAAGGCACTCGCCAAGCCAGCAGAAGTCAAAATGATGGACTGGGATACCCTTGCTCCCATCCTCGGGGCCCATTATGCCCCAGCGGTGCCAACCCTCATTAGAAGACACGAATTTTACCAGAGGGACCAACGGGAAAGCGAGAGCGTTGGAGACTTCGTAGCGGACCTCAGAAACTTGGGTGGACTCTGTGGCTTCACAAATCTGGAAGAAGCCATGAGAGATGGGATTGTTCTGGGTCTGAGAGACCTCACCACCCAGAGCAAGATTATAGCGAAGGGGGACATCACCCTCGCAGATGTCATCGCCGATGCTACTGCAGCAGAAGCAACCAGGAAGTCAGCAGCCCGAATGCGCCGAGCGAACGGACCAAATCGCCAACTCGCCAGCGACACTGCTCTTCCCTCTGAAAGGCACACAACGGCCACCCACCATGAAGACCTCGAATCCTCGTCAGAAAGTGAGGAAGAGGAAGTCAACAGACTCAGGTCGGAGCGCGATCAGCGAGACCAGCGGAGTCGTAAGCCCCCGTATCAGTGTGCGGGATGCGGGGGAAACCACCCGCGGTCAGACTGCAAGTTCCTAGATGCCCTCTGCCGTTCCTGTGGGAAGAGGGGCCACATTGCAAAAGTCTGTAGGGGCAAGCGAGGTTCCAGCCCAAACCGAAGAGAAAATAGTTTCCGGCAGGCAACAGGCACCCCACCATTAAATCGGGACCGCCCAAGCAACCCATGGAACCACTACAATAGAAATCGAGCACCAGCCACTTCTACCAGACGAGAAGAGGTGCACCAGACCATCACCATCGGCCACGCTTCATCCCTTGATGCAAGGAAAATCCGAGTAAGGGTCACCATTGAAGATCGCCCATGCGTTATGGAAGTCGACTCCGGGTCTTCCCTATCAATGGTCTCCTGGAAAACCCTCAAACAGCTGATCCCTGACATCCGCCTCCAGGATCTCAGCACTCAGAAACTTATATTGAAGGACTATCAGGGAAATCGAATCCCAGTCGCCGGTTCCAGTCACGTCCAAGTCTCCTTCAAAGACCACACCGCAACCCTACCTCTCACCATCGTCGACAAAGACCGACCCAGCTTATTAGGCTTGCAGTGGTTCGCGCCGCTAGGAATCGAGCTGGCAGGCATCAACCAGACCGTAAGCGATGACTGGGAGGCGGCCCTCGTCCAGGACTTCCAAGAAGTTTTCTCTGAGAAATTAGGCAAGTACAAGGGGTCCCCCATATCGTTTAATCTCTGCCCTGATATTCCACCCATTCACCTTAAGCCTTGTTAGTGCCCTTTGCGCTCAAACCAAAAATTGATGAACAATTGGACAAGTTAATAGCCCAGGGCGTATTGGAACCCATCGACCACGCCCGATGGGAGACCCCAATTGTAACCCCCATAAAACCTGATGGCTCTTTGAGAATCTGTGGGGATTACAAGGCCACCCTGAACCACGCACTGCAGCAGAGCGCCTATCCCGTGCCCATGGTCCAACACCTTCTTCACTCACTCGGGGGCGGAAAAATATTCGCGAAGCTTGACCTAGCCCAAGCGTACCAGCAGCTGCCCGTAGATGCAGAGACCGCAGAAGCCCAAACTATAGTCACGCACAGAGGTGCGTTCAAATGTAACAGACTCCAGTTTGGAGTGAGCGTAGCACCTGGCATCTTTCAAAGTCTGATGGAAAGGTTGCTGCAGGGCATAAAAGGGGTTGTACCCTACTTCGATGATGTCTTGATAGCCGCCCCCACAAGAAGCCAACTAGAAAAACGCCTAAGGATGGTCCTTCAAAAATTTAAAGATGCAGGCCTAAAGGTTAAGAAGGAAAAGTGCCAGCTATGCACTGAGAGGGTTGAATTCCTTGGTTACCTGCTTGACAAACAAGGAATACACCCTACTGAGAAGAAATTGGCTGCAATAAAAAACACCCCAAGACCTAGGAACAAGACGGATCTCCAAGCCTTCCTGGGACTCATTAACTTTTATAACATCTTCCTACCCCAGAAGGCGACCATTGCTGAACCCCTGCATAGGCTCCTCGACAAGAAGGCTTCCTGGTTCTGGGGACGTCGAGAAGAGCAGGCTTTCCAGCAAGTAAAAGACCTTTTAACATCAGACGCTATATTGATACAATATAACGAGACTCTACCATTAACTGTCACCTGTGACGCCTCACCGTTCGGAGTAGGAGCCATCCTGAGCCACGTCCTGCCAAACAGTACGGAGGCACCAATTGCATTTTTTTCAAGAACTTTATCTAAAACCGAGAGAAACTATAGCCAATTAGATAAAGAGGCCCTCGCTATTGTGTCTGCAATCAAATGATTCCACGAGTACGTGTATGGACGATCCTTTTCCATAATCACCGATCACAAACCATTGCTTGGCATTTTGGCAGGGGATAAACCAACTCCCCACATCCTATCGCCAAGAATGACACGCTGGTCAGAATTTTTAGCCGCATACGATTACCAATTAAGACATCGACCGGGGAAAGCCATTCCCCACGCTGACGCCTTAAGCCGCTCACCACTACCTGAATTCCTAGACGATCCAGCTCCAACCCTATCCACACTGCAAATCGAGACACTCCCTTCACCACCACTAACTGCGCAAGACATCGCATCAGAACCAAAGAAGGACCCTTGTTTGGCATGGGTCCTCAGCTGGGTGGAGAGAGGTTGGCCTGACAGCGAACCCAACGACGCATTTAAACCTTTCAAAAACAGACAGACAGAACTTTCCTCCCAAAAAGGGTGCGTGTTGTGGGGAGACAGAGTTATCATCCCAGGAAGACTACAAAATAAAGTCCTGAAACTACTGCATGATGGACACCCGGGCATCGTGCGAATGAAGGCACTAGCAAGGAGCTACGCATGGTGGCCAGGTATGGGCAGACAAATAGAAATCTGGGTGGCCACCTGCAACAAGTGCCAGGAAACACGTTCGGCTCCACCAAAAGCACCACCAACAGAATGGGAAACGCCCAGAGGTCCTTGGTCCCGTATCCACATCGATTTTGCGGGACCTACCAAAGGACATACATTTCTCATAACAGTGGATGCCTATTCAAACTGGCTTGAGGTCCACAAAATGAAGAGCACCACCACAGAGGCAGTCGTTAAAAAATTAAACAGACTATTTGCTACACATGGCTTACCAGATGTCTTGGTTTCAGACAATGGCCCGCAATTTACTGCTTTGGCGTTTGAACAGTACCTAGTAGACCGGGGGATACGCCACGCCTTAACATCGCCTGCTCACCCTGCGGCCAATGGTAGGGCTGAACGCATGGTCCAGTTCACAAAGAAAACATTACACAAAATGGAGCAAGGAAACATCCACAACAAAGTCACCAGGATGCTTCTCCTTCAACATATTACTCCAAACAGCACCACGAACAAAAGCCCAGCCAAACTCCTGATGGGCAGGAGACTTAGATCACATCTCGACTGTCTGCACCCTGCCTACACGCCGGAAAAGCCCCTGGGTTCCAGCAGCAAATATCGCACATTTAAGGTAGGCGACCCGGTTTTCGCAAAAAACTTTACCGGTGACCCATTGTGGGTCCCCGCTAAAATAACACAACTTACGGGTCCCCGTTCCTACCATTTAGAAACCACAGATGGGAGACTGTGGAAGCGCCACATCGACCAACTACGCTCCAGGATGACACCTACCCCCTTCACAAACCCTGAACTCCAAACCAGGGGGGGGAAGGGAACTCGAGGGGGTTGAAAACGAACTAGCACCTGACCCAATACACGAAACCCCGCAATCAGTACAAACAAACCCAGAATATTTACCATTCGAAGAGGAGCCGTGGCAGGTGGTCATCTCTCCGAGAAACAGCAAAGCGGGATCAACAAGCCCAGAGGATCCAGAGAACAGCCTTGAAGGGAGTAGTGATGGCACCCGAGTCGCCCAGCGCAGAAGTCAGGTCACCCTTACAGCTGGACACAACAAACAGCCCACGGGAACCAGAGTCCGGGCAAAGACTGGTTGAGCAACGCAAATCAGGTAGACAGGTGCGAAGGCCTGCCTACCTGCGAGAATACATCACCCCACCCTTGAGACGGAACCTAGAGGGGAGGGTGTTCCGAACTAAGCAGACTCGTAAGCCTGCAACTCTAATAGTTTTCTTTCCACGGCAGGTTCGTAATCCTGCACTTTTGATTGGTCTGTGAATAGCGGATCATGATTGGTCGTTTTGGGCTAATCCGATTGGCTAATAGCGGGCCGCCGTGATTGGACGCTCCAAGCGTGGCAAACTCAAATCATTGGTTGATGATACAGCAGCCAGCTCTATAAAAGGAGCTGCTGCTGCCCGAGTTTTTTCGCTCTGTTCTGAAGTCACTAATAAAGAGTTTGGAGTCACTATTCGATGCCTCGTCTCCGTTCCTTGCACCCACTCTCCCAGATCTAACACTCCCCCTGCCACACCCACCAAGCCAAGCTCATAGAACCGGTAGTGAAAAAATTTGAATCCCACCACTGGGGTGAGGGTGTTGTGTGTGCATGCGCAGGGGGTGGGGTGCATTGCATTATGGGTGCCGGCACATGCGCACGCACACACTTTTGGCACACCACAACAAAAAGGTTCCCCATCATTGCCTTAGAGGGATTACACAAATAATCCTCTCTCCCACTCTCCACATCCATCAATTTAAAACAGTTTAAAAAAAAAAATGACTCGCGAACATTATAGGGAGAGATCTTTTCTTTAAAAAGAAAAGAAAACATTGAGCACAAAAGTTTAAAATATGACTTGACAGCACAAATAAAAATTGATAAATTTAAAAGGCAAGGGAGAGTTTTAAAAAAGTCTTCCTTTACTGCCATCAGAAGAGTTAGAGGCCATTGATGTGAAGTCTCTTCCGCGTGTCTATGCCCAACCTACTGTAGCATGAAAGGACGCTTCAAGGCAGAGCTTGAGATTATGAATTATGTGGGAAGAAGAGGATCTTTCAGCATCTGGGAAACCAAGCTGAACAGGCTTTATAGTTAGGACGGAGCACTTTTGAGCACAGAAGCAAAGAAAGAACCAATGAGAATCACACTGTCTTGCAATGATATGATTAACACTTCCCATTCCTTCAGCAGTTTGAGGAAGATATTGTGGAAAATATAGACCAAAGAATTTTTCTGGGGAAAGAATCCGCTTCATATTCTAAGCATCTAGGTTGGGTCAGATTAAGAAAACTAGGCAGCTTTTAGTGACGCGTGGTCTGGTAAACAACAGCAAAGTTGTGGGATGTGGCAGAAAACACCTTTGTGTATCCTAATCTGACTGAAGGGCTTCTTTTGCAGATTTTAAATTGTGGGTGGGCCAGCAGCATTAATCTGTTCCTTCAGCCTGAAAATACGAGTGGTGTATGTGTAAACTGAGGAGGTACAAAAACTCTTGCACCCATTTTCATACGCCTATATATACACACACAGTTCCCAGGCAACCACATAGCATCCGGAAGCTTCAATTGGTTCAAAATGCACCGGTCTGCATAGTTTTGTGGAAGCCTAGATTTGCACATGTGTCATTTCTCCTGCAGGAGTGCATTGACTGACAGTTTGCTTCCGGGTCCAGTTTGAGGTTCTGGTTGTCACTTTCAAAGCCCTACCTGGCCTTGGGACCACATTATTTGAAGGACCATATTTTCCCAGTTACATGTACGCAAGCTACCAGAGCAGGGAGTCAGCAGTGGTGGGATTCAATTTTTTTTACTGCCGGTTCTGTGGGCGTGGCTTGGTGGGCGTGGCAGGGGAAGAATACTATAAAATCTGCAGTCAGAGGTGGTGTTTGCCGGTTCTCCGAACTACTCAAAATTTCCGCTACCGGTTCTCCAGAACTGGTCAGAACCTGCTGAATCCCACCTCTGGGCGGCAGGATATGCTACAAGTCTCCTCTCCTAACAAGGTCCATCTGGCGGGACCATGAAGAAGGGCCTTCTCTGTAGTGGCTCCCTCCCTGCAGAGATAAGATTGCCCCCCAGCCCAGTTTGACATTCCTTCACAAGGGCCTGCAGACATTGTTCTGCCAACGGGCGTGGGAACCCCAGAATAATATGGAGACCATCAAGTGGTTTGTTTGATTGTTGCTGTTGGAGAGACAGGTATGGCTTTCAGTGTTCTTTTTGCTTTGGGATTTTATCTTTGTAAGCTGCTCAGAGACACTGAGAGTGAGTTGGGAGGCCATATCATTTTCCTTAAATATATAAAATAAACGTAATTGAGATTTTAATAATAAACAATTTTCCTTAAGACCAAAAGTCCCAAAGATGTTTTTTTCAAGACGCAACTGGACTCCCTTGTTTTCTAAAGAATGTAAATGATCAGCTGCCTGCAAGGAATATAAATCCTTGCATTCTCCACCATCCAGTCAGAACTGAAGAAACTTCTGGGATGACAAGCAAAATGTTTTCTAAGAAAAACAAGGAAGTGCAGTTGCCTCTTGAAAAAGCATCTTTGAGACAACCATGATCTGGATGACTGAGAATCTCCATAGACATTTAAGACCAAAACTGTTATTTTATAAGAAACTCCTTAATGTATGTTCTTCCTTCATTTTTTCATTATATTATATATATTCATTATACAGTACTTAATTTTAAAGAAGAGTCAAATAATTATCACGTCTATAACATTCACATTCAAGACAATAATTGCTACTGATAGAATATACACTTTTTCTTTTCGATATTCAATTCTCTAAGGCATCCACACAATAGATTAGGAATCTAAATATATTCCATAAATATCATTGTATTGAAATAACATCTTGTATTAAAGCTGAGAAAATGGAGCAATCGAAGTTTTATATGGCTAGATTTAATAATATTTTAAAATATTGAGCTAGTTGTATTTTAATTTTTAATGGATATGCTTTTAGTTTCTATAAATGTCATTCGTGTATTCATTATTCTATATAGTTTTTTTCTAATTTTATTAGCAGTGCTATATTTTTAGTTGTACTTTGTCATATGTTCTGTTTGTTATTACACACACTGTTGTGGTTCGCTGGCAGCAGGTATGGATGGCTGAGGTCTCTGAGAGTGAGGATTCGGATGAGGGGCCTGCGTGTGATGCAGGGATGGGGCCAGGACTATCGGAGAGTGGGGTGCTGCCTTCGGATCTTGTGGAGTCTGGCAGCAGTGATGAAGAGGTGCCCGAGGACCCTATGCCCAGTGCGCGCACACGCAGGGCTGCTCGAAGGAAAGAGCAGCTGCAGCAGCATGGGTGACTCGGGAGTAAGGCTGCAAGATGATGGCCCCTCCCATAAGGGATAAAAGCCAGCCCTCAGGGGTTGGGTTCTTTGCAGGAAGCAAAGAAATTATTTCAATTCCAGGTTCTAGTGGAAGTCCTGTCTATTCTGGTTTGTTTTTGGAGACTTTTGGTTTTGGATATTTCCCTGAAATTAAACTTGTGTTCTTGGCAGCATTTCACAGCCTTGAAAGGGCTTGCTCTTATCTGGGACAATTAGTTTTAATGACTCTTTGCTGCGAATGAACAGAATTCACTGAGGCGCATTAAAAAAAGTTTGCTTTTATATATACTTTGTGTTTATTTGATTTGAATGAGGCTTGGGTCAGAACACACACACACACACACACACACACACACACACACACACACTTATGTGCACAAACAGCCACACAACACCCCCCCCCCAAATAATACATTGAGAAGTACATATGCAAGAGAAAACAAAAAAAAGGTTGCATTTCATTTATTTATTTTATTACATTTATATGCTGCTGATGTCACTATAAAAAAAAGAGAACCTGCTGCCCCAAAGTTATTTTTCATCTATGTTTCTCACCAGGGAGTTTCCCTTCAAGGTCAGATATCTGAATGCGCTTGAGAAGAGATAGCTTTCCTCATTTCAGCCTGGTCTGTAATTCAAAAAACATAAATGAGGCCTTTGAAAAGGACCTTGCTCCTCTCAGCTGCTGCTAACGCTATGAATCAAACAATCCCATTTTCTTTGTAGAGCCACATCCATCGCTGATTGCATGGCTACAACACCCTCCCATGATGACGGGGCAAAATATGCTGCTCATTAGGGGCAGATGCAGAATTGTTACTGTTGTTCTCCCCTCTTCCTTGCTGTCTCCCAGATACACTCCATCACGGACGCCTCTTGATGTGCCCCTTGAGGGAAAAGGGGCAAATTGGTGGATTAAGAACGAAGGAAGTTTAATAGATTTTTCCCTCTGGCTAACAGTAACCAGGAGAATCCCCTTTCTTAACCGAGGGTGCACCATCTCCCTGTTTTACCCCCGATAGAAGTGATTTAGCTACGCTTTGGTTGCCCAGTGGAAAATGACAGTGATCTCCCACAAATGAGAAACACACGCTGGATGGTCCTCTGGGGCCTCTCCCAGGCAATGGGCTTTTCAAAAGCTGATCGATAGGCAAGTAGGGAGAAAGTACCTGTGCCTTTAACTAGGCCCTTTAAGTGAATTATAGCAGCAGGGAGAAGCCTCTGTAGGTTGCTGGGAAGGCGGTTGCAGAGAGATTGTAATGGGTACATATTATCTAGAGTCTACACAGTGTATATGTCCTTAGCAAGACTGAAAGGCCCCCTCCTGGTTATATTGGAGACACAATACTAAAGTCCTTGGTGCTCTCTGGGCTTGGTTTGTTGCTTGCAGGTATTTCGCTACCTGAATGGGTAACATCATCAGTGCTAGTGAGTGTGGAGTTTGCTCCCTGTTTACATGATATAGTAACTTGCCCTGCTGATGTTGATGTTTTTTCTCCTTGATAGTCCCTTGATCATATTGTTTTCTGCTTGATTTTTTTTGTCTGGTGTTAATCCCTGCTTATCTGGATGTGGACACATAGAGATAAACCATATTTACACGCTACAGATAGTCCTTGGCTTACAACAGTGACTGTTCAAAGTTACTATGGCATTGAAAAATGGGACATATGACCGTTTCCATAGTTACGACCTTTGCAGCACCCTCATGATCATGTGATCAAAATTCAGATGCTTGGCAACTGGTTCATATGTATAACCTTTGCTGTGTCCCAGGGTGGTCACGTGATCCCCTTTTGCAACCTTCTGACAAGCAAAATCCATGTGTGGAACCCAGATTCACTTAATAATGGTGTTACTAACTTATCAATGGCAGCTGTGGCAAGAAAAGTCATAAAATGGGGCAAAATTCTCTTAACAAATGTCTCACTTAACAACAGAAATTTTGGGCTCAGTTGTGGTTGTAAATTAAGGACTATCTGTATTACTATTCCAAAGAGACCATTAAAAAAAGTAGCAAACCAAAGAAGCAAACAAAAGGACCAGAACACATCCCCTTCAGCAGCCTACACCCAGCCAATGGTAAATAAGCAAATAAAGGCTGTACCAACAAATTTAACAACAGGTTTCATATTATTTTAATTAGCAGGGAAACGAACAAAGAAACCCTCATTCTAGCTTTCCAAATAACTTTGCCACCTCCCAAGGAAGCTGGTGATGAAGAGAGCTACTATATTTTGGAAGAGCAAATCAAACCTTTCTTTTACTATATAAAATTTTATTTGTACATTTTTCTTTAACATACATGAGTGCTTAATAAGTAGTGTATTGTCTGGGTCAATTTACTTATACATAATATCAATAAGATTCAAACCTTTAGGCATATCACAGCTAAGGAAAAAAAAACTGGTTCTTTTTCTTGATCAGGCTCTTTGTAGCCTTGCAATCTTCCTCTTCACTCCAGCTGCCATTTTTCTCTACAGTTGTCTGGGGAAAGACATGTTTATGAACTATGAAGAAGCTAAGAGAGTGGGGGAGGGAGGCGGGCAGAGGCGGTATTCAGCAGGTTCTGACCAGTTCTGGAGAACTGGTAGCGGAAATTTTTAGTAGTTCGGAGAATCGGCAAATATCACCTCTGACTGGAGATTTTACAGTATCCTTCCCCTGCCACGCCCACCAGGCCACGCCCACAAAACCGGTAGTAAAAAAAATTGATTCCTACCACTGGAGGGAAGGAAAGAAGGAAGGAAGGAGGAAGGAAGGAAGGAAGGAAGGAAGGAAGGAAGGAAGGAAGGAAGGAAGGAAGGAAGGAAGGAAGGAAGGAAGGAAGGCGGGAGGGAGGGAGGGAGGGAGAAATAAAGAAAGGAAAGAAAGAAAGAAGAAAGGAAGGAAGGAAGGAAGGAAGGAAGGAAGGAAAGAAGGAAAGAAAGAAAGAAAGAAAGAAAGAAAGAAAGAAAGAAAGAAAGAAAGAAAGAAAGAAAGAAAGAAAGAAAGAAAGAAAGAAAGAAAGAAAGAAAGAAAGAAAGGAAGGTGTGGTGGTTGAGGCACCAGGCTAGAAAATGGAGATGGTGAGTTTCGTTCCACCTTAGGCATGAAGCCAGCTGGGTCATCCTTTCTGAGCCTAGGCAGGTACAACTGCAGGGACTTAATCCAGGCAGTCAGCAGGAATTAACACGGACTGAAAGATGCAGAGACTCACAAAAAACCAAGAGGATCCTCCCAGTCTTTCATAAACCATTGCAAGGTCAGGGAGGAAGAGAGAAGGCAATGTACAGTGATGACCTTGTTCAGTTGTGGGGTGAAGGAAAGCCTATAAACGCTGTACCAATTTATTAGGTGTTTTAAAGCAGCCACTAAAATGACGGTTACGGAGGATGCCATGATAGCTATAGTGATCCTTAATCATTTTAGCAGCTAATAAACGTGGATCTGGATTTACTTTGATGGGCAGCAATATTTACAGGAATAAAAAATATTTTAACCATATATACCTTTGTGTGATCTAAGGGTAAAATTAAAGCAAAAGATTTGCCCGCATTTGCCTTTTGTCATCAATCGGGTGCAACATTTATCATGAAGACTAGGACTATCTAAAAAATTTCCTGCAGCTTTTTCTACTCTTTAACTGGATAGGAAAGATGTTATTTTTCAGAGGGAAAATTTCAGTCCTACCATGATTTTGATTCAGTGCTTCCCAATTCTGGGTAAAATACCCCAGATTGGGTAAAAGTGGTTTTACTTTGGGTCACAACACATAAATAAACCCATTACCACATCAGAGAATTTAAACCGACTTAAACATTGCCAGGAGTACTAAAAAATATTCAAAAATCTCTCAAATTACCAATGGTAATTTGTTGAAATGGCATAAAGATTTTTCAATGATATTGTTTTTAAAATACAGGTAGTTCTTGAATTATGACCATTCGTTCAGTGACTGTTCAGTTATGCTGCTGCTGAAAAAAATGACTTACAACTAAACCTCAAAGTTTGTTAAGACTTTCTGATAAACAGTTTTGGGTAATAAAAGAAAAACTTTTAGTAGCAATGCCTTAGCTATATGGTGTACATGAATGCTCTGTTTTTCATTGTACAATTACCAGTCTGCATGAAATATATTGATGAAATATAGCAGAGAATTTGTTCAATTTACAAAATAATCTGATTCAACTCTTCTAAATCAAATCGTGCCATGAAATAATAGTTATGTTTACATATTTGCATATTTTTGAATTTTACAATGCTTTCTTTTCCTTTTAAGCCTATTAGGGCCAAGTCTACCAAAAAATGCATTGGTTCATAAAAATAATTTTGTAAAATGCCCGATGGTGGAGAAAATTGCAGACTTAGTAGGCAAAATGCATAGCTTTGGAGAAATTGGCATGATAAATACATTTCTAGAACAGTTAAAATACACACACACAGCTACCACAAACTCGTGCAACAATGGGATACATTGGATTTATCACGCTGCATCCAAATTCCCTTTAGCTAAGCCCAACTCTTTCTTTCCTACCTCCTCCAAACTGTAGACATACACAACAGCATGCCTGCTTATTCTGTTCTCCATTTCCAGTTTTGACTGCTGAAAGTCCCACACAGTAGGGTACTTACCATTTTGGTACTTGCATTCAATCTTTCTGCTTTATTAAAAAGAAGAGGGCTGAGAAGGTGAAACTCCCTCAAACCTCAAATCAAGCTGAGTGTATCTATGCAATGCTACAAAAATGATTTGTCACTGACTTTTTCAGTTTTTTCAACCTGCAAGAAGCTATTGATAGAACATTAGATTTGATTATGGTTAAATAATAAATTGTGTATCATTTGAATCGAGACACTATTATTGTCCAGGAGATTGCCATCATCACCAACAAGAAAGTGAGTCCACCATTTTGTGCTATTTTGGGTGGTCTTAAAAAAGGTATCGCCTATTTGATGATGAGGATGATGGACATTTTAGTTCTTTAGAAGTTTGCTTCTGAATATTTCCACCCTGTAGAAGGCTTTGCCTTCTTTCCGTCTGTTTTGTTTGCTCTTTAAACAAAGGGCTATCATATCTGGAGGGCTATGATATCCAGGATACAAAACCTTGGATGACCACCAGATGGAAGCAAATAGATAGAACCAGTTAATGCCATCTAATGGTCACTTCGATTATTGTAGTCCTACTTTCTCAGTGGCTCCTAGGATGAGACTTAGAAACACAAGAGAACATTCAGGTACAACACTGATTTGGAAGTACAGTTTATGTTGTGGTGAACTAGGATAGTCTGAGTAGGAATAGAGTAGGTGAGGCAAACAAGTGGGTCCTGGGGCAAGCTTCCAAGCTTTTCTTCTTTCTCTTAGCAGCTACTAATGAAAAATTTAAAAGTTTACTACCAGACAACTAATACTGCTGTGACTTGCTAGTAAAAAGCAAAAAAAAATCCCACATGTATATTGGGCATTGAGTCAGGAGGAAAAGTATAGATGTGAGAGAAAATTGTGTGTGCTTAGATATACTTTGAGCATAACACTTTATTTTCATAAATCTTTATTTTAAAGGAGCATTTATCTATTTTAAAAAGCCACTCCTCCTTTATTTCATCCTGTCCTTACTTTTTTAGGGTATTTTAATGACTGCCCTAGCATTGAACCATTTGTTGACATAATCTTTGAGAAAACCTTGGGAATGAACTGTAGGGAAAAGGAAATTAAAAAATGATTTTTAAAAAGAGAGGAAAGCGAGATGCAGGGGACTCCAGACCAATCTACTCTAAACCAATCAAATAGATTGATCTGTAAGGACTTTCACAACAATTTGGTAATTTTATCCCAAATTAGTGCAGATGTGTCAAAAACATGTCTTTTCATATGAGCTTTATCTCATTTTTGGATTGGATTAACAGTATATTGCTGAAAGACTTCATGATGTTCTGAGGAAAATGTTAATTAAATATGAACTGAATGGTACTACAATTCTCTATCATCTCTCCCTCCCTCCCTCCCTCTCTCTCTCTCCCCAGTTCAAAAATTGTAACAGAATAACAGTTGGAAGGGACCTTGGAGATCTTTCAGCCCAGCCCTCCTGTAGCTAAAGAGAGCTCATGAGCAGTTCCTTGGTATAAATACGAGTGAGTGAAGTCTGACTGGGTATAAGAAAATTAATGTTCTGATCCTGTGAAGTCCTTCCCCACTCTTCTTTCCCCCCGCTTCTTTTGTTCTGAGTGACAGGTGAAAGAAGAGAAAAACGATCCACTCAACTTAACTTGGTGTCTTGTACTTCAGTTGACCAGATGGCATTGCATCAAAAGAAGCTGGAAGATATTACCGTGAAGCTGGGTCAGAACAAGCCCAGTCCTGGCTGGCTACAACAGCATTCATTCAAGTTCTCTAAATGCATCTGCTGGGTTGTTCCCAGTCCTTGGTAGCAGACTGCGTGGAAGATCAGGGCAGGTTTATTGAACTTTGGGGCTCAGTAAGTAATCATGATTGAGTCAGAGGTGGTATTCAGCAGGTTCTGACCAGTTCTGAAGAACCGGTAGCAGAAATTTTGAGTAGTTTGGAGAACCGGCAAATACCACCTCTGACTGGCCATGCCCCCATCTATTCTCTGCCTCCCATTGAGTCCCAGCTGATTGGCTGGGTCTTCTTTTGTTGCCCTGCACAGGAGAACAGAGCTGGAAAGCAGGTTAGTGGGGTGGGGAGGGAATGGGGATTTTGCAGTAACCTTTCCATGCCACACCCACCAAGCCACACCACGCCTACAAAGTCACGCCCAAAGAACTGGTAGTAAAAAAATTTTTGAATCCCACCACTGTATTGGTTGCTATTTCTGAGCCAAGACCATTTCATATGATGGCCACAAGGACATAGGAGGGGGGAGGAAGAGAAATAGAAAGAGGGGGGGAATTTTAGTGGCCAAACACTATATTCTGGGGATAGATCTTCAGGACGTGCATGAGAAAAATGGACTTGGCAAGAGCTGGAATAAGTTATCTGCTTTGGAACAGTGAAATGCCAGGGTTGGAGTTTATATCCTTTCCCTCACCACCATGTATTTGCATAGTTTTGCCTGCCTGTGTTCTAGTGAGATATGAATATAATAAATAAAAAACTTTAAAATCATTTATACATTTTTCCTCTGTGGGCATAGTTCCTTGCTAGCAGCACACATCAGCTAAAGGAGATTATATATGAAAAACTGGTGAGTCTTTAGGAACTACCAGATTACAAGCACCAACTAACCTTGACCAGCCCAACAATAACTGAAGGAGCTCCAGTATTCCAGTCTTATTAACCCCTGCTGTAAATTCTCATATGGGCCATTTGGCCTCTGTAATGTCTCTAATGTATTTAGGATGGCTGGTGGAGAAATATCTTGCTTTCAAAAATGTATTATTTTATCTCACATATAAAATCACAGTATGAAAAAGTTAAAAAAAAAAGGAAAAAGAAAATCATCTTATAAAGCCACCATAAAATCAGTGAAGCTTTCACTGCAGTCATAAAATTCATCCAGTGCGGATGTCGAAGAAAAAAGAAAGAAGGAAATTCAAACCTTTTAGTTTTGGTGGGTTTTTTTTAGTCTGTTTTTCTAAAGACAAAAAGAGAAAGCAATTCAGGCAAAGGAATTTGGTGACCGGGATGCTATGGCAGGAAATATCCTTATATAGGAGCAAAACCTTGCCCCCCAAGCTTTTGGGGTGTGAAGAGGTTGCATACATTTATAAATGTCACCTTCTTCTTCTTACCAGCCATTTGCAATAAAAAAAAGAATTAAAACTCATCATAAAACCAAAGTCAAAAGGGGAATTCCATAATTCAGTGATAGAACTCCAGGATTCCATCTGAACCAACTTCAAGTAGGTCCAAGGAAGATCTCTGTCTGAAGAACCTAACATGGGATTAAACCCGAGATGGAATCACAACTTCGTAGTTCACAAAACTCCAATCAGAGCAGTCTGCAGCAGTGGTGGGGTTCAAATTTTTTCTGTGGGTGGTTCTGTGGGTATAGCTTGGTGGGCATGGTGTGGCAGGGGAAGGATATTGTAAAATTCCCATTCCCACCACACTCCTGGGGGGAAGATTACTGTAAAATCCCCATTCCCCACCCCCACCCCACTAACCTGCTTTCCAGCTCCATTCTCCCATGCAGGGCAACAAAAGAAGACCCAGCCAATCAGCTGGGACTCAGGAGGCAGAGAATAGATGGGGGCGGGGCCAGTCAGAGGTGGTATTTGCCAGTTCTCTGAACTACTCAAAATTTCCACTACCGGTTCTCCAGAACTGGTCAGAGCCTGCTGAATGTACCACCTCTGGTCCGCAAGGTGGGGTCGAAAGAATCAAGATGAAAACCATGGTAGTGTGATCTAAGCACTGCTTTTCTAATCTACAGGTAGTCCTCGATTTACAACCACAGTTAAGCCCAAAATTTCTGTTCTTAAGGGAGACATTTGTTAAGTGAATTTCGCCCTTGTTGAGGCTACAGACAAACCTCCAAGTGGCCTCAACGATTCTCTAAAAAAGTGCAAATAACCAGCTGTCTGCAAAGAATATAAATCCTTCCATTCCTCACCTTGTATTCCAGTCAGAGCTGAAGAAGTTTCTTGGATGAGAAGCGAAACGTCTTCAAACAAAAAAACAAGAAAGTTCAATTGGCTCTTGAAAGAGCCCCTTTGGGTCGATATTGCTATGGAAAAGGTCCAAAAAGGTCCATCTCCTCAAAGCTAAAATCTTTAGGTGGTATAACATATTCCATGTCTCTAGCGGTGCTGCAAATTGCATGTAGGTTCCTACGACAGGAAGCACTCTTCCCAATAGCCAACTCTACACTATTTGGGGCTTTACGGGTCAAACTCACTACCCTGAATTGTTTCCAAGAACAAACCTGAAGCCCAGTAACTCAACCCGAAAAGGCCTACAATAAGAATTTTTCATAAAAGTCCAAGCGCTGCCTTTAACACGGGCTATAGTTTCTTCGTATGGGAGAAATGTCATAGATCCGGAATATAATAATCATCTGTGCAATCTGTGTATGATGTGGAAAAGGCATACTTTAGGTTGTGGCCAATGCCTGTCTTTGTGCTAGTTGAAAACACTTTTGATTTGCTGGGTGGAATAGTAACAACTCGTCAGTTGCATTTCGCTCAGTGCCCTGCGATTCCTGAAAAGTTATTTTATATTGGGGGGATCTTAGTTTAGCATCTTTCAGAACAGGATAAAAAATGTTAAAATTCCAGTCTGTCAGATTTGCCTGGGTATTTTATGAACCGATGCTAGGTAAATCAAGGAGATCTCTCAGATTTGATTATAATTTCCCTTTGTAGCTCCCATTAAGATTCTGAAAATATTCCTCGACAGGCTTCTAAATATTTGCATCCTCATCCAATGTGGTCATTCATTGTTCTTGCTGTCATAATTTTTAATTACTGTTATTGTTGTCGCTATTCATTAATGACGCCTGCATATATTTGTATTTCTCCGAAAAGCATTTATGGTTCGCTACTTCCTTTTGACTTTAAGGTAGGTTAATGGACAGGGAAATGACCCACTCAAGGTTACCCTGTCAACTTTTTAAGTTGGAACTAGAACGTAGATCAGGGCTTCCTTAATTTAAAAGTGAGATTCAACCACACGACACTATGCTGTTATGCACTTCTGTATTATTTATAATCGCTTTGCTTTGCTAAGAATATTTCAGAGAAAAAAAGCTCGATGTTTTTTGAAGGGTAGTGATTCTCCACCCCCTACATGCAGAGATGAAAAGATGGCCAGGTGGCCAGCAGCATCAGTCACTGGATTAAAAATTTCTAGAAGGGCTTCATTGACTCCATCAAGTATCCTCCATTAGGTTCCATGGGGATATAGTTAAAACCTGAAGTCTAGCAGGCTTTGTCCTCACTTTGTCCTCAATGGCCAGTCATCTCCCCCCCCCCTCCTTTTTTTTTTTTTTCCTGGATTAAGTCTGCTGTGCCTCTTATTTATAAATGGAGAGCAGACAAAAGGGGAAGACTGAAATTGTCTTCTAAGGATCTCAATCTGGGGTCACGTTTTCTTTAGGTTTTGGGGTCTGCAATTTTAACTAACCATATCAGTGTGGCATTCTTTTCTTTCTCTAGTGATTGAATATTCTTTTGGAGTTTTGTTTTTTTCCAGTCAATGAATTGTTTAGAAGAGAGGATGAGAAGCTGCAAAAATTAACAACAATCTATTGCTTCTGTCAAGCCTTAGAAACAAGCAAGCTTAAGATAACCCCTACTCTTTGTCTTGGTTTTTTTTTTTTCATCTAGTCCCTTTCAGTTAAAATCACCCAAAGTATTTCTTGTTACAAAAGCAGGTAGAACATTTTCAGACAAGAGAATGATTTTAAGTTGGCAGTGTCCCTTTAATATTTCATTTTTATTTCCTGTTGTAAATGACAAATTGTTCTGAATTTTATATCACATCCCTCCAGGCAAACTGGTCATGGGATATATGTTTTGTCTTTTTGTCCTCTTTCCCCCCGCCTTTTCTTTTTGGGTTTTCTTGGGAAAAAAGCCATAAAGCCCTATAATAAAAAAATTTAAAATTCTCAAACAGATACTCTGCTAATGAGCACCTTTGAGATGCCAATAAAAACAGGCAAGAGAAGAGAGGATATGCAGAAAAGGACCCAAGGTTATGTGTAATTTGTCTTAGCGGAAACAAATCAAACCAGCATTCAGCCCAAGTTTCTCTGCTGACAAGAACCGCTGGGTTTCTACAACCTGTTTAATGTGATACCTACAAAAGAAATGTTCCTGTATTTCCTTGTTTTCACATGCTGCTTGACTCGTGCCAATCAGGAGAAGGAACAATGCCTAATTCAGAGAACAATTCTCCGCTATAAGGATATCCAATGCTCTCAGGTGTTTCGGATTATTATTCATATACTATTCCCAGCTTGCAGGAATGATAAGGCAGTTACAGCCCAAAACATGGGGAGACCATACTAGTTTGTTAACTGGTCAAACCTATTCGTACCTGAATCTTCATGTGTGCACTGTACATTTAATATTGCAAATGATGTAGTTGGCTGACAGCTGACAATCCTCTGCATGATTATGATCAATTGGTGCTCTTTATTAAATATGGCCCTTTACTGGCAGGGATGTATGCAAATTTATGCATAAGATAGGTCCTAACTCTTTTTTCCCGCCAGCATCTGGAATATGCCTTCTTTGATGTGTCCTGTTATGAGAGCTCTCTTTATATTTAACTGTACTTTAGTCTTCTGAGAAAACAAAAAGAGCTTATACAGAGTCTTTCCTTACTTTCCCCCAAAACAATAACCTTCTAATGTAGACTGGGCTGAAAGGGAGTGACCAGTTCAACGTTACCACTGAGCTCCAATCTAAAGTTATCACTTCAACCATTATGTTCAGGGTGGGCTGCAGGGGTTTGGGAGAGCCCCCAGCTAAGATTCTGTGCAGTTCGGACAACCCCTAAATCCCACTCCTGGCCCACCCCACCCCTCCCTTCCCAGGAGTCCCCACATGGCCCATTTTGGATGCAGGTAAGTGCAGGGCCCGTGTTTGAGGCCTGAGGAGGGCGAAAAACGGGCCTCCTGGAAGTTTGGGAAGGCTGTAAATGGGCCCATTTCCAGCTTCCAGAGACCTTCCGGAGCTTGAGGAGGCTGTTTTCGCCCTCCCAGAGGCTCGAGAAAAGCCTCTGGAGCCTGGGGAAGGCAAAAACGCTCCCTCCCCACTGTGGTGCAGGAGGCTGACTAGGCCACACCTACCATGGCCACGACCACCCAGTAATCGGGCAGAAAACCCATTGCTAAAATTTTTGAAGCCCACCCCTAATTATGTTATATTGGCAATACCTCTTTGTCCAGTTGGCCTAGAACACACGAACCACCATTTATCATGGGAACACAAAAACAAGGGAGGGTCCATCAACTGAGCCCTCTTCCTGAAAGATGGGGCCCTATTACTACTACTATTACTACATTCATGTAGTGAGCATCAAAGTACTTCTGGGGTGAGATAATTAGCCGGTAATATCACCGATCCCTGTGGGATGCCCAGTTGGGGGTCCTTTCATGTCCCCATTAAACTGCCACCAAAGTGGTACCCATCTATCTACTTGCAGTTGCCTGCTTTTGAACTGCTGGCCAGCAGCAGCTGGAGCAAGTAAGGGGAGTTCACTCAATCACAGGGCATCCAGGTTTCGAACATGAGCCTGTCGATCGTCAGCCCAGCATCCTAACCACATGAGCCAACCACCCCAGATGGGGCCCTGACATCTGCCCAAATAAGCCAAGCTGGGGCACCTTCTCGCTGCTTCCCCTGCGTGCTCTAGAGAATGCAGCACAGTAATTTTTCCACTAGCACCCCTCCAAATAAATTTTCCAGTTCTACTGGCTGAGTTTATGAGCCAATTGTTCTTGTCTGCTTCTCCATTCATGGAGAGAAAATGTAAAAGAAAAAATAGAGTTAGGGTTAGTAGATGATATATGAGTATATCATACCCATCCACCAAATGATTTCCTTCAAGGTGCAGAATAGAGAGGGTAAGAGAGCTATTCTATTCTGCTATCATTATGTACAAAACAGAATTACAGCTGTAATAACCAAAGGCCATTCCCTTTGGGAAGTTTATAACTGCTCACAATATTCTGAAAGGTTCTGTGCAAGAGCAGCATACACCGAACAGCACAACCAGAGGTGGTACATTCAGCAGGCTCTGACCAGTTCTGGATAACTGGTAACAGAGATTTTGAGTAGTTTGGAGAACCGGCAAATACCACCTCTGACTGGCCATGCCCCCATCTATGCTCTGCCTCCCATTGAGTCCCAGCTGATCGGCTGGGTCTTCTTTGGTTGCCCTGCACAGGAGAATGAAGCTGGAAGGCAGGTTAGTGGGGCGGGGAGCGAATGGGGATTTTACAGTAACCTTCCCCTGCCATGCCCACCAAGCCACACCAAGCCCACATACCACCTATAGGAGTGAGAAATGATTTTTTGTAATAGTAATAGCAATAGCAATAGCTATTAGCTACTTAAACTTATATACCACTTCACAGTGCTTTACAGCCTTCTCTAAGCCGTCTATTGCCCCCAACAATCTGGGACCTCATTTTACCCACCTTGAAAGGATGGAAGGCTGAGTCAATCTTGAGCCTGGTGAGACTTGAACTGCCAACTGCTGGCAGCCGGCAATCAGCAGAATTAGCCTGCAGTACTGCATTCTATCAACTGTGCCACCACGACTCTTAAGATATAAAATATATCCCCTGTGTCTGGGTATGGATACACGAGACATATGGATATCTAGAGACATACAAATAATATAGATCCCTGCTTGTTGTCCAGGTCCCCTCTCCCTGTCTTTGTTATGTTCACTGACATTTAATTTTAAAAAGCTGCACTTTTGCTGCTGAACCAAGTAGCATACGTGTTTGATCTGACCTTAAAACATGGATTGACTGGGAGTACGCTGGATGTACACCAAACTGGAAATTACCCAAAGTAATTTTCCAAGAGCTGTCACCCTGGAAGTAAGAGTTTGAGTATCCACGCTCAGTAAAAGAAACAAGGGTGCTTGGTTGAGAATGACATCATCACTCACTTCTCAGGAGTCTCTTTCCAAACATTACAAACTGTGTGAGTTCAGCCCTGTAGTGAAAATTTAGCAGAATACACCCTAGAACAACATCTTAGATCATGTTTATCAACATGAACCAAATGTAGTGGAGGCCCCTAAAACTTATCTCTGCACGAGTGTGGAAGCATTCATGCACATTTAATATTAATTAATTAATATTAATGTATTAATATTGATTAATACATCAATCAATCAATCTCTGACCGCAATGGCATTGGCTACCAGTTAATTTGATGCTCTCTTCATTCCAACCTGGGTACAGGTAGATTCAGTCGAATAACGACCACAATTGAGCCCAAAATTTATGTTGCCAAGTGAAACATTTGTTAAGTGAGTTTTGCCACATTTTATGACCTTTCTAAGAGGGACACGGTGGCTCAGCTGCTAAGATGCTGAGCTTGTCGATCAGAAAGGTTAGCAGTTCGGTGGTTCAAATCCCTAGCGCTGCGTAACGGAGTGAGCTCCCGTTACTTATTTATTTATTTTATTTATTTGATTTGCCAATTGTTTACAAGATAATATGTATAAGTGTATACATAGTTGTGAATACATGAAATGGGTACATATAAGAAAAATAAAAGAAGAATAAGAGAAACAATAGGACAGGGACGGTAGGCACGTTGGTGCGCTTATGCACGCCCCTACAGACCTCTTAGGAAAGGGGTGAGGTCAATAGTAGACAGTCTAAGGTTAAAGTTTTTGGGGTTTGGGAAGAAACTACAGAGTCGGGTAGAGTATTCCAGACATTGACCACTCTATTGCTGAAGTCGTATTTCCTGCAATCAAGTTTGGTGCGGTTAACTTTGAGTTTGTATCTATTGTGTGCTCTTGTGTTGTTATGGTTGAAGCTGAAGTATTCATTGACAGGTAGGACATTGCAATGTATGATTTTATATACCATGCTTAAATCAGACCGAAGGCAGGCGTAATTCAAGGTTTTCTAGTTCTAGAATTTCAAGTCTGGTGGCATAAGGTATTCTACAACAAGTAGAGGAGTGGAGAACTCTTCTTGTGAAATATTTCTGGACTTTCTCAATTGTGCTAATATCAGATATGTAATGTGGGTTCCAGACTGATGAACTGTATTAGAGTATTGGTCTAGCAAATGTTTTGTATGCTCTGGTTAGTAGTGTGATATTACCAGAGAAAAAGCTATGTAGGATTAGGTTAACAACTCTTAATGCCTTTTTGGCTATGTAGTTGCAGTGGGCTCTAGCATTTAGATCATTAGAGGTGAGTATTCCAAGGTCCTTTACAGAGCTTGGGTCATCAACAAGATCTTGACTATTCAGCTTGTATTTTATTTTCTGATTTTTTTGCCAATATGTAAGACAGAGCATTTATTTGTTGAGATTTGAAGTTGCCATTTGTTTGACCATTCTGATACATAGTCAAGATCTTTTTGTAGGGTAGCAGTATTGTCTGTGGTATTGAACAGCTTTACATCATCAGCGAAAAGAACGCAATTGCTCTTAATATGATCACAGAGGTCACTTGTCCCAGTTTTTTCCAACCTAGCAGTTAGAAAGCATATAAAAATGCAAGTAGAAAAATAGGGACCACCTTTGGTGGGAAGGTAACAGAGTTCCATGTGCCTTTGGTGTTTACTCATGCCGGCCACATCTCTTCGGCTTTGTAACAGAGATGAGCACTGCCCCCTAGAGCCGGAAACAACTAGCACATATGTGCGAGGGGAACCATTACCTTTACCTTATGACCTTTCTTACCACATTTGTTAAGTGAATCACTGAAGTTGTTAAATTAGTAACCCGGTTGTTAAGTGAATCTGGCTTCCTCATTGACTTTGCTTGTCAGAAGGTGGCAAAAGTGGATCACATAATCCTGGGGGACAGTGCGACCATCATAAATATGAACCAGTTGCCTAGCATCTGAATTTTGATCATGTGACGGTGAGGATGCTGCAATGGTCACTTTTTTCAGTGCCGTTGTAACTTTGAACGGTGACTACATGAACTGTTGTAAGTCAAGGACTACCTGTATGGACTTGGAGGCTGTCCATCTTATTCTATAGCAAAGTATTGGAAGGCATTGTCTGCTGGGTGTGGACATTCTGCTCCATATCCCAGGGTTAGAAAAGAAGAACCGAAGAAGGAAGAGCAAACATTCATTTCACTAATGAAGGTAATAAGCAGGGCTAGAGTAACAGGCTGATTGGCACTGAAGGATATTTGTTAAAACCCAGGTAAGGGGACTGACTATTAACCCCTTGGTTCTTTTTGTAGTCATGTGCCGTATTTGCCTGGCTTTTCTTGTATAACCCTCTTGATATGCTTTTTATTTACTCCTTCTTCTAAATTTGGACTGAGAAATAAGAATTTGCCCAGCACACATTCATGGATAAGAATGTCCCAATATATTAACACTGTAGTGAACTATTTCCCACTGGCCCTTAGGTAATCACATTTGTCGTCCATCTACCTGAATCTCTCTTAACTTCACATAGCAAAGTGATATCTGATATTCCAGATACATAGATAGATGATAGATAGATAGATAGATAGATAGATAGATAGATAGATAGATAGATAGATAATAGATAGATAGATAGATAGATAGATAGATAGATAGATAGATAGATAGATAGATAGATAGAGGTAGATAGGTAGGTAAGTAGATAGATAGAGGTAGATAGGTAGGTAAATAGATAGATAGATAGATAGATAGATAGATAGATAGATAGATAGATAGATAGATAGATAGATAGATAACCTATAGATCAGAGGTGGCATTCAGCAGGTTCTGACTAGTTCTGGAGAACCGGGAGCGGAAATTTTGAATAGTTTGGAGAACCGGCAAATCCTACCTCTGACTGGCCCTGCCCCATCTATTCTCTGCCTCCCGAGTCCCAGCTAATTGGCTGGGTCTTCTTTTGTTGCCCTGCACAGGAGAACGGAGCTGGAAAGCAGTTAGTGTTGGTGGGGAGGGAATGGGGATTTTGAAGTAACCTTCCCCTGCCATGCCCACCAAGCCACAGCATGCCCACCAAGCCATGCCCACAGAACCGGTAGTAAAAAAAATAAAAATGAATCCCACCATTGCAGTAGATAGATAGATAATAGATAGATAGATAGATAGATAGATAATAGACAGACAGACAGACAGACAGATAGATAGATAGATAGATATAGAGATATATAAAATAACCACTAAAGGGTTCTGTCTATCCTTACTATCCTTACTATCACTAATGGTTTAAAACTGCTGCCTTCAATATATGCAAATAAGATCTCTCTGACTATTAGCTCAGCTTTTAACATATAATGGACTGTTTATGGATATTCCAATTGCTTACAAGTTTGAAAAATTGCCAGGCTGTGTGACAATAAGGCTCACTTAATAGCTGCCTTGGTTAGCGATGAAACTTCTGGTCTAGTCCCAATTGTGATGGTAAGTTGAGGACTACCTGCACTGTATTTCTTTGAATTCTGTGAGGTTTAGAGAGAACAACTGATTTTAAGAAACCAAAAGGATCAATAACACGGTATGGGGGAAACAATACCATATGCCAAAATTTACAGTTAAGTATTGGCAATGGTATATCATCCAATATCTTGGATATCTATCTATTATTCATGGATAATCAAGTACACTTAATAACAGTTTACCTGTGATGAAAGATGGCTGATTAATGTTTGTGCCTAGAAATTTCAGTTTTAGCCCTGCAAGCTGTGAATAAAAGAGGCAGGATTTCATTAACGTAGTCATGGATATACTGAATCCATTTTAAATGCAGAATAGAAAGAATAAATCATCTCAGAGCTGGCTTAGCACTAGCAGTATGGCAGAGAATATGCCTGAATCTGTTTTCTCTGTATTAAGATTATGATTAAATAATAAATAGTGGGAAGTGTAACTTACTGTCATATTACAGCAGACGTCTCAAACCTGGTATCATAATGATATACCAAATACTTGCAGCTTGTATTACACTAAATAGGAAATCCATGTGCTATCAGCTATGGAGTTTTTGGATCTCCTCTTAAAGAATTTATTTTGAAATTTAATGAAAGAAGAAGGGACATTCACATAAACCAAATCTGATCCAGATATACCTGATATCCAGTTTTGGTCACCACAATGTAAAAAAGATGTTGAGATTCTAGAAAAAGTGCAAAAAAAAACAACGGTTGCTGGAATTGGGTATGTCTAGTCTAATGAAAAGAAGGACTAGGGGAGACATGATAGCAGTGTTCCAATATATCAGGGGCTGCCACAAAGAAGAGGGAGTCAAGCTAATCTCCAAAGCACCTGAGGGCAGGACGAGAAGCAACGGGTGGAAACTAATCAAGGAGAGAAGCAACCTAAAACTAAGGAGAAATTTCCTGACAAAGAAATCAATCAATGGAACAGTTTGCCTTCAGAAGTTGTGAATGCTCCAACACTGAAAGTTTTAAGAAGAGATTGGACAACCATTTGTGTGAAATGGTATAAGGTTTCCTGCCTGAGCAGGGGTTGGACTAGAAGACCTCCAAAGTCCCTTCCAACTCTGTTATTCTATTCTATTCTATTCTATTCTATTCTATTCTATTCTATTCTATTCTATTCTATTCTATTCTATTCTATTCTATTCTATTCTATTCTATTCTGTTCTGTTCTGTTCTGTTCTATCCTATTCAATTCTATTCTATTCTAATTTCCTGCCTCTGTGGTGTCTGTCTGAATTCCTTCCAAATAAAGATAAAGTAAAGGTCCCTGTGGATTTTACCCCACTAATCATGACCAATTTTAGGGGGTCATGCTCATCTCTGTTTATTCAACCAAAGAGCCAGCATTGTCTTGAAGGTGTTCCTGCGGTCATGTGGCTGAACGTACAGTGAAACATGGAATGCTGTTACCTTCCCACATGTTTTATATGCTGTACCTATTCGTCTACTTGCATTTCCATGCTTTCAAACTGCTAGAAGGAGCAGGAGCTGGAGCAAGTGACAGTAGCTCACTCCATCTTGTGGGGTCTCGAACTGCCGAGCTGTAGACCTTTGACAATCTAAGACTCAGCGTCTTAACTACTGAGCTACCACATCCCTCTTCCAAATGGTGCTTTGTTAATTTGTGAACATGCTTCCTGGTTTAGGCTAAGGGGTTATCTCCTCCAGCTTTCTGTCCTTCTCATATGGCAGGTCATTAGCCAGTGGGGAAAACCAATCAGAGCACTATAGCAAGCATGGAGTAAGTCTAAGTTCTTATCAAGTTTGATTTAGATGCCCCCACTCCGATCCTTAGCCTCATTTTGGCATCTCCCAAGTTAAAGTAATACGAAATAAAGAGTCTTATAGGAAGATTTCAGGAAAAAGATATAGCTCAGAATGGAACTAAGATACTGATATTTCACCTTTTCAGGCATTGGGTAGGAGGCTCATAGCTGTTTACAGACAACCATCCAACCTGGAGTGGATTTTCACAAGCAACAACAGGACAACAATGCTAATGTTGGAATCAAACTTTGCAACAAACCCAGATATCTAATTTTGCCCATATATCTATTACTAACACTAGCATCATAGGCTCCAACAAGAGGGACCTCATTTTACCCAACATGTTTAATGTGATATATACCAGCATCTGTTAGCAATGCCCTTAGGTTTCTACCTAAGACAAATGGGACAAGCTTTGTGCAATAGGATTAATCAACACTAGTTTGACATCTGACCTCAAAACAAGGACAAAGTCATATTCAGAGCATTTTGACCTCCCAGGACGCTCTGTGCCAGTGACCATTGTAGAAAAATGAGACAAGAAAACCATGTCTGTGCAACCAACTGCTGAACTCACATACATCAAAAAGTTTCAGGCTAGCTCAATACGTCTCAACAATAGGATTTCAACACTTTATACTTGTTGATTGATACAGGACTTGTAATGTGTCTCTCATGTAACCTTCATTTGTGTAACCAATCTGTCTTCCTCACCCTTCCACGCCTCCCAATTCAACTCTATATCAATTTAGGCTCCCCAGGAAGCTTCATCCTGCAGCTGGTGAAAACATGCCTTTTAATAAAATGTGTTGATTGGCAAAGGTGCTACCGGACTTCTCCTGTTTTGATCCCAGGGTGAAAGGAGAAAGACACCCCTCATAATTTTCCGGGTAATGCAATAAGGAAAACAGGGCTGTTGAATCTTAAGGTGCATTTTAATTTAGCTGCTAAGCACAAATATGCTTTCTGTTCTTCCCCATATAAAATGGCGGAGCTCTGCTGTTCTCTGCTGTGCTCTCCTGGACCTTGTTGGAAGTTAGGAGAGAAGAGGATGTCAAAAATAGAAAGGATGTGCAATGACAGGTATGAAACGAATTCAGGTGGGATTCACATTTTTTTTACTACCGGTTCTGTGGGTGTGGATTGGTGGGCATGGCAGGGGAAGGATACTGTAAAATCTCCAGTCAGGAGTGGTATTTGCCGGTTCTCCGAACTACTCAAAATTTCCGCTACTGGTTCTCCGGAACTGGTCAGAACCTGCTGAACACAACCTCTGTCGAGAGCTAATACAGAGGGCAAACGCTGGGACTGAAGTGCCTATGAAAGTGGCTAATTGGGGATGAGGGGAAAAGAACTAGGTCCATATCTCCCACTACTCCCAAAGCATGTCATGGTGCTTCAGGGGAAATTTGGTATTCTTAGGACACGATTGTGATCATGGGAATGTGGAAGCTAGGACAGAGCCTAACAGAAAGGCTATTCACAGTGTAACTCATTCAGTTGAGTTGTGGTGTTTTGTTTTTTTCAACTACACATCTCAAAATATGTTAGAAGTGTCACTGTGATGTTTTTAAAATGTACCTTTCAACAAAAAAACAACAACAACAACACAACATTTTGATTATAACCAGTCTCTACTTTAACCTCCCTCCCTCCCTCCATCAATCACTATATTAATACATCAATCAATCAACCAAATTGGGGAAATGGACATAACCATCTTGTATCTTTTTCTGCAGGGGTTTCACAATATTTCCTGGTATAGCCGTGTGTGTATATACACATAGGTCTAATTATACATACACACACATTACATGTATGCATACACACACATACATATATATTACTGTATATGTATATGTATATGTATATGTATATGTATATATATATATATATATATATATATTTTTCTGAGGTTCATGGTATTGTATGTGGATCTTTGGTTATCGGGTTTCTCCGCGTAAGATTCAAAGTATCTAGCAGCGTTTGGCGAGGTCCACTCGCCATCTTCAGGCTGGTGCTTGGCTTAGTGCCAGTGCAAGCAGTGGCACTGCTTGCACTGGCACTGCCAAGCACCAGCCTGAAGATGGCGACACCTATAGATATAGCATAACAGATCCATATATATATATATATATATATATATATATATATATATATATATATATATATATATATATATATATACCCCTTATACATCTGTCAAAAACACTTGAATAAATGGGTGTCTGAGAGGTATGTTCTCAAGTGCCTGAGAGTCATTAACTCTGCTGCAAATCCCTCATGAGAATTTTCCAGCTCAAAACCTCCTTGCTCACCCTTAGCATAATGATCATGATATAAAAAAAACTAATTATATTTTATTTGCCCATCAAAAGAAAATATGACTTGCCCTGGGCAAGCAGGGAAGAACAGCAGAAAAAAATTGGGTGGTGTGCAGAGCTTTGCATAAACTATTTGAATGTTCTGTCTCTTCAAGACAGGTTTTCTAGCAAAAACTCTCCAGTCCAAATCATGCTGGAAGACAGCAGCAGTCTTGTTTGATCTGGCACCAGATTGAGTTGTGTTGGGATTCTGAGCCAGTCAGACTGCCAACTTGGCATAGACATTAATCATGCTGCCTAGGAATTCTGGGAGTTGTAGTTCCATTTAGAAAATCAGGGATAATTGATCTTCTATAGACATATTGTGATGGTATCCTGGTTAAAGGAGTATGGTGGCTCATGTGGTTAGGATGCTGGGTTGACAAACAACAAGCCTGCGTTCGAGACCTGAATGCTGTCGTGGGAGTGTGTGAGCTCCTGTCCTTTGCTCCAGCTCCCGCCAAGGATATGAAAGGAGCCCCTAACTGGGCACCTTCCAGGCAACAATGCCACTGGCTAATTAAATCAACCCAGAAGCACAATGTGATCCTGGGTTAGACTACATTGTTGGAGTATGACCATAACTCAAAGGCTGCCTATGTCACACACACAGAGACTCTTTATTTTGTCACCTCTTACAGCACCTCTAGATCAAAAACCTCTGTTTTTCTTGAATATAGAATAGAAATATTGGCTCCGCTCAAAGTAATGACATCATTATATTATTAGCTATTTCCATTGCAAGCCTCAGGAGCTAATCCAAATACAAATTGGCTCAGTTGTCAAGATGTTGTCCTTCCTTGCTCTGATTCGGTTCCTTTTGCATTCTCAGTGTGGTCCTTCTTGGGATGGGAAGAAGGGCTGATCTGGAATTTTGATACATCTGGTATAGATGTCCTCACAAAAAGTGCAGTGGATGAAGCCAGTCACTGAGCAGTTGATGAAGTCAAATTGGTGTGGTTGCTACTCACTGCCCCCTCCACCCTCCTCTCCAACTGGTAATAGCAAAGTATTTGAGCATTTGGTGAGTTGAAGCCCTCACAGAATTTCTCTACTCTGTTTTTTTCCACTTGTGCCTGGGGAAAATCAAATCTTTCAACACTCAAATATGTTCCTGGTTGAGTCAGATTCTTCTGGCTATATCTATCCCATCCTTGGGGTCCAACAAGGACATCACTACTTATAGTTTTCTCTCTATGCAGAGCAGGGCATTCGTACTACCCCATAGCTACTCTGTAAAGGATGCTGAGTTGTATTGTTCTTCTGGTGAAACTTTCTTAATGTAATTAAGACATTCAAGTTACAGAGTGGATTAGTCAACTATTGTGGAGATATCAAGTAATCCTATAAATTGGGCGTGAGGAGGAGTATAATCAACTATGCATTTCAATTTAGTCACTTTTAGATTTTTAACAACGTTGTTTATTGATCATTGTCTACCTAAGCTGTCTACCTACCTTGGGTTCAATGTGGTTTTATAGTACAGTAATTGCCATCCAGAATGTTTATTAACAGGGCTAAGTAAAAATGGACACATCAATAACGGCTCTATAGTAAAAGCATGATTTAATCAAAACCAAATTATATTCACTGCCTCTGCAGCACTATTCTACCATTATCTCGAGATAGAAAATGAAGGCTGCAATCCTGTGCATAATTCCATTAGCCAGCTCATAGGCATTGACTTCTGAGTAAATTTGCATTGGATGCTGCTGCAAAGCTACAATTCTGTACACACATATTAATCCCCGTAGAATAAAGTGGAACTTCGGATGAAAGCACATTGTGTTTAGCTACATGATCTGCTTAGACTAATGTTTAGCCAGATGGAAAAGGCTGGGCGAGCAGAGTGCTTTGGAGGAAATTGCTGGCTCGTATATTCCTTCCCTCAAAGACAACAATGGAACACCCTGAGGTTTCAGAAAGCACTGGAATATTTAATCCTAAATTATTATCAGCCTTCATAAATGATGTTGTTTTATTGAATTGCAAGGGATGGAACACTGAGGCATAAAACTGATAAATGAATGAGATTCCTAGAAGAGGCTTTGTTAGTCAATCATGTTTACCAAAAGCCGTCTATCTGGCAGCCAGAGGCGAGTGGAATATTCCCCCAAGCAATCAAGTTAAGAAGATTTTGAAAACGAAGAGCCACGTTTAAACAAGCCACTCTTTGCGAGCTTGGATCTAAAGTGCAAATCAGAATTTAGAGCTATCAACCAGGGTGCTTCCTTCCAACAGGTATCTGAGGGAAGAAGGTAGAAAAGTTAAAAAAAAGTGGCAGACAAATGGTGTGATTGGTACCCCACCCCTTTTAGATGCCCGTCCTGTGTGCTATTCACGATTTTTAAAAGGTAAGCTTCAACTGTACAGTCACATCCACCACCAGGACTGTAGATGTTATTGGCATATCACAAAGTTTCTCCTATAATTTTAGATTTAAACCAATTTTAAAAATGTTAGACCAACACATTTCAAATGAGAAAAAAAAAAACCATTTATGATCCCAACTTCGTCCAGTGACACCGACAACAACTTTCTTCCTATTTTGGAGATAATTTGAATTTCCAGATACCTTCTCCTGTTCTCAGTTGGGGGGTCTAAGACTTTATTAGTTTGGAGTTCAGGGAACTTTAGCCTCTGAAAGCCTTAAAAAGGTGATGTGGTAGCAGGGTTGAGAACCTCTGCTATTGGTTCAACATTTGGGAGATGTTTAGAGTAACTCTGAAGTTGCTCTCAGTTTCCTCTTTGGGTGAGGGGAACATATTTTCATTCTCTCTCTAGGAGAAGGAACTAAAGATGTGCTCTTCAAGTAGGACCATCCTCCCAGGTTCTGGAGAGGTTATATCTACCTCTCTCTCTCTTGAGAGTGGTGAGATCGATGGAATTGTTTCAGTAATTGTGATGGTTAATACATTGGTTAAATAATTACATACATGAATTTAAGCCAAGATTTATAGGTTATTATATTACATGGCTCCGATTCTGGGCTTCTGGAATTGCAGCTTCAAAGTTTGTTTTAGATGATATGTTATGGGTTTTTTTTTTGGAAATTAAAATTTTATCTAGTAAAATTTGATTAAATTGTTGCACCTGATAGGTTAGGTAAGGGAGGGGAGGCTGGCAGAATAACGGCCTGTGAACAATTGAGTCTTTTAGTTTAGCTTATTGTATTAACACAACCACTGGGTAATTATGAGCTCAACAATAGTGTCCCATCCTATGGAAAAACCTACCCCAGAGGCAGGTCCCCACTTTCCTGGCCTTCCGGAAGAATATTAAGATCTGGCTCTGCCAAGTGGCCAGTGTGTGTGTGTGTGTGTGTGTGTGTGTGTGTGTGTGTGTCCAAGAGTGCTATGGATGGTTGATGGGCTGAAGGTGCTCCATCTGCCTTTTTAACTTCATAATTGTCTGTTTTAACTTTGTTTTGATCTTGTTTTTAACTTGTGTTTACCTACAGCTTTTATATCATTTTACCATTTTGTCTGTAAACCATGCAAAAGCAAGCAAGTATGATGGGAATTTGATAGATAAATAAATAAATAAAAATGGCTGCTTTTCTCCTAAGGTATCTGATACAAGTAGATGGTGTGAAGGGTGCATATGCGAGTTCCTTGAAGGAAGAATGGAATGAAAATGCATCTCATCATCGTTCAAATTAATCCTAATTAGACAAGCACACATCACGGTAGTGATTTATGGCCGTTCGACAGAATTTAGAGTTTCTGAAGAGAGCATTTGGTGAAGGGAATTAGCGTGTAATGCTTGCCCCATCTGGCTGCCCCTGTCTTCTCCTTGGATTTCCTTCTGCTTTTCTGAGACTGGGCCACCCATTCCTGGTGTGGGTTTAAGTCATTTAAAAAAGAGAGAGAGGGGTGGGGGACAAGAACAGAAAACACAAAGTCATAAATATGCCAGGTGCAGTTTTCCCAGTGGTCCTGCCCTCATAGGAAGTTGGAAGATAACATGAAAAAGGAGGGCAAGGAGAGAAGGTGGAGACAGAGAGACTGTCTCTCTCTCTCTCTGCCTCTCTCTCTGTCTCTCTCAGTGTGTGTGTGTGTGTGTGTGTGTGTGTGTGTGTGTGAGAGAGAGAGAGAGAGAGAGAGAGAGAGAGAGAGAGAGAGAGAGAGAGAGAGAAGTACTATAGCCTTGTTCTATCTAATAACAATTATATTCCAAATTCTCATTTTGTAGAGTGAAGGGAAACCTATTCAGCTATGCATGCATCCTTAATAAAGAAAGCTCAGTTTTGGCCCAACCTGTATTCGTGTGTGTGTGTGTGTGTGTGTGTGTGTGTGTGTGTGTGTGAGAGAGAGAGAGAGAGAGAGAGAGAGAGAGAGAGAGAGAGATGATCCATTCATCATCTGTATTAATATTTCAAATTTCAATTAAGGGTGGCAGCCTGAGTGAGTGACACTGATCCTAGGTATAGGAACACTCTTTTTGTTCAATGGGTGGCCATGGGAGGTAGCCAAGGCTGAAAACACCTGAACCATTTGCTGTCTGTGTAAAATTTATGGATCATGATGGGGTAGAAATTCATGCTTAATATACGCATGTCCTTTTGAACCGACCTTCATTCTGGGCAACTGCCTGGAATGGGTCATGGAGGGTTTTTTGGCAAGATTTTTTAGAAGTGGTTTGTCCTTGCCTCCTTCTTGAGAAAGAAGATAAGGCCCAAGGTCACCCAGCTAGTTTCATACCTAAGGCAGGACTAGAATTCACAGGCTCCCATTCTCTAGCCTGATGCCTTTACATCCCATATAAAACTACAAGTTACCTGATTTTTTTGGCTGCTGGACAGCTCTGACATCAGAATACTGAAACTGGTCATGTCATTGCTTTGCCCTTTTCTGAAGATTCTCTTTCCCTTTATAATTATAGATCTAAAATCTAAAAGCTAAACCTGAAAGAGAAAACAACAATTATTATATATTAAAATTAAATCATCATTAGAAAATTTGGGGTTTTAGAGGCTAGCTTAGAAATTCATACAACAAAGAATGCCAATAAGGGGAATTTCCTTTCTAAATGTATTTTTGGATAATTTATATTAACAACCATGTAAATTAGGGAAAGATTGTGCACCAATTCAAAATCAACGTGATTTAACAAAACATTTATGGGAGGGGCTACCATTACCCTAAACTTTATGTTAAAAATGGAATGCACATAATTTACACCCATTTTACATAAATACATAATCCTACCAATGGCATAAGTTGACAGAATGACACCTATGATACATCAACTGAGCTGTTTCTTAACAAAAATCTAGCACTGTTTTAAAAGAACGCTAAACCTATATCCAAAAATAGTCCAGCTGACGTGTAGCAATCAAGAAGAAGTGGTACCAGTGAAGGAAGAGAAATATCTTTCAAATGAGCACCAATCAGATGGATATAAGGACCCCATATAAATCCTGACCAACACTCTAGAAGCCACCAGTCGGGTGGTCAGTAGGAGCCTAGCAAATCCACTTCCAGACCACATCATCAACCACAAAGAAATTGTCAACGCAGCATATTATATTATGTTTAGAGCAAAAATGGTTTTGACTGGAGAGAGAAAGAGTTACTTTAAAGCTGGAACACCTAAAGACAACCAGGCTACCTTGGTTATGATCTGGAAGGGAGATAGAGGCAGTTTCATGAAGATGGGATGATTACCAGGGCATGTTTATGCTGTGGTTAAGCTGGAGTCAGGATTAGCCACTCTTCTACCACTCAGCCGCTTTTCAGCTGTTTTCTTGAGTTCCTCAGCAACATTCCTCTCTGTTGAGGAAGAAGAATGCTGTTTCCCATGTCACCTCCACGTGTCATAAAATTGGCTAGATATGGTTGCCTATCACTGGTAAAATGATGGCATCTTACTAGTGGGCATTTCTGCCCGCTTCTGTATCTGAAATGAGGAAATATATGAGAGCCTCTTGACCTTCTGCAAGAGTCTGAAGATCTAGCTCTGCCGGTTGGCTTGGGGCCCCAAAGGAGGAACAGCACAGTGGAGGTGGTAGATTGACTAATAGCAGCTCCCAGTTCAGAGGTGGTTATTCAGCAGGTTCTGACCAGTTCTGGAGAACCGGTAGCAGAAATTTTGAGTAGTTCGGAGAAGCGACAAAGAGCACCTCTGACTGGCCCCTCCCCATCTATTCTCTGCCTCCCTAGTCCCAGCTGATCGGCTGGGTCTTCTTTTGTTGCCCTGCATAGAAGAGCGGAGCTGGAAAGCAGGTTAGTGGGGTGGGGAGGGAATGGGATTTTGCAGTAACCTTCCCCCTGGAGTGGGGAGGGAATGGAGATTTTACAGTATCCTTCCCCTGCCACACCCACCAAGCCACGCCCACAGAACTGGTAGTAAAAAAATTTTGAATCCCACCACTGTACCCAATTCCCCTGTCCCCATACATTCTGTTCTTTTCTTCCCCATCTTTTAGTTTTAGTTATAATTTGTATTTTCATTACGGTTTTATTATGATTTTACACAGAAACACAGAGACACACACATTTCATTTTGATGTTGTACGTTTCCCAGAGTCACCTTGCAGTGAACAAATTTAATAAATAAAATAGAATATAAAATAGAATCAGATCGTAAAATAAATCTCAGACAACAAAACATTTCAGGCCTGTCCTGATGACTATATACATCCTACTTTTAAATAAAATGAGAAGAAGCTTGAGAAATCTGATTATCTATTCCCATAGTGATACTAGAATCAGCCAAGCTAGACATTGTCTTATTAATTAATTCAGTGTGGAAACTACCTGAGTCTTTTGGGTGCTGTTATCATTATCACCATTTTAGTGAAGGTTTCTGTTAGCAATGTTCATACCATGATATGTATTTTCTGCAATTGGTCCCTTCCTTCCTTCCTTCCTTCCTTCCTTCCTTCCTTCCTTCCTTCCTTCCTTCCTTCCTTCCTTCCTTCCTTCCTTCCTTCCTTCCTTCCTTCCTTCCTTCCTTCCTCTCGCTATATAACAAATACATTTATAGCATTTCATTCAACTAGTGCAATGTATGTAATTCACAAAAACACATCCTATAATAAATGTTAGTTTTTAAGGTGCCCTAGGACAAACATTTTGTTTTTAAATGATGGACTAGCACTTCCATCCCCCTGGAAATTGCTTTAAATGAGAAGAGTATTCTTAGAACATCAGGGTTATCATTCTTTGCTTTATTGATTTGCACCATTTTTCTCCTGAACTGGCAATTGTTAAGCACCACAGGTTGTCAGGGCACCGATGCCTTTAGCACATTTTTTTTCCTACCTCCTTTCGATAACTTTCCTTTCATTAAGATGATGAAACAGCTCTTCCACTTTATTTCAGAGGGGAAATCCATTTGAAGATTGTTGCCTGAGGCTACTGTCGTCCAAAATTATCCTTGGGAGCATTATGAGGTTCCCATGCTCCTTTTTAATGAATAGATTACCTCTGACAACTGATTTTCTTGTGGGGAGGTGAATGTCCTAAATAACTTGGGGACTGTTGAGATATTTAGGGTTGCAGTTCAGGCCCTTTTTCAAATAAACTTCCATTATCTTTTCCCCTTTGGGTTAGAAATGGCAGGTTAAAGGGGAGGACCATCCATTGCTACTCTTGAAAAATATGTCTTTGGGAAGGGGAGAAGGAAGGAAGGAAGGAAAGAAGGAAGGAAGGAAAAGAAAGAAAGAAATAGCAATAGCACTATTGCTATAATAATATAATATGCAATAGTCTTATATACTGCTTGCTTAGCCCTCTCTAAGCAGTTTATTGCATCTTGCCCTCAACAATCTGGGTCCTCATTTTACCAACCTCAGAAGGATGGAACGCTGAATCAATCTTGAGCCAGTGAGACCCAAACTGCCAAACTGCTGGCAGCCAGCAATCAGCAGAATTAGAAGGAAGGAAGAAATAAAGAAATAAAGAAATAAAGAAAGAAAGAAAGAAAGAAAGAAAGAAAGAAAGAAAGAAAGAAAGAAAGAAAGAAAGAAAGAAAGAAAGAAAGAAAGAAAAGAAAGAAGACAGGAAGGAAGAAGGAAAGAGGAAAGGAAAGGAAAGGAAAGGAAAGGAAAGGAAGGAAGGAAGGAAGGAAGAAGGAAAGAAGGAAGGAAAGGAAGGAAGGAAGGATTCAGATTGCTCTGTATGGTCTGTTGTTCCATGATTTATTCTAGATTCAGCCGTTAGTTTTAATATTGTTTCCAAATTTTGCCGTTATCATACTGGTCACAGTAGTCAATCATCCACCTTCATATGCTCTTGTTCTAGTTGTGTATTGTGGTTTGCTTTGGTTCAGTAATTCCAAAATCCAATATCAGTTGCATAGTCAGGAGAACTCTTGAGTTGCGGATATGTGTTTCACTTCTGTAGAGGAATGGCAGCTAAAGCCCTCTTCCAAATTGTAACACATTATTACCGGCAGACTTATGTTGTATTTCTTCTCTGCCTTTGGCCCAATTTTCCTCTTTAGAGAATAAGAATGCTGCCCTCAACAACGGAGCCCCAGGCCTGATGGTGTAACTGGTCTTGAGGGCCTTCTGGAATATAAAAAGGAATGGAGTTATTCTATTTGGGGGAATGAATGTTCCATAAGATGGGTGCCACAGCAGAGAAAGCACCTCTCTTTGGGGTCCATCAAATATAGTTCCTGATCGAATGGGACAAGCTGATGCAACCAGGAAGAAGTGATTCCCTCAGATAATCCAGTCTGAGGCCATGAAGGGCTTTCAAGATTAAAACCAGCACCTTGAACTGGAAACGAACTTGGCAATCAAGGCAGCTCACAGGTATAACATGTACTTTTCTAGGAGCGTGAATAACATTAAAAGTCATAGCTATGTAGCAATGTTTAGATAAGATTTGGGAGCTTTATGCGGCCATGGAAGTTCAGCCTTTACATTCCTAGCTCAAATTACCTCAAATGTTCACACAGAATCCTCGTGATATTCTTAGAAAATTGGAATGGTGAGGGGTTGCAGCCCATCCTGGAAATATATCTATGTATATCCAGAGTCAGTCTGGTGTAGTGATTAAGGCACCAGGCAAGAAACAGAGGAGCATGGGAGTAATATTTCTAGTCCTGCCTTGGGCATGGGCACACACACGTAGTTCTTGACTTAACAATCACAATTGAGCTCAAAATTTATGCTGCTAAGTGAGACGTTTATTAAGTGAGTTAAAGCATGTAAAAAATGCAAGTAGAAAAATACTGGGAAGGTATTTTTTGGTGGGAAGGTAACAGTGTTCCATGCGCCTTCGGCGTTTGGTCATGCCGGCCACATGACCATGGAGATGTCTTTGGACAGTGCTGGCTATTTGGCTTTGTAACAAGAGATGAGCACTGCCCCCTAGAGGTGGAAACGACTAGCACGTATGCGCGAGGGGAACCTTTACCTTATGACCAGGGGTGGGATTCAAAATTTTTAACAACCGGTTCTGTGGACGTGGCTTAGGTGGTGGGCGTGACTTGGTGGTCATGTGACTGGGTGGACATGGCTTGGTGGTCATGTTATTGGCTGGGCGTGGCCAACTCACTATCACTTACATCGAGGTACGCATCTCCTCGCCTGGCATCTCATGAATGTGGGGATGCTGCAACAGTTGTAAGTGTGAAAAACGGTCATAAGTCACTTTTTTCAGTGCCATTGTAACTTTGAATGATCACTCCACACAAGCAAAGTACCAGGAAAGGAAGGAAAAAAAACTCCAGAGACGTTCCAGAGACAGGAAGTCTAGTCCTGCCAAGAATGTAATAAGGGTTAACGGAGAGGCAGTTTCTGTAAGCAACACCAGAATGTTTCCTTCCTGCCTTCCTTACAGGATTAAGCCAGTAATTTCTTCTAACAACCGGTTCTCCAAACTGCTTAGAATGCCAACAACCAGTACTAGGTAGAACTGGTAGAATTCCACCCCTGGTTATGACCTTTCTTGCCACAATTGTTAAGTGAATCATTGTAATTGTTCAGTTAGTAACATGGTTGAAGTGAATCTGGCTTCTCCATTGACTTTGCTTGTCAGAAGGTCGCAAAAGCTGATCATGTGGCTCCAGGACTGTCATAGATGTGAGTCAGTTGCCAAGTGTCTGAATTTTGATCACATGACCAGGGGGATGCTATAACAACTATAAGTGTGAAAAACGCCATAGGTTGATTTTTTTCAGTGCCATTGTAACTTCGAACAGTCACTAAATGAACTGTTGTAAGTTGAGACCTAGCCGTACATACACATCCCTCCATCCATCATCCATGGAGACTGAAAGTTGGAAAGGGAGAATACGCTTGAGTGGAAGGCATAAGCAAAGTTTTTCTTCTGGATAGGCTTCTTCTACTGGTCTTACACTACAACATTTTTTTTTTTTTATTTTTTTTTTAAAACAAGTTTTATTAATTTTTAAAACACACAAATTATCATTATTCATTACATGTTTAAACCTTTTTCCCTTGTAAATTTAACAAGTCAGATAAATTATGATTCTGTTTTAAACCATTTCCATATAATATACCAAAACCTCTTATTCAATTTCTCTTTACTTCTCTTTACTCTTATTCAATATCATTATTATTATTTCATCTGTTTCTTTCTGACTTAGTTACCATTATTCTCATTCTATATTTCTACAAGTTTTTACCAATTCTCCCCCAAAAAAGACATATACACACAACACACAAAACATAAAAAAATATCTTTTTGGAAAGTAACTTGGACCCAGGTGTCTCTCTCTTCATGGACTTCAATTATATTCATGCTCATCTTACATATCATTACTTATTTTATTTACCATTCTAAGCCTTCTATATTAACTTCTCCACATATTTCACACTTCTTAATTCTACCTTAATTAATCATCTTAGTTTAAATCATTACATTTGTATCTTTTGTCCATTTTTATCATCCCTTTGTCTCATCCCTTATGAAAAAAAAGAAAATCAGTTTCTCCTGAAATCATTAATCAGAGTATGATGCCTTTCTATCTCCCCCTAAGTTAATCAAATTAATCTTTAAAATAATATCTAATACCCAATCAGATTTTGCTTGGTACATTCTATCTAACTAATACATCCAACACAATTAAGTGCATAATTAGAGAATAAATCCAAATATTAAAAAGAAATACTATAATAAAAATTTTATAATAACATCAATACCATAATTTTATTAAACTCTTTAATTAAAACAATATTCTAAACCTCTCCTATTATTAAGTTTTAAAACCAATCATTTTTAAACATTTTAACATTTTAATCTCTTATCAACTCTTAAACCATTGCAATACTACCATCTCATCTTATGTACCTTGCAAAATCTTTTTTTTTTAAATTATACTTTATCCATTATCCATAAAAAATTCCTTTTTTCCATTTAATTTCAAAACGTTGTAGCTTTTCTCCACCTTTTCCCTTTCTTTCTTTTCCCAACAAACCTTTCTACCCCCCTTCTTCTAGCCTCTGCCTTACCGGCTTCCCTTCTCTGTCGTATTTCTTTTCCCCTTTGTTTACAATCATCATATTGGTTTTGCACTTTATTTTTCCCTTTCTTAAATGTTTTTTAGATCTTAAGTCCTTAAATCCTTTAGTTTTCTTCTTTTCTCTTCTTTTCTTTTCTTTCTCTCTTTCTTTTTCTGGATCAAATTCTGAGATTCATTAAAGATGGCTCCTTCCTTTCTTTCTTGTTCCTCTGCTGTCTTCATCTGTTGTAATTTTTGTTGATAATTAGTAAGCGCCATTTCTAAGAAAAGGAAAGCTTCTTCCACACCATTTCTTAGTTCCTCAACAGAAAGAGCCATTATAAATCTTTTCTTTTCTTTTCTCCTTCTTTCTTCTTACAACAACCAGAATATTCAAAAGAAAATAAAAAGATAAAACAGTCCCAAAGTTATCAATCAGTCCAAACCAAGGCAGAGTTCTCACTTTCTCCTTCTGGGGTGATATCAATCAAAGAGAAAGAAAGTCCAAATCTGTTTAAAGTCTTGTTACAATATATTCTAGTCTTCAAATCCTTAAGGCATCTGCTCCAACAAATCTTAGCATACAAATATTTTCTTTTTAATCCTCTCTCTTCCCACTCATCGCTTAAAACCAATTTCCACCTAAAAAAATAGGTTTCTTAATATCCAGTTATTTATTCCGTAGGAAAAGAGGGAAAGCTATCCTTTCAGCACCTTCCAGCAGCCGCTTTTTTCCTCTTCTGGCAGGTATTATTCAGAAAGTCATACTTTTCAGGAATTTTATTAAATATGTCTTAGAGTCCTAGGAGCCAAGAAAAACTTTCTCCTCTCAATCACTTTCTCCACTTCCTCCTGCGCATTCTTACCCGGCTGCCAGCTTCTTTGTGGCGGCCATTACGGACCGCCGCTGCACCGTCCTGGGAAAAGGGGTTCTGCCGGCCAGGGAGGGGGTCTGCAAAACCGGAAGTCCTTACACTACAACATTTTGTTGGGCTTTAAGTTGTAACTGATACTATCTGCTGTCATATTGATAGTAAGGAAGCAACTAGGGCAGGGGTCTGAAACCTGCAGCTCTGGAGCCTCATGCGGCTCTTTTGGCCCTCTGCTGTGGCTCCCTGTTGGCTGATCCCACCACTGGCTGGCCCCTCCCCTCCCCTCCCTGTCACTCCTCGCCTGGCCTGAGAAGGTAAGGGCGATGGTGGGGGATGGAGACTCGCTCCATATTCCAGAGCGGGAGATGACAGGGTGGGAGTGAGTGATGTCAACTTGGCCACGCCCACCTAGTCATACTGGTTATTAAATGATTGGCTCCCAGTGTTTTCTTTTCTGTGGGAAATGGGTCCAAATGACTCTTTGACTGTTTAAGATTGCAGACCCCTGAACTAGGCTAATCATGCCAGCCAGCTACATCATACACAAAGAGTCACAAGTACTCAATCCCAGCATACCTTGACTGGTGGCTGATCTCATAAGTTTGTGGGTTGAAGTTTTTAAGAGTATACAAAGATACCAGAGTCGGGATCTGAAAGTTTCTTCCACAAAGGTGAAATTTCACAAAATTATGGTTGTTCCCTGAAATAAACTTGCAGGATATTCTAGCCCTCTCTACTCATGCTCGGAAACTAGCAATTGTGGTGAGCTGCATGGTGAAACCTGGAGAATCTCATCTTTCAGAAGTGTGTAAAAATGAGATAATCCCTTAAACAAATATTAATGTGAAAATAATGAGCTATGATAATTATGCAGTGGTGTTAGCCAGATGGTTATTTTTAATTCCCTCTCCGAAGACGTGTCTTCAAATCCAAACACAGAACAATAGAAGATGACATACATCATTCTTGTTTCTAGCGAGCTCGTTTCATTACAAATTGTCGCTGTTATATTTAAACAATATAATTAGTATTTTTTTTACATCTTCAGTTTGCTTTTCAAATAACGATGACATTATTTGGAAGTGATTTCAGGAAAGAAAATGTTGCTGGTGAAGTAACAGATGTCTAGCATTTTCCAGCTGTTACTCTGTCTACAGCAGTAAGGGAATTATCTTTTGCATGTATTTGCATAATTGTTTCATACAATGGGAAGTCCAGTCTTCTAAGTTAGAAATGGATATATTTGCCCATTTGGATCTGTTTCTCCATTTTTTTGACCAAAACAGAATGTATCCCTCAATTGAGAAAAACCACATTAAAAATCCCTATTTGTTTATTTATTTTTGAATTTCACCTAACATAAATAGTTTTGTATACGCTTTGCTTAGTTTCAAGTGTTTTTGGCAATCTATTCAACTTAAACACTTACAATTTAATTTATTTAATCCAGATATAATGCAATTGATCCTTCTGAAGTTTCATGGTGGCTACAGTGTGGTTTTAAAGCCAGAAACCTTCTCTATAGGAAGTTACTGAACTGGACAAATGTTATTTATGTGGCCTTTGGAACAACCATTTTGAATGTCCTGTTTTGGTAAATAAGTGGAGGATGACATTTAACAACCTTGTTTAAGTATCCTTGTTTTCTGTATACTGTCTATGTCAGAGAATGTTTAATAGTGGTCCTTATTAGTGCAGTACAATACAGTGACCTTCACAGACAGAAATGAAACTCAGCTGCTGGGCCATGATTATATATGGTTTGGTATTGTTTTGGTTAGATTTTATGCTGAATCACAGAATGGTTAATATTTCTTGGATCAATTGCTAATGTTACAGATGCATGTGTTGTTCTTGGCTGTCTTCATTATTTCAGCTCTATCCAGATATCAGGAATTATAGGGTTTTATTTGTTATTGGAGTTGCAGCTACTGATTGTTGATACATTACTGTCTGTCAATGTTTGAATTCTCCTCCTCCTTCTCCTTCCCCTCCTCCTCTGCCGCCTTCTTTTTTTTGGTCAAAGGGGAAGAACCTGGATTTCAAACAGTTTGGTTAACATTTTGGAGTTGCTTTGTGTATAAAATAATTTCTTTCTCTACCTACCACTCCATTAAAAAAAAATCCTGTTCTTATTGATTCTGTAACTATATAGATTCTTTAAAGCTCTTATATCTAGTTATATATTTAAAATACTGTATGTTCATATAATAACAATATTTGGAAAAGGCTTAGCTTTCCTAGGCTGCTAGGCAGGATGAGTGAGTGAGGGATCTGGGAGGTGTCTGAATGAGAGACGGAGAGATTTATAAAAATTCAGGTAATATGATTTTTTATATTTCCCACCCCATTGTTTGAAACTTCAAGAATCTTGCAAAACATCCTGACAAAGTAGAGTGTCCACTTCATTTTCCCAGTAAGATTTAGAGACTGTAAAAAGTAGCACTTGCTACTTTTTCTCAAACTTTTATCTCAAGCAATCCATCTGTTAAAATCCTGACGTTTGCTGATGACACAACAGTGATTGGTCTCATTCGAGACAACGATGAATCTGCATACAGACAGGAGGTTATACAACTTGCCTCGTGGTGTAACCGGAACAATCTGGAAATGAACATACTCAAAACCGTAGAAATGGTGATAGACTTTAGAAGAAACCCTCCCATGCTACCACCTGTTACAATACTAGACAACACAGTATCAACAGTAGAGAGACCTTCAAATTTCTAGGTTCTACGATATCACATGACCTAAAATGGACACCTAACATCAAAAACATCATCAAAAAGCACAACAAAGAATGTTCTTTCTGCGCCAACTCAAGAAGCTCAAACTGCCCAAGGAGCTGCTGATCCAGTTCTACAGAGGAATTATTGACTCTGTCATCTGCACCTCTATAATTGTCTGGTTTGGTTCTGCAACCCAACAGGACAGACATAGACTTCAGAGGATAATTAGGATTGCAGAAAAAACAATTACTACCCACCTGCCTTCAATTGAGGACCTGTATACTGCACGAGTCAAAAAGAGGGCTGTGAAAATATTTACAGACCCCTCACATCCCGGACATAAACTGTTTCAACTCCTTCCCTCAAAACGACCCTATAGAGCACTGCACACCAGAACAACTAGACACAAGAACAGTTTTTCCCCGAAAGCCATCACTCTGCTAAACAAATAATTCCCTCAACGCTGTTCAACTACAGTATTTACAAAGTGTACACTACTATTACTGTTAACCTTCTCACCACTCCTTATCACCCCTCCCCTCCCACTTGACTGTTTCCTAGTATGATTTGATTGTTGATTGTACCCTATGACTATCATTAAGTGTTGTACGTTATGATTCTTGATTCTTAATGAATGTACCTTTTCTTTATGTATACTGAGAGTATTTACACCAAGACAAATTCCTTGTGTGTCCAATGACACTTGGCCAATAAAGTATTCTATTCAATAAAGTGTTCTATTGCTGCTACTTATTTCTATAATATCTGATGTGAAATGAGAGACTGACTTTGAACTTAGATTGAAATTTGAATTATGTCAAATAGTTACTTCTTTCATAAGAAGAGGAAAGGAAAGATGCAGTAATAGAGGTTGCAAAGTATTTATCTCCAAAACCAGACAACATTCACCTGTTTTGCTACGCATAGTGTGCTCCATCAGGTGTGTTGCTCATTTTGGTTGTGCACAGGTGTGTGAATCACTTTGGAGGGAAGATCCCACCCCATCAGAAGAACAGCATAGCTGAGATGAACTCTCTGAGGATGCTATAAAAATTCAGCAATAGAGTGGTCAATGTCTGGAATACTCTACCGACTCTGTAGTCTCTTCCCCAAACCCCAAAAACTTTAACCTTAGACTGTCTACTATTGACCTCACCCCTTTCCTAAGAGGCCTGTAGGGCGTGTATAAGCGCACCAACGTGCCTACCGTCCCTGTCCTATTGTTTCTCTTATTCTTTTATTTTTCTTATATGTACCCATTTCATGTATTCACAACTATGTATACACTTATACTTATTATCTTGTAAACAATTGGCAAATCAAATAAATAAATAAAAATAAATAAATAAATAAAAAGAAGCCGAGATGGAGGAAAGCATTTTCTGCTCTCATTTTTGGTACTCTCCACCAGACCCTTTCTGTCTCTTCTCCGTATATTCTGTATGTTTCTCATAACAAGTCTACACTGTTCTCCCTTATGCCTAGAGGAGAGCTGTTTTTCTTTTGGCTGCTAATACGGAGACCTTTCCATTTAAGTTTGCCCTGGTTTTGGATCAGCAATATTTCTTCCTGCTGTTGGCATCCTGCTATGCAGATTCTGATCACTAGATGGAGAGAGATAACAGTTTCATAAAGCGTGAAATCCAGAGCATCAGACGAAGTCTGACTCTTTGTGTCTCCTTCCTTGCTGACTGGCATTTTCTCCTCATGTTCCCCATCTTGGTAGTTCTTCTCTGTTGCATTGAAACAATGATTTTCTTCCCCCTGAAGAACCTTCCCAGGTGAACAAGGATTTGTTTTCTCAAACATGCATTGACATTTTTTTTTAATGTTTCTGAATACAAATATTCCACACTTATATGACATTGCTATAATTCCTGGACAGTTTTTCCCTACACCAAAAAAACCCTAGAGATGTGTTATCAATAAGCTTGGTCTACATGTCTAGATTTTAATATATAGGGAACACAAATGAACAGATGTAGGAAACTGAAACAGCTGGGCTCATTCGTGTGGGACTGTATCTGTATATGTAGACAGGCAGGGCATCTGCTTCTCAGACGTATTACTACAAACTCAGGAACAAGCAGAGTCATGCTTTACCTGTAGACCAACATGGATTCCCAAAGGTTGAAGCCACCCCACATCCATGCAAGAATTGGCTTAGCTCTCTCTAGGGGGAAGTGATCAAAAGTAGGTCTAATGCTAATGATCTGTAGCTATAAAGTTATAGAGATCCCCAGATCACTGTATCTACCATTGGGTTCCTGCCATTTCAAAAAATTCCAAAGCCACCAGTAAATCCTGGCCCTGCATACAGCACATGCACAATGCAATTTTACCCATTTTCATCACAGCTTGACCCGCTATTTATTTTACGTATTTGTTTGTTAAATTTGTTTCGTGCCCATTTTGCCATGGGGCTATTCTGGGTGGCTTATAAGAGTAAAAATTGTGGGGGACGCGGGGTTTGATAAAAAATGTAAACATAACAATAAGAAAGCAATGCAATGATAAACAATGAAAGTACAATACAGTAATATGAATTAAATGATGGCCTTTGACTCTCACAAACTATTAGATATGGCTGTCTGTGCATCCTTGGTTTACAGAATGTAATGGCATAGTCATTATAAAAGAGAGAGTTGGTTGGAAACTAACTAAAACCCTTGTTTATATGTGCATTTCCATTATGAGAAAAGATTATAGTACATTATATATGGGCTGCAAACGTCATATTAAGGACTAGATGGCAGCAAAGAGACATGGAAACCCCCTAACTTTGCTGCCATCTAGTGGTTGTGCTGGGAAAGATTGAGGGCAAAAGAAGAAGGGGACGGCAGAGATTGAAGTGGCTGGATGGAGTCACTGAAGCAGTCGGCGTGAGCTTAAATTGACTCCGGGGGATGGTAGAGGACAGGAAGGCCTGGAGGAACGTTGTCCATGGGGTCGCGATGGGTCAGACACGACTTCACAACTAACAACAACAAAGTGGTTGTGTACCATAGATATGGTATGGTAGTCATATTAGAAGATGACCAATGTCAAGGTGCTAACTTATGGGTTGCCAAACAAACCGTGTGTCAGGATTCCGGCAATCACCCTAATTAAATCATAAGCCTCAAGCCAAGCTTTCACAAACTGCACAAAACTCTCTTCTTTAATATCTCACCTTTGCTTCTCACCACCTTTCCCCAGCATATGCTGCCTGTGCTGCTTGTCTCAGGGTAATAGTGGATGTAGCTGTGGTTTAGATAAGCCAGGAGTGCCAAACTCAAGGCCCACGGGCCGTGGGGTGCTTAGATCTGGCCTGCAGGACCACCCCGGAAACAGTGGACCGGCCTGCAGTGCCTTTGCCAGCTAAAACAGAAACATTTTTGCTGGCAGAGGGTTGCAGGAGGCCATCGCAGTCGAAAACAGAGCTCAGTCTTGGGCCACCACAGGTACCCCTGACATGAGAGATGTCGAGCTGGCCACACCCACCCAGCCCCCTGGGGTCAAAGACAACCATGGTGGGATTCAGCCAGTTCGTACCACTTCAGGGAGAACTGGTTGTTAATTTTCTGAGCAGTTTGGTGAACTGGTTGTTGGAAGGAATCATTAGGACAAAGAACCGGTTGTTAAATTATTTGAATCCCACCACTGAAAGACTATGGAAACTTGAGTGAAAATATTACTGTACACAGGAGAGGCCTGGCCATGTACATTAAGCAATTAAGCCTCGTGTCACAATATTCTGTTTTGCAAAATGAAACAAAAAAACAACAACCTGAAAAATAAAACTAAAGGCTCTTCAGTCCTCCCTCGCACAAGAAATGACGCTTGGGCAATTTTAAATCATACTTGAGCGGCTTTTATTCTTATTCTTCTTCTTCTTATTATTATTGCATGTTATTGGCAGGAAAATAGTATCCACTGGAAAGCCGCTCTACCAAAGGAGATTTTCATATTGCCTATTCATATTACTTATTTTACTAATTAATTATATATACTTATTAATTACGCAGGAAAATGCATTCTCTGTAACTAAGGTAGGTAACTTCTCTGAGCCAGTAGGCCCACTTCAAAGTCTGAACAGATGCCATGGGCACTCTGCCCAGAAGACTGCTAGCAACATGGGGAATGTGGTCTTCCAATTTTCAGAAGGCACCCTGGAGAGGTTGGCTCTGTGTTCCTCCCACCTACTTCAGATGCTCCTCATCGCCATTGGAATTTGGGGGGCAGATAGGCACCAGTGAAAGGAAACCCCAAAACTGCACCCTCTTCCCATTTTTATTTTCTAAGAATGCCTGCGGTGGTAAGAGAGGATTATGTAAAGTTAGAGACTGACACCCTATTTGAAACTGTGAAAAATCAAAGTCATATTGACTATATGACTGGCAGCAATGCCCCCCCCCACTCCAAAAAAGCAGTCCCAAGATCACAATAGTGCTCCCAGGTGTGTTTTTTTTCCCCCTGTAGTTGCTCTTTAAATAAAAGTATTTTAAATAGAAGTGTGGGCCTAAAACCCAGGGGACTGTGAGCTCTAGTGTTGCCTTGGGTGTGGAAGCCGGCTGGGTGACTTTGAGCCAAACACGCTGTCTCTCAGCTCACCCCATTCCACAGGCTTGCTTGTTGTGGGGAAAACCAGGAGGAGGAAAGACTACTAATTAAGTTCACTGCTCTGAATTATTTCTAAAGTGATAAAGGTGGAATAAAAATCCTTAATATAATTATCATAAAGATATATCGATATGATATAATATGATATTGTTATGTAATATATTATATATGCCATTATGCCACTTCAATACCTAGCAAATCATACCAGCTAAAATTGTATTTGTTTGTTTGCTGACTTGCAGGGCTCATATGTGCTCAAATGCAAAAGGCCTCTGGTTGTAACAAGCTTTCTCTAATGTGGACAGGAAGAAAGCAAATCTTATTTCTTCCATAGGAGGAGAAGTCTGCTTGCCTCCGAGACCCTCCCAGTGTATTTTGCTGGTGATACACAATATATTACAATGTTCCTGTAGTGTATTCAAATATAGACTTCTAAGACTACATTCCTATTGGTTAGTTAATGCAACGTAACGATTGGTTAATAACGACAGTTTTGGATTGGCCGCCTAAGCGGCGGGAAGTTTAAATAAATGCCATTGGTTGCGAGCCGCGAGCAGCCGCTATAAAAAGGGCTGCCGCGGCTCGACTTCAGTTGAAGTTACTGGTTACTAATAAAGAGCTGAATTCAACTCCGGTCTTCGAGTCTGCTTTGTCCTGGCGATAGAACAGTTCCAACAACTTTTCAACACTTAAAGTGCATTAATTTCAGTTTTTCTCATTATATCAGCAGGAACAACCTATTTAGCCTAGGGGTCTACACTATAACGAAATCCCACGAAATCTCTCTCTCTCTCTCTCTCTCTCTCCATCCTTCCCTCCCCCCTCCCCCCTGTCCCCGTCTCTCACACACAAACACAAATACACAGATATAAATAAAGATATAGATCTTGTATATCCTGAATGTGGAACATCTCTCCCTCCCTCCCCTCTCTCACACACACACAATCACACAAAACACAATCACACATAAGGAGATATAGATATAGATCTTGTATATCCTGAATGTGGAACATGTCATGGCAGTTTACAAAATACAGAAACCATAAAACAGTTCACATTTTATAAACTGACATGCCTCACTTAAAACATCAATCAGGTACAACAATGTCTGCTAGTCACATAGAAGAGTTTGTTCTGTTCTTCCCCGCCACTATGACAAGGAGCTTTTCATCATGTAAGTTTCCCGCTCTTATGCTCCACCCGTCTGAAGTATTATGATTTATTATTTTATTTATTTTTATCCTGCCTTTATTACCTTTTATAAATAAGTCCATGTGGCAAAACGTACCTAATACTTCTTCCTCCTCCTCTTTTCCCACGACAACAACCCTGTGGGATGGGATGGCTGAGAGAGAATGACTGGCCCAAGGTCACCCAACTGGCTTCCATGCTGTGTGGTAGGATTAGAACCCACCGGCGGCTGCTTTCTCACCTGCGGCCTTAACCATTAGACTAAAATGGCTCTTTGAAACTGAAGTGGTACTTGGTGGACCTCAGTTCACCCTCTTGGTGAGAAAATGAAATCCAAATCCTTAATTTAAGTTGTATCACTCCTATGCAGGCCAGATTTCAATGTGTAGCTACTGAATAATCATACTAATATTTTCTTCTAATTCTATGAATGAAAGAATTAAGCCAAACGTAGCAACTGAATAGGGTCATCAGAGTCTTTTCAGGTAGGTCCAGACTGGGAATCTTTGCCTGATGTTTCTTATGGAAAATTCCTGTCACATATTTAACATATGAAAACAGTTATACAACAAAGTATGAAACAGAGTGTCTGAAACAGGGAGGAACCAAGGGCTGATTCAATAGCTGAATTGTTGCTCAGATGCCTTCCTGGAGGCTGACTAATGTTATTTGATGGAGGCAAAGACCTCCCCACAAATCTTCACATACCTGTGTTATCTGTCCAGGTTCCCAGAGCGCTTGGAAATAGCTTCCTTTGGGAAGGAGGTATAGAGCGTATGGCTACAGTTTCATCCAGACCATCCCCACTGCTCTAATCTTCACTCCATAAAAGAATCTGAGCCCAAGACACTGCCATGGAAAAAAAATATACTTGCAGTTCCCAGATTTTCATCTACAACTAACGCTGTTGAGAATGTTTATTTTTGCTTCCATATATTCCGTCCATTACGACAAGCAGACACAAATTCCCTAATCCCTAGTCAGTAGTCCATTACAACAAGGTTATTGCGATTCCAGTGAAGAAGCAGGTATGCTCTTTCACGCTGTTGCTTTTTGGGGTTTCCCACAATAGCGTACTACCTGCTGTCCCCACTTGGCAATTTATGTTCTCTCTTCTAGCTTTAAAACAGTTGCGGTGGCACCTGTGCAAAGCATGAATCAGAGGCTAAATATCTAGATTTACAGCTAGGAGAAAGAATTCTTTCTCCGATCCATCTGAGTCCCTGCACGGAGAGACAGTGGATCTTCCCCCACTGCCAAATTAAAGTGTTGTCCATCAATCCTTCCGTGTCAGAAAAATATAGTGGCATAACATTTGCTGGTCCCACTGATCATCCCAATCCAAAGCTCCTCCCCCCCCCCGTTTTTCTGTACTGTCAAACAGTGCAAACCAGAACCCCACTGGAATTGGGGGAGGGTTTTGCAAATGCTTAACCTTGAGGGCTTAGCTATCAAGTTAAACCTAATAACAGAGGAGCTGTCTGTGGGATGAATGAGGGCCACTTGATAAAATGGGAAAGGTAGTCCTGATTTATTGGGCAGCACCCCCACACACAGAGATCAGAAAACAAGTTAAATACTGCCTCTTTCTGCTTTTCCTGCTGCCCCTCACAATCCCAGCATTTGCACTCTAGACTGTAGGGCTGAGAGAGGCGGAAAGAGAAAGAACGCTAAAAACCTAAATTCAAAAGCAATTAGAACAAAAACAAAGCAAGGAGAGTTTCCCCATAAAATGGCAAAGAGGAAAAAAAAAACCACTTTAATACTGAACCAGCTAAGGATTTTAAAGTGCCCCAAATGTGGGTTTTGGATAAGATGAAGACATCACGGCACAGAAAAATATATTGTCAATTTGGGTCTGATTAGGTGTAAGTAGAGAAAGGTGTAGAAGTACAACTTATTATATCTGTGAGGCTGAGCGAGGCCAGACAGCGTATGCAATAAATTCTGCCTCTGTCTCCTGGGTTGGAGCTGGCAGTGGGATGCCCATAAAACAAATTTACATACTTTTTAAATCACTTCATTAGTAATTGGGGGGACTCTAGGTTGGAGGTGGCTGATGGTCTATTAGAGAAGATACTACCACCCTACTGTCCTTGCCTGTAGCTTTTAATTTTGTGTTTACCATTGCTGATATTTTAATATCAGTGATGTTCATTGTAACCTGCCCTGTGTCACTTTGCATATCAATGTAATAAATAAATTGAATCTTTACAGCACTACATTTGCAACTTCCCTGGAAGACTTCTGCTAATTTTCATCCCTTTTTCTGGAATCAGTTTCCAGATGTTGTTAAGAATGCATCACTCTAGAGTCTCATCCTGAAACTTTTACCACTGTTTGGTTGCATCTTTACTTGGATTGGTGAGCAAGTATGAAGTTAAAGGTAAAGGTAAAGGTTCCCCTCGCACATATATGCTAGTTGTTTCCAACTCTAGGGGGTGGTGCTCATCTCCATTACAAAGCCGAAGAGCCAGTACTATCTGAAGATGTCTCTGTGGTCATATGGCCGGCATGACTAAACTCCGAAAGCGCACGGAACACTGTTACCTTCCCACCAAAGTGGTTCCTATTTTTCTACTTGCATTTTTACATGCTTTCAAACTGCTAGGTTGGCAGAAGCTGTGACAAGTAACGGGAGCTCACTCCGTTACCTGGCACAAGGGATTCGAATTGCCAAACTGTCGACCTTTCTGATCGACAAGCTCAGCGTCTTAGCCACTGAGCCCTTAGTATGAAGTTACTGAAATCTAAAAGCGACCCAAGCACAGCAACAATTTTATACTGTGTTTGGCACGGCATAGAACATGGGTGTCAAACCCTGAATTGCATCATGGGCTGTATCATGATGTATCAGGATTTTTTTTTTTTGCCGTTGCGGAGCCCAGGTGGGCATGGCCTGCGTGGGCCATATCTGACCCACAGGCCACCAGTTTGACAGGCCTGGCATAGAAGGATCTAGGTGTCTGTCAGCCTGACTGCATAATTGCTACCTGATGCCACCAGCCACACTTTCCACTGGGAAATCATTTCTGAGTGGAAGACAAAGATTATTGTTCGGTGGCAGCCCTACCTATTCAAGGTGAGATTGTGGATGACCATTTTTACTTCTTTTCCTCCCAGAGCGATGCAAGATGTTCTCCTTTATGACTAATCAACCATTTCAAAATCACAAATTTAACTGCATTCAGCCACTATCACAAAATTCAGCCACACTGAATGTTTTAATATCATCGTATCTACAGGCTCCCTTCTGGCATCCTTGATAAAAGGAGATGGGTGGTAAACTATGCATTTTGGCCAACCCTATGTGTATTCTATATCGGTCTTCAGGAGTTTATGTTTATGTTTAGAACAAGTCAGGAGTTCCATTCGGGTTGATTTACAGCAAAACTAATAAAGCAACACTGTTGCTTGCAATGGAAAGGTTTTACTCCCACATCCATGAAATATAACAGTCTCTGGAATTAAGCTAAGTTTTTGCAGACTGGAGAGATGGGACTAGCATACAGGAAATATAGAGGTTGGGGCAATCCACAGGCCCTCTCAAAGATCCAGAGAGGATTGGATGGTTTTGAAAGTTCCTATATATAATTGCAATAAAAAGCCATGGGTCTTAAAATAAAATAATTAAAAGCAGAACAAATAGGATATGATTTAACTCAGAGGCTTGTTGGCAGTATAAGTTCTCTGATTTATTTGGTCCAGGTGCAATTCCTGCTTCTGAAGTTCCATCCAAAAAAATCTGGAGGAATTATCTTTAAGCTAATAAACCTTATTTTATTAGAATGAAATTAATGTTAGTTGTTTACATGACCTCTGAAATAAAGAACATGCACGTCCTCTCTTGCTAACCAATGGAGCATTACAGCAAACGATTAGTTTCATATCTTTAAAAAAGGTTAACACAACTATTAAAAATGGCTTAATGTATCCTGGATACATCAGAGAATGTTGAATAGCAGGTTGGTTAAAACCTTCTACTATTGGAGACAGAACTTGGGAGATGGAACATTTATCCATACATTTTGGTCCTGTCCTATTGTTGTTTGAGTTTGGGGCTGATACCAACAAGCTTGTTAATATGACTCTGAATCAATCACTATATGTAAACAAAAAACAAAAAAAACACATACATTCTTGGTTCTGTCCTGAATTTTTGGAATCTCTCAAGATTGTAGATTTATGGCTACTAATAACAATTATACTGTACAAAATGGACAAAGCTACAGTTGATTTGTAGCTTTGGATTGTTGATATATTGTCAGGTACAGAGACCCAGAACTATTATGTGAATAGGCCAAAGCCGTTTCTTTATTGTTCATCACCTACTTTACAGGAATCTCAGCAGACTAACTGCATTCCCTTGGGAGCCAGTAGATAACAGCTTCACTGGTCTGGCCTATGTCATTTACTCCCATAAAGAGACTCCATGCTGGAACACTTCTTTATTCTCCTTTCTCCTTTAGCTGATGATTCCATCACATTATATGTACCGTAGGTCAATTTTTGAATGAGTCTCTTTTATAAAGGAACAAGGAGCAAACGTTTTTAGCAACATTATCAATGTTTCCTTGTTGTTTCATTTGTATCCAATGAATCACTCAAATCCAATCCAACATCACTCAAAACTAGGCACGCACGCCCCTAACTACCTCTAGTCCAACCACAACTGGCCTTAAATGCAAGCTACTCAATGCAAGAAGCCTTGTAAATAAAATACCTGAATTTGTCTTCTTACTAAATACAGCTAAATTCAACATTATATTTGTCTGTGAAACATGGCTCAACGCATCTCTCCCTGACTCCATTACTACAGTAAGAGACTATCATGTTTACGGATCAGATCGTGAAATCTGTAGAGGAGGTGGTGTTGCTATCTTCTATAAAAAGTCCCTACATCTAAAAAACATCCAAGTTACCCAGGAGCTTGCTATTCCTGGGACCATCGTCTGTGAACTGCCCTTAAATATCACATTTCGGTTCTTACTATGTTGCAGAGCCCCTGATTATGACATCGAACATGCAAACAAGCTAAATTCACTACTAACAAGGGCAGCATCCTGCCCACACACTTTTATTCTTTCTTGGTGACTTCAATCTACCTCATATTAACTGGACCCTTAACGAATGTACAACTGAACCCACACATGCAACCTTCTACAATGCAGTAACAAATCTGGGACTAGAACAACTAGTAACCAACAACACTAGACTTAACAACTGCCTCAATCTCGTCTTCTGCAATGGTTTGAATTCAATTTACAGAATACAAATTAAAGAACCCTTTTCCAACAGTGACCACAACATAATTGACTTTTGTCTCAACATACGTCCACATAAAAATCATCACAATGATGGAATCCCCAATTATAACTTCAAAAAAGGCAACTATGATCTTATAAACAACGATCTCTCATTCCTTGATTGGCAATTTCTTTTCACTGGATGCAATACTTTGGAAGACCATTACAACATATTTTTACTTGAAGTCAAAAGAGTTATCAAACTATATGTACCATTAACAACTCCCAAAACCAGAAAAAACAAATTACTCATAACAATAAGGAAGCTTCAATCCAAAAAGAGATCACTTTGGCGGAAAAACAAATCTGGTCACGTTGCCAACTTCAAAAGCCGATACAAAAATTTATGCCACCAGATAAAAACTGAATGCACCAATTATCAAATTAAACAAGAAGAAAACCTTCTGCACACCAATTCCACCTGTGCTTTCTACAATTTTGTAAACAACAAACTAAAGGAGTCCATCCCATCCCTGAAAGGACCTAATGGTAAAGACTGCAATGACGAAACTATTAAAGCCAACCTCTTTAACACATTCTTTGGCTCAGTATTTGTAAACAGCAATGGATCATGCCCAGTATTTCCTAGTTGAACCACAGACAACTACAATGATCTAATACATCTAATACATATCGATTTTACAGAAGACATTGTTGAAAAAGCACTACGCAATCTAAAACCATCTCTATCTATTGGACCAGACAGAATATGTGCCTACTTCTTAAAAAAGCTATCCACTGCCATAGCTGAACCTCTAAGCATAATCTTTGAAAAATCTTTCAGGACCAGCTCCTTGCCAAAACTATGGTCACAAGCCACAGTCATCCCCATCTTCAAAAAGGGAGACCCCAGCCTAGTTGAAAATTACAGACCAATCTCTTTATGCTGCATCACCTGTAAAGTCATGGAATCAATTATTAACCAATCCATTATCCTCCACTTAGAGACAAACAACCTACTCTCTAATAAACAATTTGGTTTCAGAAAAAAACTATCCTGCAATCTGCAACACTTACACTGCAAAAACATATGGACTACACAACTTGATCAGGGCAAAGCAATAAATGCAATCTACATAGACTTCTGTAAAGCCTTTGATTCAGTGGTATACGACAAACTACTCCTAAAACTAAAATCTTACGGTATCTCTGGACTCCTGCATAACTGGATAGAAGCATTCCTGTCAAACAGACAACAAATGGTCAAAATTGGGACCGTCCTATCAAATTCTGTAACTGTCAACAGTGGTGTCCCCCAAGGCAGTGTTCTAGGACCAACTCTTTTCATACTCTACATAAATGACCTCTGTGATCATATCAAGAGCAACTGCATTCTCTTCGCTGATGATGTAAAGCTATTCAACACCACAGACAATACTGCTACCCTTCAAAAAGACCTTGACTATGTATCAGAATGGTCAAACAAATGGCAACTTCAAATCTCAACAAATAAATGCTCTGTCCTACATATTGGCAAAAAAAATCAGAAAATAAAATACAGGCTGAATAGTCAAGACCTTGTTGATGACCCAAACTTTGTCAAGGATCTTGGAATACTCATCTCTAATGATCTAAGTGCTAGAGCCCACTGTAACTACATACCCAAAAAGGCATTAAGAATTGTTAACCTAATCTTGTGTAGCTTTTTCTCTGGTAATATTACACTAATAACTAGAGCATACAAAACATTTGCTAGACCAATACTTGAATACAGCTCATCATTCTGGAACCCACATTACGTATCTGATATTAACACAGTTGAGAAAGTCCAGAAATATTCCACAAAAAGAGTTCTCCACTCCTCTACTCGTTGCAGAATACCTTATGCCACCAGACTCGAAATTCTAGACCTAGAAAATCTAGAATTATGCCGCCTTCGGTCTGATCTAAGTATAGTATATAAAATCATACATTGCAATGTCCTACCTGTCAATGAATACTTCAGCTTCAACCATAACAATACAAGAGCACACAATAGATACAAACTCAAGGTTAATCGCACCAAACTTGATTGCAGGAAATATGACTTGAGCAACAGAATGGTCAATGTCTGGAATACTTTATTTATTTATTTATTTATTTATTTATTTATTTATTTATTTATTTATTTATTTATTTATTTATTTAATTTGTCAATTGTTTACAAGATAATAAGTATAAGTATATACATAGTTATAAATACATGAAATGGGTACATATAAGAAAAATAAAAGAAAAATAAAAGAAACAATAGGACAGGGACGGTAGGCATGTTGGTGTGCTTATGCACGCCCCTAGAGACCTCTTAGGAAAGGGGTGAGGTCAATAGTAGACAGTCTAAGGTTAAAGTTTTTGGGGTTTGGGAAGAAACTACAGAGTCGGGTAGAGTATTCCAGACATTGACCTGACTCTGTGGTTTCTTCCCCAAACCCCAAAAACTTTAACCTTAGACTGTCTACTATTGACCTCACCCCTTTCCTAAGAGGTCTGTAGGGGCGTGCATAAGCGCACCAACATGTCTACCGTCCCTGTCCTATTGTTTCTTTTATTTTTTTATTTTTCTTATATGTATCCATGTATTCATAACTATGTTTTTACTTATACCTATTATCTTGTAAGCAATTGACAAAAATAAATAAATAAATAAATAAATAAATAAATAAATAAATAAATAAAAATCCCAGTCCCCATCTTTTTCCTTTTTGTAATTGCTATACTTATCTATTTTGTAGTTGCATTGATTTTTTTTAATGCGACTATATTTGTCAGCCCCATAAAATGGTCCAGACAAGAAGCACACTAGAAGTATTAGCTTTATATTTATTGTGCATAATTCTGCATTAACAGAATTTTGCAAGTCAAAAAGTACATATCTTCCCCCCCCTCCTTTACAGCAAAGAAACTAGGGAGAGTCACTTTTGAGACATTTACCATACCCAATTCCTTCTGTGGGCTCAGACTTTTTTTTTTTTAACATACCTGCTTTATCGTTTACAGCTCTCTCTCCTGTCTCACATGCTCATTTCCATAGGTGATAACATCTTATCTGACCATTACCTAGTCTGTGGCTCTTCCTCCTGTCTACTGTGGTCATTTTACATACCATTACAATGCATTTTCAGATAATTTAGCACAATAAAAAATATAAAAAGAACCTAGATATACCTTTAAAAAAGGAAGAGCAATTCTACTTTGGAAGCCATTTGACTTAAACTGGTCCAAACTGCTTTCTTCCCCTTCTCCTTTTTCTTGATCCTAAGCTCCTTTCCTGACTCACATCAAAAGCTTTATGGTACAGCCCTTGCATCTCTGGGCCAAAATCCTGCTAAAACACAATGGCTTGGTTTATCATTGAAATCCAGTAGCCAAACTGTCAGTTTAGAACAGGGGCAGTCAACCTTTTTATACCTACCACCCACTTTTGTATCTCTGTTAGTAGTAAAGTTTTCTCGAACCGCCCACCGGTTCCACAGTAATGGTGATTTATAAAGTAGGGGACAAAACCCCTACCGCCCACCATGAAAGCTGGAATGCTCACTAGTGGGCGGTAGGGACCAGGTTGACTACCACTGGTTTAGAAGATTATAATGAAGGATTTCGAACAAGAGTTTTTTCCTGGTTTTTTTTTTTCCAGGACTTTTTGCTGATGATTTTGGAGATGGACTCCTTCCTTCCTTCCTTCCTTCCTTCCTTCCTTCCTTCCTTCCTTCCTTCCTTCCTTCCTTCTTCCCTCCCCCCCTCCCTCCTTCCCTTCTATAAGTGATTTTACCCACCTTGTTTATTTTTAGTCCATGTTTTCTCCAGAAAGCCAATATAGTCTTATATATCTATACTTAAAAGTTGGATCGGATATCTTGACTACAGCTGATTCCCAAGTAAATTGAGCTACAAATCCAGCCTTGGTTTTGCAAGTGCAATTCAAAGACTGGCATAGCCACAAATGCATAATTGCTCTCGTGGTAGTTCTATTTTATGGATGTAGTCATGTGGCTGTACCTTAACATGTTGTGTAAGTAGCAAATTGGGAGAAATCCAAAAGGACTGGATGAATCAAGACTTTCTAAAGGCTAGATTTCAAGAAAAAGCTCTGCTGGGGGGAAATAGCTAGCACTGGTTTCTTTAGTGTTCTTCTGGCGCTAAATTAAAACAAAAGGATGCTAGCAAAGCAAAGACTGTAGAAACCACCTTTTTTAAAGGCTGAAAAAAATTTATGATGTTTGGTGCACTTTGGTCCAGGAGATAGGAAGATGGTTTTGATTCTTTTATTTTTCCAAAGATATGTCAAGAAGGCAAGAAAGAACCAGAAGAGGAGTACCTCTGAGAGAAGAATCCAGAGAATATGAATCCTTGTAAAATGAAGATATGAGGATGTTTTCTGAATTAAGAGACTTTGGGGTACACCTTCAGTTTTTCCAGAAAGGATTGGAATTGTACCAGGGGTGAGATTCTACAGGTTCGCACCTATTCGCTAGAACCGGTTGTTAACATTCTAAGCAGTTTCGAGAACCGGTTGTTAGAAGAAATTACTGGCCTAATCCTGTAAGGAAGGCAGGAAGGAAACATTCTGGTGTTGCTTACAGAAACTGCCTCTCCATTAACCCTTATTACGTTCTTGGCAGGACTAGACTTCCTGTCTCAGGAATGTCTCTGGAGTTTTTTTCCCCTCCTTTGCTGGTACTTTGCTCATGTGGGGTGACCATTCAAAGTTACAATGGCACTGAAAAAAGTGACTTTTGACCATTTTTCACACTTACAACTGTTGCAGCATCCCCACAGTCATGAGAGGCCAGGCGAGGGGATACGTGCCTCAGTGTGAGTGATATTGAGTTGGCCACGCCCAGCCAATAACATGACCACCAAGCCATGTCCACCCAGTCACATGACCACCAAGCCATGCCTACCAACTAAGCCACGGCCATAGAACCAGTTGTTAAAAAATTTGAATCCTACCCCTGAATTGTACCATACAGTGCAAGTCAGTTTTCTTTAGTCTCTCCCTCCAATTGTAGGAAGTAGAGCTCTAGATCAGCTCTTGAGCAATGCAAAGAAGTTTGAAGTTAGAGAGAGTTTTTCCCCACCACTTCTGGAGGTGTTCAGTTCATTTTTATTGCCGCATTTCTGTGGTTTAGTAGAACAAGGCATACAATTAAACAATTACAACATATTCCTCTATGGTTTCAGAGCAGATGTGTAATTCATCAAAATTATGTGAATAATCAGAGTTCTGCTTATGGATGTTCTGAAAGTACAGAAAAGCGTGCTAGAGGGTCTCGTGTGTCAGCTGCCTCATGGTACAGCATGTGGAGCTGATCCACCCATTATGAACACGGGGTGAGGTTATTGGAACAAATGGACCATAACTATCTTCACTGAGAGTTTCTACACATCGCTTTCTAGTCTTCTCCAAACGCCGTGTTTTGGTGCACCCCTAAAGCTTCTATTCAGAAAATCCTTTTCAAAGAGAGTGATGGGCTCTGTTTCACAAAATCCAAAAATCCAAATAATTCTGCTCATAGGATTCATCCTGGGCTGGCAAAAAGTAACTTGGGTAATTATATGTGTGATTGATGTGAAGGCAATTCATTTGAGTTGCCAGATTCAATCAGCTTTCTGAACTGAAATGAGTGTTTGGTATTGAATCCTTTAAGTGGACCCTTCCAAATCAATGAGATTTAGACCAAGTGGGATGCTTTCAGGTTTTCATTTTTTTTTTTATTTTCCAAATTAAATAAGGCTGTTTCAGACAATTGGATTACTGGAGGTCCAAATCTAATAGCACTGACTCTTCAGCACCTCATGACTTATGGGCCACAAGGCGGCAGTAGGGAACAGACAGAGATTTAAGGATTTACACTTTTCATCTATCACATAACCTGTTCTTTGTCTAAGACTTTGCTAATTTGGATCACTGACTTCTGCCTCTTTTCTACCTTATTTCTGGACCCTTCTTCTTTGTAGGAATTAGTCAGCTAGGTGCAAGGCTTTGTCTATAATATGCTGCATTTCTTTTGAAGCAAATCTCTGTTATAGTTATAAAACCAGCTTTACTCATTCTTGCTGAGGTTAGATTCCAGAATGCTGACATGTACATATGGAATTCCTTAAACTCTCATTCATCCTTGAATAAAGTTGATTTTCAGACCAGTCATTCCAACTGGAACAACTCAACAGTCCGAACATATAAGTTATAAAAATGATAAATTTGATAAATAATTTAAGGGATGGTTTAAATTGGATTGGTCATGATTCACATAGGTCTAAGTAACTTCTCAGGTGGGTTAATGTGAAACTAAATGGCACTATCAATATGCCATTTCACCAGGAGCCCTGGTGGCACAACAATTATAATGCAGTCTTGCAGGCAAACTTTGCCCACAGCCTGGGGTTCAGTCCTGACCCACTCAAGGGTGACTCAGCCTTCCATCCTTCTGAGGTGGGTAAAATGAGGACCCCAATTGTTGGGGGCAATATGCAAATAATGCTGACAGTGTAAACCACCCAGAGAGTGCTATAAAATGCTATGGGGTAGTATGTAAGTCTAGAGAAGTTTTTCTTTTGATCCATTTATAAGACTTTGATTGTATTGCTGTGAGTTACAGTGAAGGTTATTCTTTTTCCTTACCCATTCCTTCCTACTTTTGGGGACAGGGGTTTAAACTGCTTTAGGTTCCTACAGGAACAAGCGTGGTACCCAAAAAATTGTGAAGAGGAAAGGAAAGGAAAGGAAAGAAGGAAGGGAAGAAGGGAAGGGAAGTAAAAGGAAGCAAAGCGAAATGAAGGGAAGCGAAGGAAAAGGAAAGGAAGGGAAGGGAAGAAAGGGGAAGGGAAGCGAAGTGAAGTGAAGCGAAGATTTAGGTAAAAATGTCTACCAAATGTCACCCAAAGCCCAATATCAAAAAAAAACAAAAAACACCAAACTGATTTTGCTGGCATGTGAATCTGGGTGTCCCCAATCCAAATCCACACACTCTCATATAACATGCTTTTAATTATTCATGGCCTTGTCTTCTAAAATTGACATCTTCTTTATGAGAGTTCCTCTGAAGACTATTGAGACAATACAATTGACACAATCTACCTACTGGTGGTTGATGGCTGACATGTTGTGGGCTGCGCATTCGCTTTCAAGAAGCTCCTGAGCACAACATTCAAAATGCTTTATGGCTTGGAGTCCAGATGTTTTCAAGATCAGCTCCTTCAAGTAGAATCAGTTCCCGTAATTCCCTTGTTATGAACTGGGATCTTGATGAAGTCTGGGAAGGGAAGGTTGGGAGACAGTATTTGTTAGTCTTCATCCATTCCTTCATAATAATTTACATTCAGAGATTAGATGCCATCCTATCTGATGGTGATTAGAAAAGCAATTAAAACAGAACTCCTGAGCAGAAACTTTAATTTGTAGAAATGTCCCTGAAATACCCAGGAAAAGGAGACTGATATTTTAAAAAAATATATCTGGTTTTTATACATTCTACATGATAATACTATAAACAGCAGGTATTCTTGCAAAGCTGGCAGTAAATTGCTGTGGTTATATTATCTCACCAAAAGTTATGTTAATTTTTAAAAAGCAAAATAAAACCAATATTTCCATAGCAGCATTTCCCGTTATATATGCCTTTCTCCTTCACTCCTTTTTGAAATGGCAGCAAAATCCGACACTTCAGCCATAATGTGATTTATTAAAGCTTAATATATACTCTTTCTGAAGTCCAAAAATTAAAATAGGCTACACAAGTGAGATATAATTTTATTGATTGATTGGTTTGATATATCAAGTGTGGAAAACACCCATCTCACTCTCAGAGACAAATAGTAATAAAATCTATACAAGGCCATAAAAGCACACCACAAAATAGTAAACACATTAGAAGTCCATTGGATCCTGAAACCCCACATATTAAACATGTCGTGGCAAGAGAGTGGCAGATACTTAAAACAAGTTCCTCCTGAAACTACAAGCTTTTCATCATGACAGAGCAACCCCATTTCCAACAGTAGGTCTCCAACCCCAGCAGGTTCGAATTAAATGATCAAGGGACAGGAAGGAGGCTGTACCCCTGGTCCACAAGAGAAGGCTGTACCCTTGGGAATATTTAATTCTTTTTTTAAAAAAAATGAGTAAATGGGAACAGAATAAAATAATGCATTTTTCTTCTCACAATATGACAGTCTCTTTTTGGAGGAATCAAGTGAAGCTGGGGGGGGTTTAAGGCAAACGAGAATTTTTTTCCACCGAACACATTATTAAATTATACAACAGGCCTCCACCCTTTGAAGTGCAGAACATCAAAAAGGGGATTAGTCAAACTCCTGGGGACACAGGATGGCTGCTTGTGGTTGCCAGTCAGGAAACACTTTGCCGTCCCCAAAATCAGACACAACTTGTTTGTACATGCTGCTGCTGGGGAAATTAAGGACCTTTCTCACACAGGCCTAATTATGCCAGAAACATGTCCTGGCAACTTCATTTTTTAAATGTCTTCCTATGACTTTACCTTCCAATCGTCCCCAACCCATAACGATGGCACTTTAAGTCATCCTTACCTACACTGGCCTTAAAGTAACACTGTAATTACATAGCCAAAAAGACATTAAGAGTTGTTAATCTAATCCAGCGTATCTTTTTCTCCGGTAATATCACTCTATTAACTACAGCATACAAAACATTTACAAGACCAATACTTGAATACAGCTCATCAGTCTGGAACCGACATTATGTATCTGATATTAATACAGTTGAGAAAGTCCATAAATATTTCACAAGAAGAGTTCTACACTCCTCTATTCGTTGCAGAATACCTTATGCCACCAGACTCGAAATTCTAGACCTAGAAAACCTAGAACTACGGCACCTTCGGTCCAATCTAAGTATAGTATATAAAATCATACATTGCAATGTCCTACCTGTCAATGAATACTTCAGCTTCAACCATAACAATACAAAAGCACACAATAGATACAAACTTAAGGTTAATCGCACCAAACTTGATTGCAGGAAATATGACTTGAGCAACAGAGTGGTCAATGTCTTTCTTCCCCAAACCCCAAAAACTGTAACCTTAGACTGTCTACTATTGACCTCACCCCTTTCCTAAGAGGTCTGTAGGGGGCGTGCATAAGCGCACCAACGTGCCTACCGTCCCTGTCCTGTTGTTTCTTTTTATTTTTCTTATATGTATCCATTTCATGTATTCATAACTATGTTTATCCTTATACCTGTTATCTTATAATTGCTTGACAAAAATAAATAAATAAATAAATAAATAAATAAATAAATCAGTTTCCCACAGTCTTAATTCTGACACAATCCAAGGTCAGCCTCAAAAGGAAGGATGCCTGTTCTTCTTTCTCATTTCCCATCACCTTGAGGTAAGACCAATCACCGGAAGCAGGACCAATATAAAATGAGGGGATCTCATGCTGATTTTGTTTTCTGCCAACTCAGGAATCGATGGTGAGCTCTTTAAGGAAAGAACCTGGGGGAAGATGTTCCATTGCTTCTACAGCAGTGTTACTCAACCTTGGCAACTTTAAGGTATGTAGACTTTAACTCCCAGAATACTAGCTGGTGAATTCTGGGAGTTGAAGTCCACCCATGCTCCAAAACAATAACTGTGAGAGGGACCTTGCAGGCCTAGTGGACGATCACTTAAATATGAGCCAGCAGTATGCAGCAGCAGTCAAAAAAGCTAATACAATCCTTGGTTGTATAAACAGAGGCATAGAATCAAAATCATGTGAAATATTAATATCATATAAAAAGCCTTAGTAAGGCCACACCTGGAATATTGCATCCAGTTTTGGTCAGCACATTACAAAAAAGATGCTGAGACTTTGGAAAAAGTGCAAAGAAGAGCAACTTAGATGATTAAGGTCCTGGAAGCTAAAACATATGAAAACAGTTAAAGGATTTGGGTATGGCCAGTCTAGAGAAAAGAAGGAACTAGGGGAGACATGATGGCATTCTAATATTTGAGGGGCTGCCACAAAGAGGAGAGGGGTCAACTTATTTTCCAAAGCACCAGAAGGCAAGGCAAGAAACAATGGATGGAAACTAATCAAGGAGAGAAGCAACCTAAAACTAAGGAGAAACTTCCTAAGAGTGAGGACAATTAACAAGTGGGATAGCTTGCTTTCAGAAGTTGTGGGTGCTTCATCACTGGAGGTTTTTAAGAAGAGACTGGACATCCACCTGTCTGAAATGGTATAGGGTCTCCTGTTTGAGTAGGGGGCTGGACTAGAAGATCTCTAAGGTCCCTTTCAGCTCTATTCTGATTCTGATTCATTTTAAAGTAGCTAAGGTTGAGAAATGCTGCTTCAGAGCTTTCCAAAGTAATCCACTTAATCAGTGTGGAAGCAGATACTAGTCTATGTAAAGATATTTACTCTGCCACAGCAAGACTCCAATGCTTTTGCTTGAAGGGTTGTGGTTGTTGCAACATGTTTTTGTCTTCCTTCTTTCCTCTCTTTTGACAGTATCCATACACCCCCATCAAGGCCTATTGCTGAGACCTCAAGGCTGCCTACCTTGAAAGTTTGCAATGTCTTGCCTTGACTTAATGTCTAAGAAAGGGTGCAAATGTGTGATGTAAAGGAAAGTTGTGCAAGTTGTGTTGGCTTGCACATCCACAATAACTCCTGCTGTTGCAGAGTTTATATTTGTAGAACTGTAGAACTGCTGCATTGTTGACAACTACAGTAAGTAAGTTGATATGCTCCTCTGCAGGACTTTTTAGCATGCCCGCCAGATACTATTTTGTAATGACCTGTAATAAAATATGCTTGACACAATTGATACCTTTCTCTCCTTTTTCTTTCCTGAGTATTGAATTCAAGATATTTTGGTGAGGAGCCTATTTTTTTTTTCATGTTTGATATCTACAAATATGCTGATAATTCTGCTTGTGAAAGGACTACACCTTCATGAAAACAATCATGAAATGACAGTCAAAGAATTACCAAACCCATTTATTGTCTTCCTATAAAATGTTTTCAATGAGGGGGGAAAAAATGAAGGAGATGGCACCATCACTGGGCTCATCCGTGCTGACTGAAAGAAAAATCACTTAAAACACAGCATCAGAAGGTAGCAAGTTTTAAGACAGTGCCTTTTAATAATGTATGTTAGCCAGAAAGCTTCTCCTGGTTTTATGCCACTGCAGACCAGCATGGCTCTCTATCCCTAACCCTAGTTAGGACACAGCAAAACATTTTCTAATAATTTCATCAGAGTGTTCATTTTGGTCAACGCTGCTCTTAAAACCTCAAAAGAGAAAGTTAAAAAAAAAAAATTCTTATATTTCATCAAAGAGTTTGCCTTCTTGATTTTTATTTGAGTCGCAGGCATCTGTCGCAAACCACAATGACAAAATGAACTAACAGACCATTGTTGAAATATGTATTACAATATACACTCTTATGTAATATATGCAGTGTAATGTACAGTGTAATTACAATATACAATGTAATGACATAACCCCATACCTTTTGCATTCATATCTTACTGTTGGGTGCCCTACCTAAATCAAGAAGTTTGCAATGCCCCAACCTTGTCTACCTATGGAAATTTAGGATCTGAGTTAGCTTCGTTTGCTATCACCCATGTAATTTTACAGCCATTTTACAGTAACATCATCGTGGTGCGTTCCCTGAGTGGTTAGGCCCATAAATGTAATTATCTCAGTAATTACCCTCATTCTCATTTGATATTGCTTCCTCTCACTAACATGATTCCAAAGTGAAACCTGATTACCTGTGTAATATTATGACTTGTACTTTTTAATCCACGATGCCTGATTAGCTATGTGGATAATCCCAGTCAAGCAAGAGAGCAAGTAGGTGGCAAAACATAAAGATAATAAAATAATAAAGTACTAAGATATCATAAAGAAAGTAGACAGATTTTTTTTTAAAAAAAATGTGAATACTTTTACACAGGTATCTTACAAAACGTTTTGCATTCCAAACACTTTTTTTTTTGCCAGAAAGAAATAGGGTGAACTATTTTTCAGAAAAAGTAGATTTACAAACTACAGGTAATCCTTGACCTACAACAGTTCATTTAGTGACCCTTCAAGGTTACAACAGCACTGAAAAAGTGAGTTATGACCATTTTTCACACTTAGGACTGTTCCAGCATCCCCATGGTCACGTGATCTACATTTAGATGCTTGACAACTGACTCACATTTATGACAGTTGCTGTTTCTCAGAATCATGCGATCCCTTTTTATGACCTTCGGACAAGCAAAGTCATTGGGGAAACCAGATTCACTTAACAACCGTGTTACTAATTTAACAACTGCAGCCATTCCCTTAACAATTCTGGCAACAAAAGTTGTAAAATGGGGTGACTTCCAGTTTGAAGGGATTCGGCGACAGACAGAAATCCGCGATCGTGTGCGGTTTCTGTCTGGGCTCGCCGCTGGAGTGCCCCGAGCCGGCTGGTTTTGGGGCTAAGCCACCCTGTAGAGGTGGTGAGAGGGGGGAGACCGCCAGCAGGGTCGAAGAGAGCCACATCTCTCCTCCTCAGCTGGCCATTACTCCCTTTCCCGAAGGCGGTTGCAGCGGTGGTCAGAAATGGCCACCACAAAGAAGAACTTGACCGGAAAAGAATGTGCAGGAGGAAGATAAGAAGTGAAAGTTTTGGCTAACCGGGTTAAATTGTAAAAGCAACAACCAAGGTACCCTGGAATTTAAACTTAGAAAAAATAACATCGCTCCCAAAGAAGAGTCAGAAGCAGCGAAGGAAAGTGAAAAGGGAAAGGTTTGGCTTTTTTTTCCCTTCTCTCTCCTTCCCTATACTGACAACTAAGAGACTTAAATAAGAAATTGGAAAAATCTGCTTTGACATCAATAGAAAATTAAGCTGAAAATAAAACAAAATGCCAAAGGGATAATAAAGATTTCTGGACATTAAAAACTTTCTTTTTCATAAGCAGGAAGGGAGAGAAAAAGAATAAGGGCAGGATCTGGAAGAGGGAGGAGACTGCCTGGAATTAAAAAGAATCTAAAGTAAAACTTCAACAAGACTTCTAAAAGATACATTTTAACTGAAACTTTGCAATTAAATAATAACCCCAGGAGAAGAGAAAGTGAAAAAAAGAGCAAAAAAGAAACAGCTTGTGTGTATTTGGATTATTTGGTGATCTTTGGATTTTGCTTATTATATTTGAATGACTAAAATCAACTGGGTGGTTGTTTAAAAATGTATACAATGGCACCACTTCTGGATGAATTGAAAATGGAACTTAAAAAGTACAAAGAAGATGCACAAGAAGGGAAGGGTTCTTTTGGCTTCATCTTTCAATTTTTAGAAATGGAGATTTGGAATTATGAGAAACAACAAGAAAAGACTGCAAAGCAAGAAGACTGGGACAAAGAAGAAGCCATCTTTAATGAACAAGTAATTCTATGTGGGGAAGAAAAAGGAAAGGGGGAAAGAGAATGGAGAATTTAAGACTCAAAAAAACAACCAAAGAAAAGAAAAATAATTCAAAAAATAAGTATAATACTGGAAAGCAACAGAAAAGGGGAATACAGAAGAGAAATAGAGGTAGAGAGACAAGGGGTAAAAAGGGGAGAGAGAAGAAGAGAGGGAAGAAGGAAAGGAAAAGAAGTTACAAAGGACCGGAGCAAGATATAGAGAAACAGGACCTATTTAGAGATAATGGGTGAAAATCTAACTGAAAAAGGGATTCTGTAAAGGTACATAAAATTGTATTGTTATATTAATAATAGAAATAACTTTAGAAAATTGGAAACAACGTATGATTAAAATGAGGGATAAAATAGTTAGTGTAATTTAGTGAAATGTTTGTGAATAAAATAAGTGAAACAAAATAAATGAGAAAATTGAATTAGGAAGGAACAGGAACATTTTAATTAGTTAATGTTTTATAAAATATAAGTGAAGGGGGGGGGAATTAACTATGGAAAGCTTATAATTGTTCCCATAGAAGTATGATATTTAATTGAAAAGTAATGTTAAAGATGTTAAGACTTTAATGAATATTAATATTAATGATAGAATTGAATTGGAATGGAATGTTGTTTTAATTATATACATTTATAATTTTTTTCTTTTTTAAAAAATACAGTATTTTAAGAATGTACCAAGCAAAATCCGAATGGAAGTTATGTATTATATTGAATGTTACAACTTTAGGGAAAAGATATAAAGGTGTCATACTCCAATCAGTAACTACAGGAGAAATTTTGTTTAATGAGAAAAGATAATTGATAATTGAAACAGGACAGACAAAAAATATAAATACAATGATTTGAATTGATATGAGATAATTAAAATAAAATTGAGTAAATTAAAAGAGGGGAGAAGCTATGCAGAAAATGTAGAATAGTAATAAGATATGGAATAGAATATAAAAATGAGCATGAACCTGAATTTGTGTCTGTACGAAGAAATGTAATCCGGGATTATGCTGCTTTCAAAAAAGATGTTTTATTTGTATTTTTTTTCTCTTTGTGAAAACTCAAATAAAATTTACAAAAAAAAAAAAGTTGTAAAATGGGGCAAAACCCACTCAACAAATTTCTCACTTAACGACATGAATTTTGGGCTCAGTTGTGGTCAGAAGATGGGGTCTACCTGTATTCAAAAATGTCATTGCTCAAAAAGTCAATTGGAATGAAGAAAATACAAATATTGTGACCACAATGAAAAGATAAGAGAAATATTTTGTCCCTGTCTCTTGAAGATCAGTAAGAAATTGATAAGTTGAAAACTTTTCAAATGGTTTCTGGGCATGAACCTTTTTTTTTTAATTCCCAGAATTCCTGATCAAAAGGCAAAGCTCTAATGATAGAAAATTGGCTGTGTTCACATGAATTCCCCCCCCCCCCACACACACACACTTTAGTTTCTCAGAGAATTATGGGCTCTCTATACCAGAACTAATCCACGAAGGTGACCATTTTCCTTTGTAAAATGCTTAGTATGTACATTATGGAGCCCTGATACACTACCACAAATAATCTGCGGGTGTGTGTGTGCCATTGCAGTGGCATTCTGATGTGTTTAGAAAATATGGTTACCATGTGGGTTTTTTGGGGGTGGGGAAATGTGCCAAGTTGTGAGACAAGCAAACAATGAAATTCAGCCCATGAGGGCATCCTCCATACAACATTTTCCATAGGCACCTGCTTAGATATGTTCATGAGCCTGGCTACAGAGTGAGAGAATAAGGATGGAGAACTCAGCAATGGCATTTGAAACAGCTGTAGACTTTAGATGAAATAGACCCTTTGAGGTGTAGTTGAAGATGTGCCACCTTTATATGGAAAATTAGCTCCAGATTAACATAAAAACCAAAAACTATATGAACCCACAGTATCAAAAAGTATCCTCCTTGGAATTAAATCCAGTAGTTGCCAATTAAGCAGCTCATTCATGTTATCTCAAAATAGCATAGGCTGCCTCAGTCTTCCACCACATCATTGTGAACATATAAAAGCTGCTGGCCTGTAATGGGTTTAAACCAGAACATTTACCTTTGTAGCATGGGATGTAGTGGCTCAGTGGCTAAGATGCTGAGCTTGTCGATCAGAAAGGTCAGCAGTTTGGCGGTTCAAATCCCTATTGCCGCATAATGGAGTGAGCTCCCGTTACTTGTCCCAGCTTCTGCCAACCTAGCAGTTCGAAAACATGTAAAAAATGCAAGTAGAAAAATTGGGAGCACTTTGGTGGGAAGGTAACAGTGTTCTGTGCGCTTTAGGCATTTGGCCACATGACCACGGAGACATCTTCGGACAGCGCTGGCTCTTCGGCTTTGTAACGGAGATGAGCACCGCCCACTAGAGCTGGAAATGATTCGCACGTATGTGCAAGGAGAACCATTACCTTTACCTTAGCATCCTCCACTATTATTTGTGCTGCCTGAGATTGTTGAGAGTTGAAGTCCAGCCACATCTTAAAGGCTCACCTAAGTTCTCCATCCCTGCTGTGATATTTAGTGAATGCCATATATTTCTTGTTTACAGGAACATTACCTTTTGTAACCTTGGGCTTCTCTCCCTGACATTGAGCAGAGGGAGGAAGGAGTCTTGAGACAATGGGAAGGCCTTTAAAAAAAAGAGTAGCCCTTTGTTTTTATCCCCACTCTGCTAGAGATGTTCAACAAATGTTGTTGCACCTCTTTCCATAACTTCAGCTACAATGCAGGAGAGGCAGCATCTTGTTGAACAGGTTGGGCAAAGGATTAGACCTATAAAATCTAGCTATGGCTCTGGTGTAAAGTCTTGACAGATTTTTTTTTGAAGGGGGAGAGTACTTGAGAAATCATCTCAAGGATGTGAAGTGGAAAGAAAGGGAGAAAATGAAATAAAAGTGGATAAGAGAGGGGGGAAAGGCACCAGTGGGGGAACGACTTCAAAACATCTGCACTGTATTACAGGCATGTGAATCCTTTCAAACAAGTGGTGCACTTCTGAAGGCCACTAAATTTGCTCAGTTCCAAAAGGTGCAATCATTTTCCTTCTCAGTGGAAGCAACAGCTTGAATCTATTAAAAGCAGCAGCTGTTTTAAGCGGCAGTTGAAAGGATGGGACTTCACCTTACTTAACATGGCTTGATGTGAATTGGGAGCTTAGCAATTCCTGTTAATGAGGAATGAGTTTGTTGCCAATGCGACAGGGTAGCTTTTGGGTTAGAAGACAAATGGATTGGCCAGCTATTCTGTGTTTTTGTCTGGGTACTAGAGAAAAATCAAAATAACCTATGGTATGTCTAGCTCAACAAATATGCCTTTTAATGAAAGATGATGCTCTAAAGCAGGAGTGTCAAACTCAAGGCCTGGAGGCCAGAGATAGCCTGCAGGCTGCTTAGATCTGGCCTGGAGGGCCATCCTGGAAACAGTGTAGGACTGGCCCACGATGCCTCTGCCAGCAAAAATGAAGCACAGGAGGGCTGCAAGCAGCCCGCCCAAGCTCCATTTTCTCTGGCAGAGGGTTGTGGGAGGCCGTCCCAGCTGAAAATGGAGATCAGGGGGCTGTTTTCGCTGGCAGAACGCTCAGGTTGCCACAGGTGTCCCCGACACGAATTACATTGAGCTGGCCATGCCTATCCCGGCCATGCCCACCCAGCCCCCAAGGTCAAACACAACTCTGATGTGGCCCTCAATGAAATCTAGTTTGACACCCCTGCTCTAAAGTGGGGGTGTCAAACTCGTGGTGTCATGTTGCCGTCACATGAGCTTGGGTGGGCACAGCCTGCCCGGGATGCATCCGGCCCACGGCTGCCAGTTTGAACCCGTGCTCTAAAGATTAAAGAAGTAATATGATGTCAGATACTTGTATTAACTGCCATTCTTATCTTTTCTATTTAATACACCATTGGTTTTATTCCTGGAGAAAGTGATGACTGCAAAACTCCTTAGAAGTGGAATCAAAAACTATTTTTTTTTTTAAAAAAGTGTAGATTCTTTTGAAAAACAGATCTTGTGGAGTCTATGGTGCTCTCTGAGCTTGGATGGTTGCTTCCAGATACTTCATTACCCAGCTAGATAACATCACCAGTGCCCTGATGAGGTTAACTGATCCTAGATGTTACCATTTTGAATGCGCACCAAGAAAATCTCACGCGGGAACTGAAACCAAATCTTGCAGTTCTCCATTCACATTTTTCACACACATACACACCCAATTCTCCATTCCATATCTACCATCGCACCGCTACCATATTCTTTATACACAAACATAGTGATCTTGGACTCTGAGAGCATTCAGTCTCTGGGGACTACCTGGATCATTTCCAACACTATTGCCACTAACTAATCTCATGTTGGTCACTGAGATGCATGTGCATGGATTTCCTTTCCATTTTCTTATTACCTTTCAGATAGGTCAGGAATAAAAAAGACAAAGGTTTCCCTGTTAGTCATGTCTCATTCTAGGGCATGGTGCTCACCTCCATTTCTTGGCCAAGGGAGCCATTGTCCAAAGGCAATTTTCGTGGCCATGCAGCCAGCATGGCTATGCACCAAAGGCACATGGAATGCTGTTACCCTCACACCAATGTGGTATCTATTAATCTAGTTGCACTTGCATGTTTTCAAACTGCTAGGTGGGCAAAAGTTGGGCCAAGGAATGAGAGCTCACCATTGCATGGCACTCGACTCTTGAACCCAGGTTATCAATTTTCTAGCTTACAAGCTCAGCTTCTAGCTTTAACCACTGAGCCATCACGTCCCCTAAATCAGGCAGTAAATGGTTCACAGCCCCCTTAACCTACGTCCCATGGCTGCAGAAAGGGGAGCACCATTTTTCTGTTGCAGGACAAACAGCACAAAGTTTATTTGGCACTTAATCAGGGCAAGCACTTTATTCAACAATAACTTGGGTTTTAGAGTTCGCCGTCACTGTTCTGCTATAGGGCTTCTAATTAGCTGAACTATAATCAAGTCTCTGGCATCCATTTTGAGAATTGAAGGTCCATCAGCCAGAAAACAAAAACAAAAACCCTGCTTTATTAAACCAACGGCACATATGCTATTAAAATGTTTTGACTTTGCACCACTGTCTCTGTGTCAGGACAGAAATGAAATTGTTTCAGGATTTTTAATAAATTGATAGCCGTGTGGAAAAGTGAATTTACAATCACACTTCAGCTTTCCTTTCTTTTCTTCTCTTTGGTTACTTATAAACAGATGTGTGCCATTTGAAGCACATTTTTACTCCTCCGTGCATTTTTGGATTTCCCCCGACCTTAACCTTGATGCCAGCTCACACTCACCCCCCTCTCCAAAATCTGGCATCCTCCAGATGGTTTTGGATAACAATTCCCATCACCTTCAAACCATATGTATGTAAACGGTGGGAATGACAGTCCAGCATTTTCTTAAAGAGAGAATATAGGCCGAGACCTGAATCAGCACTGATATTCTTCTGTTCTTAGTTCAGCATTTTGTTTCTCACAGTGACCAGCCAGATGCATCCAAAATGCTTACTAGCTGAAGACAGCAACATATTCTCCTTCTACCCGTGTTCCCCAGCAACTGGTGTTTTGGGGGCGTTCTCCTACCAACCTAATCCAGAAGTTACCCTGAGTTTCAAGATCTCTCTCTCTTTTTAAATAGCACTGTTGATTATCTAAGTAAAAAAAGAAGGAAAGAAAAAGAGTGAAAGTGTGGAGAAGAGAGAAGAAAAAAATAAGAAAGAAAAAAATGATTTCAGACTTTCTTTGATACAGATTTTTTTAAAAAATTATGTCCCACCTTTAATATTTTTACAAATAGAATGGCGAACACATGCAATACTACTTTCCTCCTCCTCTTTTCCCCATAACAACAATTCTATGCGGTGATGTGATGACCCGGAGTGTAACACAAATGTAACAAAATCCAAAACGTAAATAAATGTCCTTTAATGCCTCCAACTTGGCCCCACTGTTCAATAATTCTCAGTTGGAGATAAAACTTATTCAAAAAATAGTCTTCAAAAGAAAGCAATGCAGTCTGAATTTAATGAGCAGATAGAGGTGAAATAAAAAACCAAAACAAACTACAGTGAAGGAAATTCCACAACGGACCAGGATAAGTAATTACCAACTTTAAGGAGATAACAAGGCACAGTCTGTTGGAAGGACGCCAACCAAGATAACTTCAGCCCAAAATAAAACACGCTTTGCTTCTGGCAATGCTGTGTTTTAACTGTCTCTCTAATATACTATTCTCCCCAGCTGCAACCAATGAGGGGGATCATGGCCACTTCCTCTCTCGTAAGCCAAGTTGTTTCCTTCTCCATTCCTCCCTGATGGAGAGGGGATGGGCTTGGTTCTTCCTCTGACTGCCCAGCTGGGCTCTGCCCTTCCCCAGCCTCCTCCACAACCTCTGGAGCCACACCTCCACTCCCTGCCAGCTGTTCCTCCTCTCCCTCAGAGTCCGGCTCTAACGAGGGCATGACAGGTGAGTTGGGCTGAGAGAAAGTGACTGACTCAAGATCACCAAGACAGTTTTCATGTCTAAAGGCTAGAATTCATAGACCAGCAGTCCACAACCTTTATGGCTTGGTGGCCTGGCAGGGGAGGGGAACTGGCACACGCAAGCAGCGGGCTGGTACAGGCGCATATGTGCACTGTCCCACAGCTCTCGAAAGTTGAGCTGCACACATACATGCACTCCTGTCCTCTGCTTGCACAAGCTGAGCTGCACATGTGCATGCAAGCGCACCGGCCTGCTGCTCACACAAGTCGAGCTGTGCACATGTGTGCTGCCCCCCCTTGTGCAAGTCAAGTTGCATTTGTGCACGCCGTCCTACCACTCACAAACGTTCATGTTCCAAACCGGCTAGAGTGTGGTAATGAAGTTCAAGTACTTTGGCCACCAAATGAGAAAAGAGGGCTTAATGGAACAGACCTAGAGGTTGGGAAAGGTTGAAGGCAAAAGGAGAAGGAGACGGCAGAGGATGAGATGGTTAGATAGTGTTATCGCTGTAGTGGGCATGAATTTGGGCAAACTCCAGGAGACAGTAGAGGATGGGAATGGGGCTGGCATGTTGTGGTCCATGGGTGTGACGACCTGGGATGTGGCACAAAGGCAACACACTCATATAATCAGTAGGAGTCCCCTTATTATCTCCAACTTTGCCCCCAGTGCCCTAGTTACCTTCTGGCTGAAGAAAAACTCTCCCAGGAACAGCCTTTGGTTGCAGAGAATCAAGTCCAAAATGTGGTCAACCAAAACTGTAACTATAAGTCCAAACAAGGCAAAATGAGGTAATTAGTCTGGCAGGGCAAGAGAAGGAATTCCAGGCATGAAGGCATGGGCAATAACTCAAAATGGTTGGGAGGATGCCAGGAACGCAGATAACCAAAGTACACACAAGTTAAACTCACTTTCTCTCTCCTCCATTCCCCACTGTGTGCCGTAGGATGAAGAGGGGGTGGGCCTGAGTCATCCTCTGAGCTCCCTCTCCCTTGTTCTACCTCTTCCCTGCTCTGCCCAGCTGGACTTTGCCCTTCCCCAGTTTCCCCTACAGCCAACGGAACCACACTCCCACTCCCTGTCAGCTGTTTGTCTTCCTCCTCGGATTCAGACTCCAACAGAGGAATGACAATGTGGTTGTGAAGAGTCAAACATCACTTAGCGACTCAACAACAACATAGGGACAGAGATGACAGAGATAGATTAAGAACATATATCAAACTCTTACACTAAGGTTAACATTTGTCTACATTATTTTCATAGTCTCATGTAATTCTAATCATCAAATCCTCCAAATCAACTTTTCTTTTTTCAGTTTCTCACAATTTTTTGTAAAAATCACAAAATGGTTTCCAAGTAGAAATAAAATTGGTCAACGTTTTCTTCTTCAAGACTGCCAATTTTGCCACCTCTGTCGATTCCACCTGCTTCACCATCCGTTCTTCCATCCGAGTCTCAAGACCTCTTGATAGATCTGTCTTCCCTCCCATATATCCAATCCCCTTTTAAAGCCAGCCTGGTGATTGGCCTTCCCTGTATCCTGCGCTAATGAATTCTCCACAGGTTGTCAGGTGCTGTAAGAAGGAGCACATTTTTCCTCTGTAGTAAATGTCCTTCTAATCAATTTCATGATTTGACCCAATAGAGGCTGAGCTATGCTATCAGCGCAAAAGTGCCTGATTGCTATTTTGCTTGGCTCCTTTAATCTTGCTCAGTACCATAAGTATGAGCCTTCGTCTAGTTTATGTGGTTAAGATGGGAGTAATTATCCCCAAGGGTAATTTGGGCATATCCTGGAGTAATGGAGCAATTTGTAATTGCTTCTTCGTGAGTTAAGGATCCAGTTTGGGACTGCGGCTGATGAGACACTTGTGTAAAATAACTGAGCCTTGGAGAAAAGGGGGGAGGGGGAGATAATGACATTAGTTGAGAGTGGGCAAAGGGATAATTGGGTCAAACAGTCTACTGGCCTAGGGCACCATGTTCTGCTCTAATCTGTGGTTGCAGCTAATAAGATGGTGAATAATCTTGGTCAATTTCACATGTACCTGTTTCTAATCCTCTGTTGGGATGCATATATTTACAATTACCATACCTGTAGCTTTCCAAAGGAAGGGAAATCACATTGGAAAAATAGACACACTTCCCCGGTGCTTCTGCATCCGGCTGGAATTTGCACTTGTCAAAGTGAGGTCATAATGGAGGAAGTAACCATTACAGAAATAGCGCTTGGAGCAGGGAGCTCTTTGAGCAGACAGAAAGAGTAAGGGTATGATTATGTAGAAAATCTATCTCTGAGGAGATTAAGCATCAGCAATGACTCGATGGCACATATATATTTCAGCCCCAAAACCAAAAATGACATGCAGGGGTAGGATTCTACCGGTTTGGACTGGTTCTATAGAACTGGTTGTTATGATTCTGCGCAGTTCAGAGAACAGGCAAATTGTGCCCCTGGCTGGCCCCACCCCTCTCTGCCTGCCCCTCCCCGCCCTGCCCAGTGAGTCCTTATTGTGCATGCTCAACATCGTATGCATGCCCGACATCACTGACTGCATTCTCCCCCACCTAGTAACTCCTTAAGGTATTTCTTTTTTTCCCCCTCCAATGATCAGCTGTGACGGGATCCCTCTCGCTGTCTTACTGCTTCACCCAGGAGGCTTCCCTGAGGCCCAGGAGGCAAAAAGGGGCCCACAGGGGGGAAGTGGGGGGAGAGCTGCGCCCCCCGCGCTCCATTTTTTGCCTTCCTGTACCCCAGGGAAACCTTCTGGGAGCAAAAACGCCCCTCCAGGAGGCTTCCCTGAGGCCCAGGAGGCAAAAAAATGGGGGGGGTATTTGCAAAAAAAAAAAGAAGAAGCCACACTCACCCAGTCACATGGCCATGCCCATCTAGCCACACCCACTTAGTCACGCCCACAGAACAGGTTGTTAAAAAATTTGAATCCCACCCCTGATGACATGTGCATATTGTTCCAGACTGAGTTCTTTATTGTTTCACACCTATAGACAAAATCTTGCCAGGGTAAGGACCCTACTATCTGCACCTACAATATACTGTGTGAACTATTAGGGAGGGGCTGTCTTCACCCTATTTTCCTCACACATAGTATCTGTGCTGAGTTGCCTGTTACTGCTCTGAAATTCAACTCCTCCCTCTTTGGAATCCACTTCTTTACTATATTCCATCATGCATAATGAAGTATATGAAAGAAATGGTTACGGTACCAGGCTAGAAAGCAGGAGTCCAGGAGGTCTAGTCCCGCCTTAGCCATGAAAGCCAGCTGGGTGACTGTCTTTCTTTTTTTCTTCCTTTTTTTTTTTCCATTTTAAATTTTATATTTTTTATAAATAAAAAAAAAAAAAAAAAAAAAAAAAAAAAAAAAAAGTGGGGTGGACCAGTCACTCTCACTCAGCCCAATCACAGGGTGGTTGTTTTAGGGAAACAACACAGGCTTGTTGTTTTGGGGAAAATAGGAGGAAGAAGGATGTGTTGGGTCTGATCGCCATCTTGAGTTATTTGTAAAAATAATAAAAGGTGAGATACAAAACAAACACCAAAATTTGATTCTTGGACAGTATCTGCATCTAGTTGTAGGGCATTATTACAGTCAAACAGGAAAGTGATTTCTCCTATGTTAGCCAGGATTGTGCTACAGTATAAATTTGGAATGACCATACTTGAGAATGGGGAGAATCTATATTAAATGAAAGTAAACTTAGGTGCACATAGAAGAGGGAGAGTAGACAGAAACTGTACAGTCGGTTGCATCAGACATCAATTAATAGTACTGGCTGGTTGACCTGATTGTATGTGTTCCATGCCAAAATCAGTGAAATGTTTTTTTGCTAAGCTATCTGACCTGAAAATATGTAAGTTGGAAGATAGAAAGAATTCATGCTTCTTTGTCAAATAGATCTCACAATTACTTTATATATGTAGGCACTGTTATACGAATCTTGTTCATTTATTGTCAGGCAAGGGGTGAGGATGCCCAACTAGAATCTAGCAGCTGTCCTTGTGTTTTTGCTTCTGGTCCTTTCAAGTATATTTGCTTGGTCTGAAAGGCCAAAACCACAATTCTTTCAAAAAGAAAATGGGATTGCAGGGAGCTGAATCCTGTCCCCAAATATAATGCTCCAGCAGAAATACTGAGGAACGATAAAAGAAAACAGGAACTTCAAAGGACCTAGAATAGCGGCCCCCAACCTTTTGGGCACCAGGGACCGGTTCCATGGAGAAAGGCTTTTCTGCAGACTGGACGGCGCATGGTTTTACATGCTGCTTGCATCCCATGGATGGGGCTTAGCTTGTTTGGGTAGCCCAGTTGCTGGGATGCTGTAGACCAGTGCTGGTCCATGGACCAGGGGCTGGGGAACCCTGACCTAGAAAGAAGATCAAGTTTTAGGATGTCATATGTCTAGTTCTGGTCACCATGAGACAAAAAAAAATGTGCTGAGGCCCTAGAAACAGTGGGGAGAAGAGCGACAAACATGATAGGGGTCTGGAGGTTAAACAGTATGATGAATGGTTAAGGGAACTAGGAGAAGCATTGGGGATGACATGATAGCTGTCTTTCAGTATTTGAGGGGTTGTCACAAAGAGGAGGTTGACTTATTCTCTAAAGCACCTGAGGGCAGGAGATGTAAAGAGCCTCGGTGGCGCAGTGGTTAGAGTGCAGTACTACAGGCTACTTCTTCTGACTGCCGGCTGACTGCAATTTGGCAGTTCAAATCCCACCAGGCTCAAGGTTGACTCAGCCTCCCATTCTTCCGAGGTGGGTAAAATGAAGACCCAGATTGTTGGGGGCAATAGGCTGACTCTGTAAAACTGCTTAGAGAGGGATGAAAAGCACTACGAAGCGGTATATAAGTCTAAGTGCTATTGCTATTGCTAATGGGTGGAAATCATCAAAAAGAAACCCAACCTAAAACTAAGGAGGAAATTTGCTGACAGTAAGAACATTCCATCAGTGGAACTGTTGGCTCTTGAATCTGGAGATGCGCCATCACTGAAAGTTTTCAAGAAACAATTGGATAACCACTTGTTCAGAATGGTTATAGGGCCTCCTGCTCCAGCAGAGGTTGAACTAGAGGACTTCCATGGTCCCTTCTAACTCTGTTATTTTATGTCTTATATCAGGGGTTTCAAACTGGCAGCCCAGATGGGTCATGTGCAGGCCACGCCCACCCCAGCTCCTCAAAGGCAAAAAATGTTGTGATATGTCACATGACACAATCGAGTTTGACACCCGTGTTCTACATTCTACATACAGACCTCTTAACTTCCTGTAATTTTTCCTCTGTAACACTTAGTTCCCAATGTTACATTGTGGGAAAGAACGACTCGAGACCCAGTTGATCTTTTGTTCCTTTTAATTCTCTCTCTGGAACTGAACAATTGCGGAGCCACGGCAGCCTCCTTTATAGCGGGCTGCTCGCGGCTCGCGGCCAATGACGGCTATTCAAGTTTCCCGTCGTCCGGATGGACCAATCCAAAGGGAGTATTCAAATATTCAAATATACAACACCCAATACAAGTCTTTGAGGGTTGGACATCTTATTCTCCATTCTGTTCATAACTTCCTTTTTCCTCCCTCCTTTCCTGCCCCCATAACACAGTTTTATCTCAATTTCTTCAGGGTAAAATAAAATAAAATAAAATGCTTTAGCATTTTTAAAAAGAAAAAGAACTGTATCATTACTCACAAACTGCGATGGTTGTAAAATACACTAAGTAATTAAGGCTTTCCTAACATCACATGTTCTGCGCATTTCCAACCTGCTTCCTTTCAGTGATAAAGTCTTTCCTGCCAATTTGAGGAATGTCAATGCCAACCAAGTAATTCACTTTGCTTGGAGATCCAGGTGTGAAAAGAGAAGCCCAATTCTGTGCTTGACCTGCTGGATTTTCTGACAGGTTGGGTGAGCTCTGATTCTCTCCAGCAGATGTCAGAGCTGCCCAGGTCCCTAAAAGCTACTGTCAACCTATATTATTGGCAAGACCTAAGATGTTAGGATGTTTTCTGCTTCTGGCACACAGCTTTGGGCAAAGTTTTGGTAGTTAATTTCCACCCTGATGATCAGTCTGCTGTATAGTGCATAGCTTTGCTCTTGAGGAGACGATACATCATCATCATCATGTTAAGATTGGTTGCCCATCTCGCCAGATGTTTAGACTGGATATGGTATTTTAACCCACCTATTGAATCCTTCCCAAGGACCTGGCATAGGCAAATGTTGTTCTTTAATTATATTAAATGTGTCGGGTTGCATGTAAGCCATTCTAAATAAAGCTGCCTTTTGCAATTGACTGGTGGTGATTTTGGCAATGCTGACAGTGTTCAAAGGATGCTCCAGATGTTTTGGAATTGTATCCAAGGAATCTGTATTATTCTGGGTGCTATCTTTCTTTTCTTTTGCCACATTTGTTCTATTTGCAGGTCTTTGTATTCTGTGATTTTCTCAAGTTCTTTGTCTCCTATTCTTCTGTCTCCAGATATTACAGCATCCACTGTTATGTCTCACCTGTATCCACAGGTGAGCAATCAAAATACTAAAGTTCCAAAATTATCAGCAACCAAAAACAAACCCCAACAAAGATAACGGCTGAGGTTTTTCCAGTCCTCAGCAGTAGTTCTGAAATCTGTTTGGCAATCCTGAAGTGCCTATAAATCACAATGCCTCAGATAATCTTCACAGTACTTTCGCTCTAACAAGACACTTTGCTTCTGGAAAATTTCTCAAGCCAATCCGTTTCCTTTTATCCCCTAAGGGGGCGTGTTAGTCTCATTAATTAATCATTGGCTCGACGCCTCTTTCCCAATTGAGATTGACGTCTCAATCTCCGTCTATTTCTCACATCAAGCCAGGATCCCTCAAAGTCCTCCTCCTTGCCTGAAACCTCTCGCACGTTTTCCTGATTATCTGCCACCGGCTGCTGCGTAATCAGAGAGGGAGACTCGGGGGAGGTAGAAGACTCCGACACCTCCAATAAATTAGGTTCGTCTCTCATAGCTAAGTCCACTTCCTCATCCTGGCTACCCTCAAAATCACTCAACAATGCAGGCTCAAATCTCACTGCCAGATCCTCTTCACTCGAGCTCACATCTGCCAACGGACCAGATTCAAATCCCGGAGTCACAACAATCCACTATCCAGATACTGCAGCAGGGGTGGGTTGCTACTGGTTCGGTCCAGTTCTATAGAACCTGTAGCTGCAAAGAGCAGCTGACACCTGCCCGGGCTCTAGGCAGTCCTTTATTCCCTGCTTTTCCCTCCTCAGCTGCTTTGCGCAGCACAGCTGAGGTTGAAAAAGCAGGAAACAAGAGGATTTTCAAACGCTGCGCACCTGAGCGCAGGGCTTGTCAGCTGTCCAGGCGGCACAGCTGATGATTTCTTCCAAACACTGCACACACGATTGTCCGCAGTTCAGATACCAGAAAATCGCTCCACTGGCTGACACTTCCCGTCCCCGCCCACTCACTCCTTACCTGGCATGAGAGCCATCCAACTTGCCTGGTTTGGTAAGTTGCTATTTTTCCTTTTTTCCCCCCCGACCATCAGCTGTTCTGCTCTGCCAGGAGATTTAGATTAGCTAGAAAGCAGGAAATCCCTGGATTTCTTGCTTCCTAGCTAATCTAAAAGCAGAGCTGAACCTTCCTTAGGACTGAAGCTTCTACTTTTCAGTGCAGAGTCAGACTCAGGTAGCCAATTGGAGATAGATAGATCTCTAAGTGAATCTGTGATTCTGTGAGCAACTCAATCTGCCTGCCTGCTTTGCCTGCTTTTAGGTAAAAGTTGTTCTTTTTTTATAAAAAAAAATCAATACTTACATAAATATTTATAATATTTACATACAAGCCATGCCCACCCAGTCATATGACCACCAACCCATGCCCAGTCAGCAAGTCACACTCACCCAGTCACATGACCACCAAGCCACACCCACAAATTAGGCCACACCCACAGAACCGGTTGTTAAGGAATTTGAATCCCACCCCTGTACTGTAGTACCTAGAGACAGCAGAGTTGTTGTTTTATGTGATCATCTTCTCCAGGGCCTGCTGTGATATATTCCCACGTTGCTCTAAACTACATCTATATTAGGAGTCTAACGTTTATAGTGCTACTTGGAGTTATTCTGAGTACTCCCTTTGTGAACATAAATGTGCTCGTGGATGAACCTGGTGAAAGGGGAGCCCTTGGCCGCAAATATTTTCTGCGATTCTTTCATAGATCTGATGTCAAGGGCAATCGGTCTTGTTGTCCCATTTAGGGAGGCAGCCTGTTCCCTCTGGAGTTATAGCTGGCTTAGTTCTTGGCTTAGTTGTGGCTTGTGGCCATCTTCCACTAAACCTTACCTCCTTATCTTTGCATACTGGCAGAGTACAGTGCTACAGGGGAGGAATGGGTCTCCCGGGAATCCAGTGGTGATTATGAAATCTGTCGACGTGTATGTACATATGTACTTATGTATGTATGTATTTTAAAGCAATATAGACAGTGGTTCCTCTAGGCTGAGTGTGTGTTCCATGAGTGAATACGGTTGAGAGAGAAACAAAGCACAGTTTTAGACGTAAGAAGGGAGGTGTTGGGAATGCCTTTTTATTGGGCCTGTTGCATACTACCCAAAATGATACCTACAAAGTTTGGAATCAACTCTGGTGTGATGATAAGGAAAAGATAGGCAACATTTGAGGACACAGACCCCAAAGGATCTTTTTTTAAAAAAAAAAATTCTGGAATGCTACCTCCTGGTTTTACTGAGATTATTTTTTTTTATCCAATCTACACCTCTGCTTGGATCCCTTCGTGGATCTGTTTTCTGCAACAGCCTTCAAGCCTGCTCACCTGCTGGAAGCTTAAAGAGCCAATATCTTGTGCAGCTGCCATTGATCAGCATCAGTTCTCCAAGATTTGCTGGCTCATAGCCAAGTTAGTGTCCTGTGCCTTAGGGATGCTTAAGGAATGCAGGGGGCTGTATTTCATCTGCCACCTGCCTAAACCACACATGTCAGTGGGATTGGTTTGTTTTGGTTTTCTCCAGCTTCTCCTTTGTCTAATCTTATGTTCAGTTTCAGCCTTTTCTTTTTGGCTTCTTGATACTAATAAAACAAACATCTGCATGAAAATATAATTGTCATCACACATCCTTCTAACATCTGTATGCATATCTCCATTACATTTTGTGTGCATGTTTTGAGCTACATATCATCAAATAAAATCTTTTGTATATACAAACATGTGCAATCAATTCAACTCTTTCTATGCCATTTGGACAAAGATATTGTGCTTTAGGAACATTATGCTATTGCAATATGCTCTAATAAAAGACTACCAATATTTTGAGTGTATCAGTATATGAAGGTAGGAAGCCTTGTCATAACAACAACAACAATAGAACGTTGTACATTTTAAGAATATACTTGGTTGATACCTAGGATGCTGGCAGCAACCCGTATCAATCATCAGCGTCAGTCAATGATATTTGTGATACATTTTTAAATGTTAATAAACATGAGTGTCATGTTTAATAAATAAAAGAGATAATAATAATTTTTTATTATTCTTTTCTCCTCCTCCTCCTCCTCCTCCTCCTCCTCCTCCTCCTCCTCCTCCTCCTCCTCCTCCTCCTCCTCCTCCTCCTCCTCCTCCTCCTCCTCCTCCTCCTCCTCCTCCTCCTCTTCTTCTTCTTCTTCTTCTTCTTCTTCTTCTTCTTCTTCTTCTTCTTCTTCTTCTTCTTCTTCTTCTTCTTCTTCTTCTTCTTCTTCTTCTTCTTCTTCTTCTTCTTCTTCTCTTCCTCCTTCCCTCCTTCTTCCAGTTCCAGTTCCACTTCCACTTCCTCTTCCTCTTCTTTCCTTTCCTCTTCTTCCCCTTCCTCCCCCTCCTTCCTCCTCTTCCTCCATTATATTTTTTTTTATAGTTTTAATAAAATAGTCTGGGAAAAATTCTTTGCAATTAATTTCTGCCTGAGGGACTTCTTCAAGGTGGAATGAAAGGCACGGCTTAAAATAAATTGGGTTTGTGTGCAGGTGTGTATAATTCCTATATAAACCAAATAAGACTTGCACTTTCCCTTAATTGACACTATCATCTCAACTTTTGAAACATTTGTTTTCCTAGTGCTGAGTGCCAGAGAGATACAAACATTTAGAAGGGCATCCCAAGACTGCATTGTTGTCTTCATAGTGTGAAAAGATAGTTATCTTCATCCCATAACGATACAGCAAAGGGAAGACTCCAGCACGTTGCTGGGATCCAGTAAGAATGAAGAAAACTCCCCCTAACCCAACCAGGGGTCAATTCAGTGACCAATCAGGATACAAATGTGACCACATGACATGAACTGCATCTCCCATGAGGCACTAACTACATTTCCCATGAGGCATTCCCTTAAAGGGACAGCTCTCATTCCCAAACTAACTATATGCTGTTTAACCAGCACACATCTGCTTCAAACCCACATATCTCATTGGGTGGCCTGTGCTTACTGCTCTCTTTCTCAGCTGGGGCTCCCTTGGTTTGGATGCAGGAAACAGGGATGTGTATGGAAAGAGGCAATATGTGTGCACTCCTAGGGAAACCCCAACTCCAGCATGGTGGTGAGCAATCTGTGTGGTCTTTAGGGGGGAAAAAAAGATTTCCCAGTCCTGCTAATGCCCATTTGATGTTTATTGTTCTTTTTGAACTTTTCTAATTAAAAGGTCAATAACAATTAGAATATTAGCAGAAAGTTCATTGGTTTATCTCAAGGTAAATTGAATTTGTGGCTGGTTGTGCTCACTAGGGCAACAATTTGGGGAACAGGAAAGTTTCTTAGCAGGCATTTTTTGGAAGCTCACCAGGATCTAGTCTTTGAATCCGCTTTCTAGATTGAAAAAGGTTGCCTCGGAGAATGGACAGCTAATACTACAATACAACAGAATGCAAACCACCTCTGGTGCTACAATATTTCCTTGACGATGTTCTTTTGTGATATGTCCAAGAATAATACCGGGTAGATCTACGGTCATTGTAGTTGAGCAAATATGGAAGTCACTGGACTGGTCAGGTTCAAGAACACGGTGACCAGTAGAAAAACCAACCCTCTTTAACAAAGATAAATCTCTGAAAATAAGTATATTTCATGAAATTCTGTTGTTTTCATTGGGGGGGAATAAAACAAACTAGGTTCAAAAAGTATTGTCTTCAGAATCTGCTTTACCTGACGACCTAATAGCAGAGTTAGCTCTGTGGAAAACATGCATTGCTCTCCTTGACCTTAAAATGGTTCTAGGAGAGCTACTTGCCACAAATATTAAATGACTATGCTAATTTCCAGATAAAGCCATTTAGGATCAGGAATTCTCTTGAAATCAAAGAGCCTCCTAAATTACATTATGGTCTGTTTATCCAGCAGAAATCAGGAGCAGTACACTTTAAATGGGTTGAACTCAGTTCAAGCAAAGCCAACCTGGGAAAATCTGGCTAAGGAAATCGAAAGACGGTATTATTTTTAGATGAAGAACCATCAGAGAAGAACTAAAGTACAAGACAACAGATCAGGTCGCATGGATATTGAAGAAGTCTTTCCAAAGAAATGGTAGCTGTCCTTATTAGCCTCATTCTCGCAAATTATTGCTACTGGTATAAAAAGTTAAGAATGATTAATGTGCTTTCTCATAATTAGGGCATAATTGGAGGTGAAAAATAAATTTAGAACATACTTAATTCAAACCTGCTTCCTACGAAATCCATTTCTTGTCACTGTCTATAAACATCAAGACTAGAAGTTTAATATTTGCAAGAAGAAATATAATTAGGGGGCGTGCATAAGCGCACCAACGTGCCTACCGTCCCTGTCCTATTGTTTCTCTTATTCTTCTTTTATTTTTCTTATATGTACCCATTTCATGTATTCACATCTATGTATACACTTATACTTATTATCTTGTAAACAATTGGCAAATCAAATAAATAAATAAATACTTTACATTTACGAGGGATTTCTCCAAAGCTTATAAATTATGATGAAAGAGAAGAGCTGATACTTGTCTATAATAGGTTGTCCCTTCCCCTTAGATGAAACAGCCAAAAGTAGATCTTCTCATTGGCAGTCCCTGCCCTGTGGAACAACTTGCTCCTTGAGATTTGGGGACACCCCCCCCCCAAAAAAAACCCTATTACCCTTCTGGAAAGCTGCAAAGGCCATCCTATATTAGAGTTTTTATTGTGGTTGATGGTAATGGGCTGTCTTTGAGGCTAAGAACTTTTAATAAAGTTTGGTTTTGTTACATTTCTGAGGTATTTTTGATAATTTATATCATCCTACCAAGCACTGTCTGATTTGATATGGACTGTTATTATGACAGTACATTGCCTAGAGCTTTTGAAGTGGAGAGTAATTAAATCCATATACAGCTCAAGTTATGTTTGGCTACTGGACTGCAAAAATACAAGAGACTAGATAGCCCCAAAGACTGACCAAAAACACCTGCAGTGCCATCTCGTGATTTTCCAGTTTTATGCAGCCACATCTAGCAATCCTGCACTTTTTGCCTAGAACACCTGGGGTAGATTTTTAGGGAAGTATTGTTTGGAGGAAAAAATGTTGCTGTGTTACTGCTGGTCCTGTTAATAGCAACAGCAATAGCAATGGCACTTACATACTGCTTCACAGTGCTTTACAGCCCTCTCTAAGCAGTTTATTCAATAATAGCAAAATATTCTCTGAAATAATACTCCAGAATCCCTTTCTTCAGACTTCTATTTTTTAGTTTTTAAAAAAAAAAAAAAAACAGTCACATAGTCTGAAATATTATCTGTAACAGCATTTGAAAAATCATTTTTAGCAAGAAATTCCATGACCAGGGTACTCAAAGCCTTTGGTGGATCTTCCCCATCTTCCTTCAACCTGCCGAGTTCACCTTCTTCTTGTTTATTCGATAATGAGGCTATCTTCATCGAAACTGTAAATATTGTAATATAGCTGTCTGGTAGGACTACCATATCTTCTCTTTTGCATAAGAACAAGTGACCCAAATATGTTCTTCTCCCTTAAATCCCATTACGTACACTGATTTCAGGGGGTACACGAAAGCCAAACGGTGAGCAGAAAGCTTAAAAAATGTGTTTCATATAGAAAACATCTGCTCACGAGTAACTCCAAAAAGAGCTGGGGACATGGAATGGCAATATAAATTCACCTTCCTGAACGGCCTTCAGTCGAGTTAAAAACCTTAAAGAAGCTTATTTAAAATGAGAAGGGGGGAAATTGCTTTTCACACATACTGTCAGTCTGTGCTCCATTCAAAATCCAAGAAAGAAACACTCAGACGCCAATGGTTAGAGCAAAGTTTTTTCTTTTACTAAATTTCACAGTGGAAGCTACAGGGAAGATTCTGAATCTAAAGAATTTGGCGCGCAGATCACATATACAAAGGAATGGAATTGTTCCCACCCCCCAAAGTCCAAAAGACTCTTCCAATTAAAAGTTCTGAATATGATCATGTGGGCATCTTCAGGTGGTGATGAGGCCTCTGTCCGTTGACCTTGACATATTTTGATAAAACTTCGCAGCTGCACAAAAGGAAGGAAAGCTAGGCAAGGAAATAGAAACTTAAAGACAAGAATTTATACTCTCCCTCCTCCTTTTCATCCACAGCACAGGAATGTAACACCTCCAGCTTTCTTCCCCTCCAGTTCCCCCCTCCCCTCGTTACTAATGACAGCCGAAAGAGAGTAGTAAGCATAGCAGTAGAAAAGGTGCAGAAGAGATCAAAGGTATAGAAGAGATCTTGAGGCTGACACATACAGTAATGCCACAAAAGGTGGAAGGGAAGCTCAAAAGCTTCTTGAGCAGCACATATAACACTAATCCAACTCTGCTCTGCTTCTGTAGGGACCAAAGAGAAACCAAAAGCAGAGACAATAACTAATAAAGCTAGTCTTCAACTTGCAACTTATTCATTTAGCAACCATTCAATGTTACTTGAGGAAGAAGAAGAAGAAAACCCAGTGAAGTTGCCTTTTGAAAAAAAAAACATCTTTGAGGCAACTATGACTGGGTGTTTAAAAATCTAAGAATAGTACCACTTTATAAAAACCCTAGCAAGACCACACCTGGAACGCTGAAAGCAATTTTGGTCACCGTACTCCAAAAAAGATGTTGAGACTTTGGAAAAAGTTCATGAGAAGAGCAACTGAGATGATCAAAGGCCTGGAGACGAAAACATATTAAGAACAGTTGCAGGATTTAGGTTTTGCTAGAGCAAAGAAAAGTAGAATTAGGGATGACATGATACCAATATTCCAGCATTTGAGGGGCTCTCCACAAAGGAGAGGGGGTTAAATTATTCTCCAAAGCACCAGAGGGCAGGACAAGAAAAAATGGTTGGAAATTAATCAAACAGAGAAGCAACCTGGAATTTAGGAGAAACTTCCTAACAATTAACCAATGGAACAGCTTGCCTTCAGAGGTTTTGGGTGCTTCAGCACTGGAGGTTTTTAAGAAGAGATTGGAAAGTCATTTGTCTGGAATGGTACATAGGTTCTCCTGCTTGAGCATGGGCTGGACTAGAAGACCTCCAAGGTCCCTTTTAACTCTCCTACTGTAGTGTATATTGTATGGTATGGTATGGTATTGCATTGTATTGTATTGTATTCCATTCCATTCTATTCTAAATCTCCATAGATGTTCAATGTTACGGTGGCACACTACAAATGTCTCTTGCACTTATGACAATTGCAGCATCCTCATGGTCACATGATCAAAAATTGGGTGCTTGACAACCGGCATTTATTTGCAGTGGTTACAGCATCCCAGGATACATCACTACCATTTGTGACCTTCCTAGCTGACTTCCAAGAAACAAAGTCAATAGGGGAAACTGGGTTTGCTTAATGACCACATAATTCACTTAACATTGGCAATGATTCACTTAACAATCATGCCAAAGAGGTGCCACTCACTTAACAACCACCTTGCTTGTTCTGGAAACTATGGTCCCAATTGTGGTTGTCAGTCAAGGATGCATTCCCACAGTTGGCTTCCTTCTATTGTATGTTTTTCAGTAAACCAGGAAACAGTAAAATGCATAATGTTAATGTCTACAACTGTATTTTTTAACACTGATTCCCTGTTCCAATTATTCATGCCTTTCATTTCCTTCCCTGATACTTCTTCTTTCGTGCATTCATTGGTTACTCTTTCTTCTTCCTTCTCTTAACTCATCTGACTACTGAAAATTCTGGCAGAAGTTCTTGAAGATGTCCTTTCAAGCAAATCATAAAATTTGTTGCTACTGCTGTGCTTACTGAGCATGGCATTTGTGACCTAAAATCTGAAGCAAAGGAAATCACAGGAGGAGAGGAAAGAAAGGGAGGAAAGGGTGAATCAAGGAGCAATAGGCAATTATTGTTTATTGTTTAATTGCAAAAGAACATGGAGGCTGAACCAAACACTTCATGGAAAAGGTGGATTTGAAAGAAGGGATTGTGTGAATAACCATTGCTAATATTAGTAATATTTAGTAATAACATTGCTAAAATTAAACGTTAAATGTTGTCAAGTAACACTCAACTAGGTTGTCCTTGTCATTGAAGCTGTTTCCATTAGGTCTATCACCATGTTGAAAATGGTAGGGGTCGCTTTGTAAAATAGTATATGTTTCTGATGCTTTCCGTGAAGAGAAAGAATCAAATGACCAGTTTTCAGGCTCCTTCTTCAGTCCTATTTATATATACTTCAAATTCTGTTTCGTCCTGAGACCTGTTGCTTCTTGCTCTTCTGTAATACAATCAAGAATTGTAATGAAATGTACTCAGGAATTGCAGGAGGGAGGGAGGGAGGGAGAGACTCTTTCCCAGTGACAGCAGAGCTTGAAATGTCTGGTGGGCAGGTAGAGGCCAAGGACAGATCCTCCTTAGCAATTCACAGAGTATAAAAGGGCAGTTGTGTCAACTCTAGGGCGTCCAACTCTAGGGTATGATGTTTCTTGGTTGAGGGAGAGGCAGCATTGTCCAAAATCAATTTCCATGGCCATGTGATCAACGTGGCTATGTGGCAAAGGCACACAGAATGCTATTACTTTTCCACTGAAGTGGCTACCTATTTATCTACTTGCATTTGCATGTTTTCAAACTGCTAGGAGCTAGGGCAAGTAACGGGAGCTCATCTGGTTACGTGGAGCTCGGGCCTTGAACCCTGGCTGTCAGCCCTCCAGCTGACAGGTTTCTTGGTTTCTTTAACCACCGAGCCATTATGCCCCCTCACAGAGTATACCTATAGTTATTGCAGATAATTGCTTTAGTCTGGCAAGATTGTGTTTACAGACAAACAATAAAGAAACGACTCAGATGTAACTCCACAGGTCCTTCTTGGTTCTTTGAACCTGATAAGAAAGCTGTGTTTCAATTTCAACTTATTTTAAAATAATTGGGGAGGCTTCAGATGCTTCTGCACACATTGCCCAATCATTGTGGAGCTTATGGAACTGAAATGTATCACTATATTACATCACACCATTATCAGTTTGTTCCCAGACTCAGTATAAAATGATAAAGCCACTTACAAACTTAATAAATAAGTAAGTAAGCGCCCTTTTTCAAAACTTCAGTGATCTTGGAGAATCGGTTGCTCCCAGATGTTGATCAATCTATCTCCCAGAATCCCTCACCATCAAGCATATTGCCTAAGGTACTGGGAGTCGTAGTACAGAAGTATAGGAAGAACCACAGGCATTCCATTCCCTCCTAAAATATTTTAAAGAAAACACTAACATTCAAACCTGTCCAGATTTGCATTTGTGAACTGGGTAAAACTGTCCAAATCAGCATTTATGGCTGTGTCTGTGGCACTGCTATCAAGAAATATGAGTTTGCTGGACGGTGTAGATGAGTTTTTTTCCATGATTATGATTCCATGATTTCCTGGAACTCCCCTAATTTGTTCCTTTGTTTGCCTGTTTGGTGTCTTCTGTCAGCCTTGATAACTGCCTGACCAATAGCCCTCTTCTTGACCACATTTTTAGCAACATTTGTCCAGGTGAAACATTTTAATGCCAAATTCAACCTTTTAACCTGAAATACAATAAGTATGGTTATTCCCTGAAACTGTAACAATTTTATCTTTCTGTAACATTAAAAATTCCAATTCCAAATTTTTTTGGAAGGACCAAAAATTGGAAGGAGGGATGCCACCAAAACTCAGCTTCATTTTAAGCATGTGAGGATAATAATGAATGGAAAATGTTATTGGTATTTAGGGATGGCCTTAAAAACTCCAATATCATCCAGTCTTCCTGTCTGTTTTACTTGAGAATCCAGCTTGGATGAAGTTCTGAATGAATATCTCTTTGTGATGGCCCCAGTTGCTCTTTTTATTCCAAGAAAAATACAGGGCGAAGTATTTTTCAATGGCTTTATTTTATCACCTTGCTTAATGATTTGTCACTTTTTTATTAGACAGTGGTATATCCAAAGGGATCCATTGCATTAATGTATACATAATGTGCCAAATAGTTCAATAGGGTCATAAAAAAGCGATTTCAAAATAAATTGACCTCTCTTAATTACATGTAAATTAAGGCTGTGAATAATAATGTAGATCATATCCTTAAGTAGAAAAGCAAGGGATCAGGAAAAAGGCAGCTAAATAGTGCAACAGATTGGAAAGATCTCTGAGAAAGCTAATAACCCTTGAAGTCTTAATTTGTTTAATATGGGCATACTGGTCTACTTTGCAAAGTTGTTGCAAGGATAAATATATGCAAATGCAAGTTTATTCATTTTATTCCTTTCATTATTCATCAAATTCCAGTGAATAGTTACCAGAAAAAGAAATAGCATATGATAAGATCCAATTGTTAAGAATTGTGGATTTAGCAATGGAGGTGAATATGAAACAAGAATCCACACCTTTTTATCAAGAAAACTTAGTTCAAGAAAACTGCAGCTTGAAAATGAACTTGGAAAATCGCAAATTAAATAAATTTGTGGTTTCATTTGTTTCAATAATCAATTCATTTTGAGAAACTGTTCAATACTCAACCAATTCAATATTGATAGTACAGTACTGCCCAGTACATGCAACATTAAAAATCAATCTCAAGTAGAAGAGAATTGCTGCAAAATGCAGCAGTTTGCATGATCTATCTAATATTCTCAGGTCAGAAAGCTGCATTCTGAAATGCAGATAATGTCAAATAATTTCAGCACCTCAACAAATTGAATACAGTAATAAGAATTTAGCTGAAACCACCTGTTGCATAACTGAAACTCTGTTAATCAATAGCACCAACAAACATAGTAAAAAAAAAATATTAGAGGAGATGAAACAAGTAATTCAGAAATGACAAGTATGAAAAAAATGAACTGGCTAGAAAAGCTGTAGAATAGACTGAAGTAAACACAATCATTTGAAAGTGATTGAGAGAAGATATTAGAAATGCCAGCTGCCATCTTATAGAGTCAGCCGAAATAAGTGAATAAAACCTTGAAAAGGGTGAAACAAGAACTAACAACTGGACAGAAATGACCCTTCAGTATCAAGAAATTGGACAGCTCAATCACAACTAATCAGCAAGAAAAGTTAGAATGCATGAAATTATAAGATGATAATGTAAAATAACTGGACACACCCAGCTATTCAAATATTGGTGTTCTTGACATAATTCCAGCAGAAGTAGAAGTTGCCATTTCCAACCTTAAATATGGCAAAGACCTACCAATGATCAGTATGAAATCATTGGAGATATTCTTAGATCATAAGATAACAAAACATATCAATTATTTATTGGCTACTAACACACACAAAAATACCCCATTATCCAAAAAAAAAAAAAAAAACCATGCCAAAGTCATGATCATACACAACTTATCTCAAAGAAATCAAAAGCTTGAGATAACAAAACGAATAGCTAATCCTAATTTACACCCACACCATTCATTGCACATCTTTCTAACTTTGCAGAAAATCATTGTTTCCACCATGCCCATATACTAGTTTATCTAGTTCCTTTTGTTTTGTAAACTCTCCCCTCTCCCTCCCTCCCTCCCTCCCTCTCTCTAGCATCCCATCAGTTCCATCCAGCTACAGCTTTCTCAATTTTTCCCTCTTTCAAGCATCTGTGTATTTCTTATATAGTGGTTTTGGTATTTAGTCCAACTTCATTTGTTTTTGACCTTAACTCTCAGATGGATGTCCATGTCATAGTGATGAGTACAGTTGGCAGTTGGGTCCTTTTTATAAGTGTGCAGCAAAGGCAACCAGGGATGAGTCTTCAAGTGCTCAAGCATGCCTCCCGTTCTAACATCCCTGTAGACTTCCTTCTGTCTTTTCTTGCTCTCTCTCTCCCACACTTCTTAAATAACACATTCCCCACTACATTCAACTTAATTTTATGTTTCCCCTAACCTTAGCCACTCTCACATCCATATAGCAACAAGCCACACTATTATACACACCCATTTTAACTTCTTTTGGTAGATATCCATTCCTGATAACAGACATCGTATTACCCTCTACTTTCACTGTTTTTCCCTTGACAAGTTTCTTCCTCCATTTCTGCGCCTTTGGTTAATATTCTATGAAAGTACATAAATTCATCTACTGTAAATGTTTTTAAAATACATAACCCACAATCGTTCGTTCTGTTTTCCCTGTCAGACACCACCGCTTTGGTTTTGATACATTAGTTTGCAGAACCATATTTTCCACTGCATTTGGTAAATTAACAAGCCCAGGTTTTCTTTCTCATATTCACACATTTCTCAATGAATTGCTGAAGAGCAAAAAAATCAACACTGCACCACACTTCTCAGCTGTTGTTTATTGTCACTTATTGTCTTGTATCTTTTTGATCACAGTTCTGCTAAGTGCCTTCCTTAGTAGCCTTAGCCAATTAATTTCCCTATAGCCTTTGCATTCACTCTTGCTATTTTTCCCTATACAGAATAACAAAGGGGCTTTGGAGGTGTTTTAGTCCAACTCAAGCATGAGACCCTATACCAACAGTCCTTTCTTACAATAACAATAACAGCATTCTTCCAAGTATTAGGAATAAGATATTCTCCATGTTTGCTCAATAAGTCACACGGCTGCTTCATGATCATACCGCATCCATATCTTAATATCTTTCCATTTACACTAACTATACCTGCAGCCTTAATACTTTTCAACATACTCACAGTATGGATGACTTTCTTTTCATCATTTTTTTAAACCTTGAAACTAACATTTATAGCCCTGATGTATATGAGAAAGCACATTTTCTCTCTCCGCTCTTTGAAACATTGCTGAAGTAGTATTGTTTTGACCTACCTCCTAAGAGGGAATGTTAAATAGAGGCAAAGGGGCCATCACTAAGCAATCTCTGTCTTTAGTTTAGGACAGAGGTGTCAAACTTGCGGCCTGTGGGCTGGATGCATCACATGCTGGCCCCGCCCCCATCTGGTTTAGCGAAGGGGGGAAAGTCCCGATACGTCAGATGACGAGCCATGACGCTGTGAGTTTGACACCCCTGGTTTAGGATAATGTAGCCTTTCGTTTTTGCTCTATATAGAATAGAATAGAATAGAATAGAATAGAATAGAATAGAATAGAATAGAATAGAATAGAATAGAATAGAATACTTTATTGGCCAAGTGTGATTGGACACACAAGGAATTTGTCTTGGTGTAAATGCTCTCAGTATACATAAAGAAAAGGTACATTCGTTAAGAATCAAGAATCATAACGTACAACACTTAATGTTAGTCATAGGGTACAATCAACAATCAAATCATACTAGGAAATAGTCAATATAAATTGTAAGGATACAAGCGACAAAGTTACAGTCCTACAATCACAAGTGGGAGGGGATGGGTGATAAGGAGTGATGAGAAGATGAACAGTAATAGTAGTGTTCACTTTGTAAATAGTTGAACAGGGTTGAGGGAATTATTTGTTTAGCAGAGTGGTGGCTTTTGGGAAAAAACTGTTCTTGTGTCTAGTTATTCTGGTGTGCAGTGCTCTATAGCGTCGTTTTGAGGGAAGGAGTTGAGACAGTTTATATCCGGGATGTGAGGGGTCTGTAAATATTTTCACAGCCCTCTTTTTGACTCGTGCAGTATACAGGTCCTCGATTGAAGGCAGGTGGGTAGTAATTGTTTTTTCTGCAGTCCTAATTATCCTCTGAAGTCTGTGTCTGTCCTGTTGGGTTGCAGAACCAAACCAGACAGTTATAGAGGTGCAGATGACAGACTCAATAATTCCTCTGTAGAACTGAATCAGCAGCTCCTTGGGCAGTATATATTTAGCTTCAAGCAGAAAAGGAACAGACAAATTATCAGGTGTTTCAGTCAACCAAATTGGTATGAAACTCAGCCACTTTTGATTTCATGTTGTTTAAGGCTTTGATCAATGGTTATATCCAATACCTGCAAGGGTTTGGAGACTAAAACATATGAAGAATGATTACAGGAATTGGATATGGCTAGTCTGGAGAAAAGAAGGACTAGGGGAGACATGATAGCACTGTTCCAGTATTTGAGGGGCTGCCACAAGGAAGGGAGGTCAACCTATTTTCCAAAGCACCAGAAGGCAGGACAAGACACAATGGATGGAAACTAATCCAGGAAAAGAAGCAACCTGGAATTAAGGAAAAACTTCCTAAGCGTGAGGACAATTAACCAGTGGGACAGCTTGCCTTCAGAAGTTGTGGGTGCTTCATCCCTGGAGGTTTTTAAGAAGAGATTGGACAGCCACTTGTCTGAAATGGTATAGGGTCTGTTGCTTGAGTAGAGGGTTGGACTAGAAGACCTTCAAGCTCTATTCTGATTGATTGATTGATAGTATCAAATCTGAACATTACATGTATAATGATGCCTTGAAAATACATTATTTTCCTATAGCAAACAAAGCATTACAGAGTTAAATATCAGTAAATAGTATACATTATATATCTTTCAAAAATTTATATTTATTCTTGTACCCCCTCCCCAGTTACAGAATCATTTGAGCTTCTAAGTTTTGTTTGACCTTCATCACGGTCACAAAATGAATGAAATACATTCAATGTGTCCCGGTTAACAGTATTGTTGTTGAAGAGGAACAAACGTTCACAACTACTATCCTTTTTATTAATGTTGTCCTTCTTGGCTTGTTTTTCTACTGGTTTAAAAGGCAGAATTTGCCATTTATTTATTTAAAAAAAAATCAGACTCTCATAGATTCCAATGGGAAACATCTAAGACCATGCATGAGAACACTGGGACCTTTAAAAAGTATTTCACAATGAATCATGTCCACCTTTTATATCTGTGTTTACAATTTATATAGACTGGAGAAAATCTAAAGAAAGGCAACCAAGAGAAAAGGCTAAGCAGCAGTACATATAAAAAAAGGGTCAATTGAATATATTGTGGGAACAAGTAGATGTACCATATTTGAGAGAGATTTCGCTAAGGTCCTCGTCTCTAAAACAGATCTTCCCATTGGCTTGTCTGGGATGCCTAAGCCCTGGTAAAAGAGTTGGCAAATTAGCCTCATTGGTGAAGCAAGCAGCTTGGTACACACACCCAAGAGCAGGGCTGTCAAACTCAAGGGCCGGTGGGCCAGATCCGGCCCAAAGAATGCTTAGATTTGGACTGCAGGGCTGCCCTGGAAACAGTGAAGGACCAGCCTGCGATGCCTCTGCCAATGAAAATGGAGCTCACAAGGGCCACACGCGGCCCTCCCAAGGCTGGCAGAGGGTCGCGGGAGACCATTGCAGCCAGAAACGGAGCTTGGGAGCCTGTTTTTGCTGGCAGAGCGCTTGGGCTGCCACAGGCGCCCCCAACATGAGTGACATTGAGCTGGCCACACCCACCCTGGGCACACCTACCGCAGCCCCCCTCCCGAGGTCAAACACAACCCTGATGCATCCCTCAATGAAATAGAGTTTGACACCCCTGCCCAAGACAGCTTGGGTGTGTGTACCAAGGATCTAATGCTATTCTTTAATTTTTGTTGCTTTAAAATACAGTATAAACCTACAAGTCCTCTGTCTTGTTAGCCTATTTTGCTTTTCACAATGGGCTAGCAGGCTTTTCACAATAGTAATAATGCAGGGAAGAAACCTGTTCTGTCCAAAACCCAACAGAGCAAGAAGCTCCTTCTTCAGTGGTTCCCTTTGCCCTTGTGTGTGTGTGTGTGTGTGTGTGTGTGTGTGTGTGTGTGTGTGTGTGTGTGTGTGTGCTGAAATTGTGCTTGCTCCTTCTTTGTTTCTGTGTCAGAAAAAAAAAGCAACAACCCTGGAGCTTATTAAAATGAAAAATAAATACTCAGCTTGGTTCAGCATAGTTGTCGATAGCGCCTGCTATTATGGCTTTTCTTCTTTTAAAAAGGGGCATTTCTTTTTCAAAGGGCATTTCAAGGAGGAATCTGTAAGTTTTTAAACAGTTTTAAAGAAGGAAAACCTAAATGCAAATTGAGTAATGGCAATTCTGTTTGAGGTTTTAGTAATCACAATGGATTCCCTAGTCTCATGAAAGGTTACCAAATGATTTTATTCTCTACTGCAAGACACATAGCTTTTTATATTACGTTTACAATATGCTACAGCTTTATGATTTAGCACCCTGCTTATTTAAGTTGATGCATCGGTTTCCAAGGGACACAGTAGATGCAACTGACTGACTGACTGACTAACTGATAGATGGAAATAACCTGATAGCATTTTGAGAGATGAGAAAAGAGCCTCTTGTTTCTCTCTCTTTTCTTATCAAGGAGAAACCAAATGCAAGCAGGAAGTGGGCGGCCTTAGACTTTCAAAGCACTCTTGGGTATGTGTACCAAGATGCTCACTTCTTCCATTCACTTATGATTTGCTCCAAAATCAATCACGCTGAAAGAGTTCTTACTCAACAGCGGCCATTGAACCAGTCAGAAGAGTGCGATTCTGCAAAGTATTTATACACGAACGAATTCCTCCTCAAGGAGGCATGGAGGCCTGGTTCAATACGCTTCTCTTGGGTCTGATCATTGGAACATAGCAGGGGGGAAAAAATATCCCCCTTGAGAAGTTTTAAAATCCCCATCATTATAACTGCAAGCATTTTTCAAAATGACATAGTGCAATGGAGGGCAACTCGACTGTTGGCAGCCATTTCTATTTTGTACCTGCTAGAGAGGTTGTAGCCCTCAGATTCCTTTTTTAAAATGTGCCATGTACAAAAAGGTTGTGTTGCTCTGGAACAATGGATGAACAGTTCCCCAGAGAGGTTTCTCCCCACCCCCTTTGGGAACAATTAATTCTTTAAAAATACCAAGGAAGGTTGATTGTTTTTGTTTATATTTATAGACATCTGAACATGGTGATAATCAGATATTTTCAATTCCATTGTGTTTGGCTGGTGCAAAAAATGGTGCTTAGTATATATGGAGCACCTATTAACCGCAGTCAAGCATGAAATGGTGCATGGGCATTCAACAGGAAATCTCTGTGTTGTACATGCACAGGAAATCTAACAGAACACAAGGATACGGCTACCTTAAAACACTTATCCAAAGGGCCTGTGCAGATGTGATGAAATGTGGATTAGATTCAGAAAAGGAGGAAGAGAATGCTGAGATGTAACAAAAAAAAAGATATCTAAGTCCTGGAAAGATAGAAAGTGTGAGAAAGAAAATTAAAAAAAAAAAACTCTCTTTGAAGAAGCTCTGAAAAGCTTTCAAGATGTTATAATATCCTGGCCACATTATAAAGAGTACATTACAAGATTGTTAGCCACTGTTTTTGGACTTGTGCGGATGCCAAAAAATACTGGACTAAAATCCACATGTGGTTGGAGAAAATGATGAAAAAACACATAGACTTGAAACCAGAGATATTTTTATTGGGAATTTTACCTGAAATTTATAGTAAAGACTTGAAATACCTGATTGTAAATGTATTAACAGCGGCTAGGATTGTATTTGCTAAAAACTGGAAAAATGAGAAGATACCATCACAGGAGGAAATCATTAAGAAAATATTGGAATGTGCTGAAATGAGTAGATTGACATTTGAAATTAGAGAACAAGAAGATAAACAATTTTATAAAATTTGGGATCTATTCTATCAATGGTTAGATAACAAAGTACAGTAATGAAATATGTAGATTTTTAGAAAATAATAAATATATAAAGATGTACTTCTTTTTTATTATAACTACAAAATGATTTTAGGATAGATTTGGGGTGATAATATGAACTGTTATACAATAAATTAAGTAAATTATGGTTATCTTGTAAAACATGAATGAATAAAAGTATAGTCAAATGATTGATTAATAATGATACTAAGCTATTTAGTTTTTGATTGACAATATGAGATTATATATAATGTAATTGTAATTGAAGACTACGAAATGGAAGCACAAAACAATTTGTAAACCAACCGGCACACTGTATGTACACCTATGGAAGAAAAGCTTGATGTTTTTATGTTTTTATGTTTTGTTTGTTTATGTTTGTTTTTAAAAACCAATAAAATCTTTATTTAAAAAAAAAAGATTGTTAGCCACTGTTTTTGGCTATCATATATAAACTGCATAATTTAGATTTGTTTGCATTTGTGTCATGGAAATGACATGACTTGTTTTTTTACCAAATGGAAGAGACCACCCAATTTTCCCAAAGTTGTTCGGATCAGTTCTGTGAGAGAAGATTCCTCTTAGTTTTCTCCCTCAGCATAGGACCGATATGCTATTAATTTAAATCAGGGGTGTGTCAAACTTAAGGCCCACAGGGTACTTAGATCTGGTCCACGAGTCCACCCTGGAAACAACTGATGCCTCTGTCAGTGAAATGGAGCTTGGGGAGGCCTCCTGCAGCTCCCTGACCCAGGCTCCATTTTTGGCTATGATGGCCTCCTGCAGCCCACTACCAGTGAAAACGGACCCGAGCTCCATTTTTGCTGGCAGAGGGCTGCAGGAGGCCATCGTGGCTGAAAACGCAGTCTTGATGAATGATGTTGAGCTGACCACAACCCTGATGCGTCTCTCAATCAAATAGAGTTTAATAGCCCTGGTTTTAATGGTTTTAGAAATGCTCTTAGCATGCACTGAAGCAGTCAAGCCTGTATGACATTCAGTGTATGCCAAGATGCCAGGCTGGGTGGCTTTGGGAGTGCTGAAGGATTGCCTACAATGTCCGGCAGAATCACCCAGCCTAGAAGCCAGCTCTTCTCGGCTTTTTTTCTGCAGCATTATCTCTGTGTCAACGCACAATGTGATGGGATCCCATTGCTTCCCAGAGTAGCTTTGAGGAGCAGCTTTGATCACATATTCATCAAAATGAGGCATCCCTTTGAGTCTTTGCACAACTCTATTGAATAGGGATGTGACTTCTGTTGACACATGAATCATATCAACAACCAAGGGGTAGGTAGTTCATAACAGTCAGAGGTTTCAGCCTGTGATGCACTAGGCTCCTTGTTTCGCTGTGCTTGTGGATTCTTGTGGTTGTTACTGCTACTACTAACACCACTAGGGCTACCAAAGTTCAAAGTAAAAACATGGCCTATTAATTTGCATGATATACTGTATTTAGTCATTTGGAGTGGACCCTGCACTATGGAAAAAGTGCAAGGAGGAGGAGGAGGAGGAAGAGGAGGAGGATGTCATTTGGCCCCAACCACTTCAGCTTTCATTTTTATTACATTTTGCTGTTACTTGCTTTCAATGAAGTTTGATACTTAAAAAAACACACCCAGTGTTTAGCAAATAATGCAAATACAGCACTGGTTTCAATAATATAAAGTCCTTAATATGGTTGCAATGTCAAATGTGTAGCCAATGCTTACTAAATTAACCAAGCAAGAAAGCACCATCCTGACAAGTTCATTCAATCATTACTTAATTTATTTTCTGAACCCAGTCACTTAAAACAGATTAATGAACTAGTGAAAACTTTAATTCTGTGTTGCTTATAAACACCTTATTTTAATCACAATACTGTGAATACTGAAAAGTATTAGCTACCAATGAAAACTGTGAAAGCTTCCTCTTTCCTTTCCTCCCTAAGACTTGGTGGTCAATATAACACATGTACAGGCTATTGCATCCTCTACTTTGCATTTATGCATGGTCCCTCCCTTCCCTCTCCCTGTTTCACTTTCCTTTCTGTGCCTGATAAGCCTTGAATATGCCCTATATTGAGTAAAATATATTGATAACACTATGGCAAAAATGAAAATAGCAGCTCTTCGCTTCACAGTGAAACATTTGTTGACTTTCGTTGGTTTTCACTGGTCTGGTTAGCTTTCTCTGGATTTTACTGAATGGATTTCATTTGTTAACTTTCATCCATTTTTAACTGAAGGGTAGCTGAAGTGTAGTAGATTAGTTGTGGTGAGCTGCAGCTTCTATTTGCTTAGCTGGAATGGGCAGTGCGGTTAGAGTACATTTCTGAGTGACATGACCTGGGTTGCTGAAAGCTTAGAAAAACCGGGGTGATTAATTTGATTTTGAAATCTCCCTTTCCCCCGTTCTGCTATTTACAGAAGTTCTGTCCCAGCTGATATTTCAGGGAAAACTGAAAGAGGTAGGAAAGGTTTGGTCTTTTCTTCTTCTTTTCTTTCGTAAAGAAAAGGGTAAAATCCAGGGAAGTTCGTGGAGAAGACCTGGGAAAGGAATACACTTGCTGTTCTGTACAGTCATTTACATACTCGTAAATGCCGCGCGGTGATTGGACAAGATGCGCGGCGAGCTGATTGGCCGAGCAAGCCGCAGTGATTGGCCGCAGAGAATCTCCCGCGATTGGTGGAAACTAATCGCAGGAGATTCAAAGCGGTGTCATTGGCCGCGGCCGCTGCGGCCAAAGAATAAAAGCCGCCGCTTTTCCCTTTTCAAGCCGAGCCGATCTCGGAGCAAATAAAGAGCTGAAACCAAGTCACTGGCTCGAGTCTTTCTTCCACGACGGACACGACACTGGCGATGAAGGTGGGATCTCAAGCCTAATTCCCGAAGCACGTGTCCGGAGGAAACAAGACCGACGAGATGGCCAGCATCGCCCGCCAGCGCCTTTCAACCCCGCTACTGAGGATTGGGAATCGTACACCGACCGGTTCCTGATGTTCTCGAAAGTAGCAACCTAAAGGACGCAAATGGGCAGAAGAAAAGAGCCGTCTTCCTCACACACTGCGGGCCCGCGGTGTTCAAGATGGCGAAAGCCCTCACGAAACCCAAAGACGTGAAAACGATGGACTGGGCGATCTCAAGCCGTTACTCGAAACCACTATGCCCCGCCGTGCCCACCCTCATCAGGCGGCACGACTTCTACCGGCGAGACCAGAGAGCGGGCGAGAGCATCAGCGACTTCGTGGCTGATCTGCGGAACCTCGGGGGCATGTGTGGCTTACGGACATGGACGAGGCACTCCGAGACCGCGTCGTCCTAGGGCTCAGAGATCCGGTCCTGCAAAGCCGACTGATGGCAAAGGCGACATCGCCCTCGCCGACGTCCTCGCAGACGCCACCGCAGCCGAGCGACACGGAAATCAGCAGCTTGAATGCGGAGACCCACTGCGACCACTGAAGCAGGCACGACAACCGAGACACGCGCCAAAGCAAGCCTCCGGGAGACCACCACCACACACCATGGCAACCTCGACTCCGGGTCCGGCACCACGGACGAGGAAGAGGACATCCATCGACTCCAGACGGAACGAGATCGGCGCGATCGGCGGAGTCGTAAGTCGGGACCCCAATGCGCCGGGTGCGGAGGCGACCACCCTCGATCGGAGTGCCGATTTTTCGATGCGGTATGTCGGCACTGTGATAAAAGAGGCCACATCGCCCGAGTCTGCCGACTTAAGAAAACTACAGCCCCGGAGGGGGAGAACAGCAACCGGAGGTGAGACGGCACACCCCCAGGCCCAGAGACCGCCAATCCAAAAATCGTTGGAGCAGAGACGGACGGGGCCACCGAAATGGCGAGAACCGGCAGAGAGAGGAAACCCACCAGACGGTTGTCATCGGCCATTCGTCCAGCGAAGACGCCCGGAAGGTATATGTGGAAGTGAGCATCGAGGGCGAGCCATGCAAGATGGAGGTGGACTCCGGATCCTACCTCTCCATGGTTGCATGGCGGGAAATCAAGCGCCTGGTGCCCAAAATCCAAAGAAGGGGACTGGAAAGCCAGAAACTAATCCTCAAGGACTACCAGGGAAATGGCATCCCGGTAGTCGGAACCGCCATTTCGAAATAAAATTCAAGGGACGAAAGGCAAGGCTCCCTTTGACGATCGTGGACCGAGACTGACCCAGCCTTTTAGGACTGCAATGGTTCGCACCACTCGGGATCGAAGTGACGGGCATCGATCACATCGGGAAGCCGATTGGGAGGAACAACTCGCAATGGACTTCCAGGAAGTGTTCGACGGCACCCTAGGCAAGTACCGAGGGCCCCTATTTCTTTCAGCCTAGACCCCAGCGTTCCCCAAGACGCCTAAAACCTCGGCGGGTACCTTTCGCACTCCGGCCCAAGATCGACGAGCAAATAAACAAGCTCGTCAGTCAGGGGGTTCTCGAACCAATTGACCACGCCAGGTGGGAGACCCCCATAGTCACCCCAGTCAAGCCCGATGGGTCAGTGAGAATCTGCGGGGACTATAAGGCCACCCTCAACTGCGCATTACAACAAAGCGCCTATCCCGTCCCAGTGGTTCAGCATCTCCTACACTCAGTGTGGGGAGGCAAGGTTTTTGCAAAACTCGACCTGGCGCAAGCATACCAACCGCTGAGGCACAACTGCCGAAACTGCCGAGGTGCAAACCATAGTAACCCACCGGGGGCTTTCCGATGTAAGAGACTCCAGTTTGGAGTCAGTGTGGCACCAGGAATATTCCAGAGCCTCATGGAGAGACTCCTGCAAGGAATCAAGGGGTGGTGCCCTACTTCGACGACGTACTGGTGTCGGCAGCCAACCAAAAAGAACTGGAGGGCCGCCTGAGGGAGATCCTAACGAAATTCAAAAATGCGGGGCTGAAGGTTAAAAAGGAAAAATGCCAATTACATACCGAGAGGGTCGAATTCCTAGGGTACCTTTTAGATCGGCACGGAATTCACCCAACCGAAAAAAAAATCAGAGCAATCAAGGAAGCCCCCAGGCCGAAGAATAAAACGTAACTACAGGCATTTCTAGGGCTGCTTAATTTCTATAATATTTTCCTGCCACAGAAGGCGACTGCGGCGGAGCCTTTGCATAGGCTCTTGGACAAGGCGGCACCTTGGACTTGGGGGAAACACGAGGAAGCCGCCTTCAACAAAACCAAGGACCTACTCACCTCGGATGTTGTCCTCATCCAATACAACGAGACCCTACCGCTAGCTGTCACATGCGACGCATCACCCTTCAAGCGTCGGCGCCGTCCTCAGCCACACTCTCACCGACGGAAAAGAAGCACCCATCGCCTTTTTCTCAAGGACCCGCACCAAACCGGAAAGAAACTACAGCCAACTGGACAAGGAGGCCCTGGCTATCGTTGCCGCTGTCAAAAGGTTCCACGAATACATCTACGGCCAGGCGTTCACCATCATCACCGACCACAAGCCGCTGCTGGGAATCCTGGCAGGAAACAGGGCCATCCCGAACATTCTATCTCCAAGAATGACAAGGTGGTCCGAATTCCTTGCCGCCTACAGTTACCGGCTCACACACCGACCCGGCAAGACAATCACCCACGCAGACGCCCTGAGCCGCACGCCGCTACCTGACCTGGACACCGACCCAGCACCCACGACGACCACCCTTAGCATAGAGACTCTGCCCGATTTATTCGTAACCGCGTCAGACATTGCCCGCGAAACTAATAAAGACAAACATCTGGCGCGAGTGTTACATTGGGTAGAGAAGGGTGGCCCGAAAAGACGTCGACGAAACATTCAGGACATTTCGGAACCGGCAAACAGAACTGTCATTACAAAAAGGTTGTTTACTTTGGGGGATAGGGTTGTCATTCCGGAAAAATTGCAGGGAAAGGTATTGGAATTGCTGCATGAGGGACACCCAGGCATCGTGCGGACAAAAGCCTTGGCCAGAAGCTACGCATGGTGGCCAGGGATAGACAAACAGATCGAGGCTTGGGTGGCAGCATGCAACCGATGCCAGGAAACCAGGCCTAGCCCCCTGCCGTCCCAATCCTGGAATGGGAAACCCCAGGGGACCATGGTCCAGGATTCACATAGACTTTGCCGGACCCACAAAAGGACACACCTTCCTCATTACGGTAGATGCTTACTCCAACTGGTTGGAGGTAAGCAACATGAAAACTACCACCACGGAGGCCGTTACCAAAGAACTCAGCAGGCTGTTCGCAACCCATGGCCTCCCAGACATCGTCGTATCCGACAACGGGCCCCAATTTACCTCACTAGAATTCGGAAAATTCCTAGCAGAGCGGGGATACGACACGCATTAACAGCGCCGGCACATCCGGCGAACGGAGGGCGAACGGATGGTTCAATTTACAAAAAAACAATCCAGAAAATAGAAAACAGGGAAATTCAAGACAAAATAAATAAAATGCTTTTGATACAACACATAACCCCGAACACAACAACTAACAAAAGCCCGGCAGAACTATTAATGGGGAGGAAATTAAGGTCCCCATTAGACAGACTGCACCCACATATAACCCAGAAAACCCCCAAACTCCTCAAGCAAAGACCGAACATTTAAACCAGGCGACGCAGTATACGCAAGGAACCTTACCGGGACCCACTGTGGATACCAGCGACCGTAACCCAAGTGACAGGTCCCCGCTCGTACCGTTTACAGACAACCGACGGACGAGCATGGAAACGACACATCGACCAATTAAGGTCAAGAACTACCACGGGAAACACAACCGACACGCAAACAGACATGAGCACATACCCAGAAGAAGAAGGGGACCCTCCCGACACAAACCAAGAGGGGAGGGAAGACCCCAATAACCAACCCACACCAGAAAGAAACTGGGAATACTCACCAACAAACAGCCAGCTCGAAGCCTCACCAGGAAGAAGCAGCCAGGCCAGCTCAACCAGCCCAGAAAGACCAGGTGGGAGCGGCAACAACCGCAGCTCAACCAGCCCGGGTAGACTGGGAGGGAGCTGCGACGAAAGCCCGGCTCAACCTTCCAGGCGGTTCCATCGGACGAGGCAGAGAGCAACACAGAACCCGACCGAACCGGCCGGGAGCCAAGCACCAACTAACCTGCGCAGGTCAAGTAGGCAAGTACGAAGCCCCGCCTACTTACGGGACTACGTTACGTAGGACCATACCAAGAGGGAGGGGTGTTCTGTACAGTCATTTACATACTCGTAAACGCCACGCGGTGATTGGACAAGACGCGCGGCAAGCTAATTGGCCGGCGAGCCGCAGTGATTGGCCCACTGAGAATCTCCCGCGATTGGTGGAAACTAATCGCGGGAGATTCAAAGTGGTGTCATTGGCGCGGCTGCTGTGGCAAAGAATAAAAGCCGCCGCTTTTCCCTTTTCGAGCCGAGCCGATCTCGGAGCAAATAAAGAGCTGAAACCAAGTCACTGGCTCCGAGTCTTTCTTCCACAACGGACACGACACTTGCTATCTTTAATAATATGTGAGAATAACCTGGTGGGACAGAAGGAAGAGACGTAGCCAGGGCAGCAATCAGGTAAGATATAACTTAGCACACATAATGGAGGTGGAGAAAACATCTTAGAAGGGACCCTCCCTAGTCCTCGGGAAAAGTAAAGGCAGGGAAAGCGGGAAGTGCTTTCAGAACTTGCAAGATTCTGTTACTGTAGTGACTAGACTCATGGTTTTGGTTTCCTGTCTGGACCACTTTAAAGGACAAGTGTTAGCTGCCTTTGGAATATGGTTGGAATCCCCCAAGAATCTTCTGTTTTCTGTAGAAATAGGTGAAGTGTACAACCAAGAATTTGCTTAAAATTGTTTCTTTCTGTTTGCTGCTTTTTGGTAAGGCTCATGTTTGCTCTCTCTTGGTGATTCTGGAATTTGATATGCAATCTCAGCCTTCGCCTTTCCTTCAGGCTGTGCCACGAAGATATAATCTTCTCTTAGGATTTGTTGTGATACATATTTTAATAGTCTAAAACCTCTCCAGGATCTTCTCAAGAGATTCATTTCAGAGAGCGCTTCCTTTGTAGCAGGCCAGCACCACCCTGTGGTCTGTCTGGAGTATTTTATTTTATTTTAGATTTTTTTAAAAACAACAACAAACAAACCCTATTTTGTCACCGATCATGTGAATGTGATCAGGGCATCTTTGCCACTTATCTTCCACGCTGAATGTTTGCATTTTAATATTTAAAGTGAAAAAGAGGCAGGTAATATTATCTTGTCTCTTTTAAATAAAATAACTTTATGTGTCTTCTAATGAGATTGCAGAGAGGGGTTTAATTTTGCAGTGTTATCTATCTCTTTAATATAAAGCCAGAGGAGCGGAGATTGTTTCTTTTTCTTTTTTTTTTGTATTTTGAGTTTTTAGACACCTGAAAGGCAACACAAAATGTGAAAGCCTTCGCTCTCCCCCACAAAGGCTAAGGAATAGATGCCAGGAGGAGATGGTCCCTGGAACGTGGGTGGTGGCAGCAGGGATGATGAAGCTGCTTCTTGAAAGTGGGAGGTAAGACCAGACTGTAAAATCTTGAGGGCTCCTGGGACTCTTGGGGCGCTTGGGGCTCTCCGTCTTCCACTCTGTGGACCTCAGCAATTCCCTGCAAAAATGCTGCAGTCTGCAAAGAGCTAGTAAAATATATGTTTTGGTTTGGGTGTTCTGGGAAATTCTAATTCTGGGGCTTTGTTTGGATTTCTCTCTCTTTTGAGGTTGGGAGACAGAAGCTGTGCTACTGAAAGGGATAAGGATTTGTGATCCTGACCTGTTCATATGTTGAACCAATCTGTTTCAGCTATCACAAAACTCAGATTGCTCTCAAGTATCCTTTGGTTTTTAAGAGATACTTAAAGCATCGGCTTGGACTGAGATTTGAAAGCAAAGCCTTAGACGTTGTGGTTAGTTCGTCCTTTGAACTGATTTTCATTACTGCTAGTGGCCTCTTTAGCTCTTTGAGAAGGCTGGTTTGGAAGGGCTGAAGTTCCTGCACTGATGGAGCCACTCAGCAATCCCAGACACACACGGGAGACTTTGTGAACTGGACTTTGTCTTTGCATTTCTTGAACCCAGCGTTTCTTGCTTGCTTGCTCGACCGACAGCCTTTATTCAGACTGCCCTGCGAAATCATTTTTGCAGCATGAATGTTCTTTCTGTGCCTGTTGCTTTTTAATTTCCCCCCAGAGGGAAGGCAAAACTAAAATATGAGCATGGCTGGCTGGCTGGCTGCTGCGGCTGCCGCCTCTGTGCCTGTAAGTGAAGGAAAACCCTGCAGCTTCCCACACAAGTGACATCCTCTCTTTTTAAAGGAGCCGATTTGATTCACTTTTCAAGGAACCGGTTTTCGTGCTTGGTGCATTTATTTCCTAATTTTATTATGCCATTTAATTAGATCATGTACATTGGTTTTATTGTTAAAGCATGTCCTTGTTTTCTTTATAACTGGCTTTCATGGCACTACAGGGACATTTTGAAAAATAGCACATGAACCACATTCCAGCATCCACTCTAAGAGGGGCTTGAGCTGGAGACAGGCTGCTGCTCAGTCATAAATTATAATAAGGCTCCCATATCTGGGTTGTAAAAATCCAGATAACCACTTGATGGCAGCAGAGAGATTCAGAAAACTCTTTATTGCCACTTATAGTCATCTGGATTTCTGCAGCCCATGTACATTTTGTCACCCATGAAAACAACAGAATGTTATTTGTAGCATTTCTTTTAATTGCTGGCTGAATATAAAGACAGGCAGGCAAACTCTACAAAGGCTTCCATACACAGTTTGTTGCTACTGCTGTGCTTACTGAGCATGGCATTTGTGACCTAAAATCTGAAGCAAAGGAAATCACAGGAGGAGAGGAAAGAAAGGGAGGAAAGGGTGAATCAAGGAGCAATAGGCAATTATTGTTTATTGTTTAATTGCAAAAGAACATGGAGGCTGAACCAAACACTTCATGGAAAAGGTGGATTTGGAAGAAGAGATTGCGTGAATAACCATTGCTAATATTAGTAATATTTAGTAATAACATTGCTAAAATTAAACGTTAAATGTTGTCAGTAACACTCAACTAGGTTGTCCTTGTCATCGAAGCTCTTTCCATTAGGTCTATCACCATGTTGAAAATGGTAGGGGTCGCTTTGTAAAATAGTATATGTTTCTGATGCTTCCCTTGAAGAGAAAGAATCAAATGACCAGTTTTCAGGCTCCTTCCTCAGTCCTATTTATATATACTTCAAATTCTGTTTCGTCCTGAGACCTGTTGCTTCTTGCTCATTGAAAAGAGCAGGCACTACTACAGAGATAGTATGTTTCCAGGATCCTGATAGATGGCATTGTTTAGATCAGAGTTGGATTGTCCAGAGATCTGGGAGGTCCAAACGCCCAAAACCACCTAGTCTTGGTAGAATTGAGTTAGAGATGGTTCCTCCTCAACCAAACCCACACAGCTTTCAAGTTGGTTATTGGGACTTGAAGAAAGAAAACCAAAAGGAAGATAACCACTGTAAAATGGTGCACCCCAATCCTCAGCCCATGAAGCCAATTCAAAAGGATACTGGTGTCAAAAGCTTGCGAGAGATCAAGGAGCACAAGAATGGATGCACCACTACTATCCCAGCCCTGCTACAAGTCATTAACAAGTGTGACCAAAGCTACCCCATACTAAATCCTAGCTTGAAACCTGATTGAGATGATTCTATATAATCCATTTCCTTCAGAATTCTCAGCTCAGACTGATCATCTTCTCAATAATCTTCCCCAAGAAGGGAAGGTTAGAAACTGGTCAATAGTTATCAAAAATTATTGGCTCCAGGGATGGCCTCTTGACTGCAGTCAGTTTTAAAATGGAAATTACAGACTAAATGCAAGTAGATTTTATCAATATTAAGTTATAGAAAGCATCCAGGGGCAAATGAAATTATTACTCACCTGTCAGCCTTATTAGGTAGACAGGCAGGAGACATGACCTGAGCTAATTCTACTTTATTGCAAAATTCATTAACAGTATCTTGCAAGTCTCTTCCCTATCCCCTTTAAACCCAAAAAATTCTTGCCCTGTCAATATTTCTGCTGTGGGCTTAGTTGCTTTTTATCTGACCATTCACTTGTCTGTGTCTCTTTGCCCTGTCTCCCGAGGTTATCCCCACATACTATTAAATGATTCCATCGTTTGTTCCTTTCCAATCTTTTAAAGACGTGCATTCTTGGACTCAACATGTGATATATTGAAAAAGTAGGAAGGATTGGAAGACGCACAATTCCATTTGTGACATTTTTAATTATTATTTTTTCTACTTTCAAGTCAGTTTTTGACTCCTGGTAAGTGCCTGGACTAGTCCCCGTAGTTTTCTTGACATGGTTTTTCAGGGATGCTTTGCTCTTGCCTTTTTTCTTAGGGCTAAGAGAAAGGGACTCACCCAGAGTCACCCAGCTGGCTTCATGCCTAAGTCAGAACTAGAACTCACAGTCTCCTAGTTTCCAGCATGAGTCTTAAACCACTGCACCAAACTGGCTCTTTTAATTTGTGACATTGAGGTATCTGATCTTTTTCTGCTGGATTAAATGAAGGAACCACAAAAATTTGGCCTATTGTTTCTTAGATGATTCAAAGAGGGAGAGTTACAGCCACACAGCTGATCTTTCACTCAGATAAGGGATTTTGACAAGGAATCTAAAAAGTTCATTACCCGAGCTAATTAGTAATGGTTGAACAATGGGTAGAAGCAATTGGCCAGTAAGATATATGAAATCTAGAGGTGAACACTTCTAAGTCTACTGCCCAGAAGATCTATGATTTCCATGTCTGTCTTGCTTGTGACAGAAGAAAGTATCTGAGGCTGTTCTGCTTCTAGGCACTGAAGTCCAAGAGAACTGGCTCCCAGTAGAAGTTCTTCTGAAATGTGTGGGTTGATAGATTCCAGGTGGTTGGATTGCAGGGAGCAATTTGCAGAGTGCAATTAAGTTTTTTTTTTTTAGTTATATAATTATTTGGTTTCATTTGTAGAAGAAGAGCAACTCCAGATGCATTTCCACTTGAGTCCAAAAGAAGGTGCCATTTAAAGGCTGCAGCATTTGAACAGCTAAGACTTGTGGTTATTTGAACATTTTTTAATGGAAAGGAGGGCAAAACTAAATATTAGGATATTAAGCCAGAAATGCTCAGAAAAGCTAACAAAGATTACTGTAGGTAGGACATGGAAAGTAATTTTATTCTGAACCAGACCATTCACTGTGCTGACACTGGCTGGAAGAGATCTCCAAATAAAACAATTGTATTTTTTTTCTTTTTATTCTTTGTATAGAATGTGAAGGATGTGTGTCTGTGTTTTATTTTTAAAGTTATAATGTACACAGAAGATGGCATTTAATTTCATTGTACAAGGTGCAATGACAATAAAGTAAACTCAGCTCAACCCAACTCGTGATCCTGTAGTAGTCCCTTAATCTGGAAGAGAGTCAGGACAACTGGGTGCAGCTGAGTGTTTACTGCCTCAATGCCCTTCCTGACGCCGATGTTGAGTTCGCAGCAGATTTTTTTTCTTTGCACCCTAAGAGAGAAGCATTTGCCGCAACCTAGGATTGAACTCTCAGCCTAAGTGAGAGGCAAGCATATTCGCCACTAGGCCACCACTCCAATCATTTGTTTATTATAACCCATAAGATTGAAACTTGGACCTTCTCCCTGCAGAGTAGGCATTCCATACCAAGCTAGGAGATTGTTTCGAACAGCTTGAAAAAGTGATTAGATAAAATATAAACTAGAAAGTGAAGTCTCTCTTGTCCTCTAATGACTTCATGGGCAGATCTGTGCAGTTTTCTTGGCAGCAATGTAAAAGACATTGGTTCTTGCTTGAGAATGTGTTTTTACTTCCCCGCTTAGAGTATGGCCTTGAGATTTCTAGATGTTTGCCCATCAAAGTACTAACCAGATTTGATCTTGCTTAGCTTTCTGAAATCTGCCAGGACCACCTAGTGCTTCTGGCTTGCTGCATTTATATAAATGAGAAGAGGAGCAGTATACATATATGCATACTGTACATACATGTGATTAAATGCTATTTGAAACAATCTAACATCAGTCAGGAAATTCCAAGGAAGAACCAGTGTAATAAAAGATCAAATAGGACTAATCGCTTACCAGAGATAGGGAATTTTTTATGAGCACTTAATAAGTGCTTAATTAAGCACTTATTAAGCATTCAATTAAGAGCACTTAATACTTATGGGGGGAGGCCAAGAGCTGCAGTAGGTGAGGCAAAGGCACAAAATAAGCAAGGATTCCCCCCTTTTTTCCTTCTACTTTTTGGTGATGATATGTTAGGTCTTATATTATGGTTCTTGTCTTTATATTCCCTGCCTCTAATTTTCAGTCAGAGAATCTTCAAAAGGTATGATCAAAGAAAGTTCTGCCCTAGACTGATTTATTCCAGCTAAACAGAGAAATTGGTATATCTTTTGGCATGAGCAGAGTAGAAATCCTAGTTACCAGATATTCTTAAGATGGGGGCAGGGGAAGGAAAGGAAGGAAGCCAACAAGGAAGATAGGATAACATATTAACTCTTATTCATAACCTGAAGAGTATGCCTAACCAATCCACCAGTATTTATTGTCTCAGCAGTTCATAAAGGTAAAGGTTCCCCCGCACATATGTGCTAGTCGTTTCCAGCTCTAGAGGGCAGTGCTCATCTCCGTTACAAAGCCGAAGAGCCAGAGCTGTCCAAAGACGTCTCCATGGTCATGTGGCCGACATAACTAAACGGTGAAGGTGCACCACGGAACGCTGTTACTTTCCCACCAAAGTGGTCCCTATTTTTCTACTTGTATTTTTTACGTGCTTTCGAACTGCTAGGTTGGCAGAAGCTGGGACAAGTAACAGGAGCTCACTCCATTATGCAGTGCTAGGGATTTGAGCCGCTGAAGTGCCAATCTTCTGATCAACAAGCTCAGCGTCTTAGCCACTGAGCTACCGGATCCCCGCAGTTCATACAGCTGCCTAAATTTAGATGGACATGACTGTCTCCAGATTGTGCGTGAAAGAGAATAATTTCTTTGATAGAAGCAGGCCCTTTTCTAGAAATGCACAGTTCTGATAAGTTTTGAGGCAGAGATGTTGCTTGTCTTTAATGGCTCCTCTACATAAAAGTACATGGATGAATGTCAGAGGGATCTCTTTTGGCAGGCAATCAGCTGGGTTGTCACTGCTGGACAAAGAGCATTAAGTTCCACTAGGGGGGCTCATGCGCCACTTACATGGGTCACCATTCCTTTTCTTTTTGTATTAAACTAGACTGTATATGTAAATAGTAATATGTATGTAAATAGTAATTTTCCTCCAGAGGCACTTATAGATCAGGAACATCTGGTGGCCCCTTAAATTGCACTTGCATTTTTTGGGCAAGCAGTCATAAGAGTCACTCTTGCAAAGTGACGTGTTGAAATGAAAGAACACCTCTGTGGTAATTCCCACCTTTTCTTATGTTAAATCCCATCTATCGCTTTAACCACGAATAAAGGCTTCTTCATACTTAGAAACAAAAAGCCCACTGTTTTCAAGGGTTTATTTATTTTGATTTACTCGTGTATAACATTTATAAACTGCCACACTCCAGGGGCTCTTAGCAGTGTATCCTGCCAAGCGCAATATAACAAACAATATAATGAAAAACAATAAAATGGTAGCAATAACTGGCAGAGATCTTCCTCTAGCCACTAATTATCAAAAGCCTTTGGGAAAAGTAAGGAAGTCCATAAGAAGAGAGAGCATTCTTACCTCAGGGAAAAGTTTTTCCAAAGGAGGGAAGTGGTCACTAAGAATGTCCGCCTTCCAGCCTTTTGTCATCAGGCCTTCTGTTGGAACCTTCAGTAGATGCCTCCTAGTCCCCCAAATAAGGCAAGCAGAGCTCACCTGAAATAGGCAGTCTCTAAGTCACCAAGTTTAAAACCATACAGGGCTTTATCTATAAAGCTAACATTTTGACTTGCCCTTGGAAATAGATCAGTAAGCAAGGCAACTCTCATAGTGTTGCAGTGTGATGTGACAATACCATAATTATCTCGTAAACACCAAGGGGATGCCTTTAGCACTAGTTGGGCAATTTCCAAAAGCATCTTAGGCAAATTGCAGGCAAGTGTACAGATGTTCTGTTTATATTCATCATTTGTGCCAAGTTTTAAAGAATTAAATTTTCATGATTAATCCTGGGACCTACCTCGATGACTTTTGAGTGTTATTTGTGGCTCACGTACCGTTAGCTGAGGGTCTATAGAACTGCATTCAACTCCATAGTCCTAGATTTTCTTCTAAGAAAGATTTTTTTTCCTACTTCAAGGTGACCAACACCCAGTTCATTGTGTCTTCCCATCTAAGTCCAAGGAATGTGCTGATCATTGAAAAGCTGACCATTTGAAGGTTTGCTTCTCCCATTACCAACCTGCTTGGCCCATAAGAACTAGAGGAGAGGGGTGCTTTTTTATGATGGCCCTGCTTTCAAAGTCCCATCAATGGAGAACACGGGAGAAGGTTCTCTTCCACATCATCACCCTCAGCCAATGGAATATCCCCTCTCAGTTGCTACTTTTAGTTTCTGCTCTCCAAGCCGTCTCTCTTTAGCCTCCCCTTTCAACATCAGCGGTTTTATTATGCATGTTTTAATGTACTTGTTTTTTATTTTATGTGTTCTGTATTTTATGTGCTGTTTTAAGTCGCCTTGAGTGTTCATTCTGATCAGAAGTATGGTGTCGAAATAAATTGCTATATAACTCTATTTTATCAAGGGAGAATGTGCCAGCATTTTTCATCACAATTTCCCTAATTGGATAAGATTGCATATTTGAATAATCTGTAATTATCAAATCACTTATTACCAGAAAACCTAATATATGCAATAGATCTTCTCTGGAGGCAAGCTGGTTTTTAATTGAACTGCCATTGGAATTTATGAAACTAGGAGCTGTTTCTCACAGCCACAGGAACATGCCTCTCTTCCATTTTGAGTCAGCAAAAAAGTACTTCAACATAAATTGCACTGCTCTCATGACTGAGCTTTAATGATATTTGGCAATGAAGTGGGCAAAGGGTGCTCTTCCTAAACATACAATATAGAGCAATTTCAGGGTCGTGTGATTGGTGGGTATTCCACTTTCCTTTCCCCACTTATCCATTCAACTTCCAGTCAAATACCATCACCATTGCCACTTGCTCCCTATAATATAAGGTTTGGAGTTGGGGGATTTCAGGTGCTTGCCTGACTTAGAGAGTTTAATCATTTTTCATGGTGCCCAATTGAACATTGGGCTTTTAGTCTATGTCATTCCACATTTGAATAGACTGTTACTTGGCTGGAGTTAACAGTGGATGGGAATAGGATAGGGTAGGGTAGGATAAGATAGGATAGGGTAGGGTAGAAAAAAAATAGAATGGAATGGAATGGAATGGAATGGAATGGAATGGAATAGAATAGAATAGAATAGAATAGAATAGAATAGAATAGAATAGAATAGAATAGAATAGAATAGAATAGAATAGAATAGAATAGAATAGAATTTTTTATTGGCCAAGTGTGATTAGACACACAAAGAATTTGTTTCCGGTGTGTAAGCTCTTAATGTACATACAACAATAGTGAAAGATCATTAACATAGTCATTGTAAAATACATTCATCATAAAATATTCGATACAACCCAAAGTGATAATCATGGATAGTAACTAAGCAACGAGCATAAATCATACTAGGACACTAAGTAAACAATATAGATCATAAGATACAAGCAACAACGTCGTATTTCTTCAGTATGTGTCTTATCAATGCCAATAAAAGTTTCCATCTTTCCTTTTTTTTCGTATGGACTTGCCAGATACAATGGTTTATCTTCAAAACTCTTTGGTTATATACACTGTTCAAAAAAATAAAGGGAACACAAAAATAAGACATCCTAGATCTGAATGAATGAAATATTCTTATTAAATACTTTGTTCATTACATAGTTTAATGTGCTGACAACACAATCACACAAAAATTAGCAATGGAAATCAAATTTAGCAACCAATGAAGGTCTGGATTTGGAGTTACACTCAATATTAAAGTGAAAAAAAAAAACCCACTACAGGCTGATCCAACTTTGATGTAATGTCCTTAAAACAAGTCAAAATGAGGCTCAGTAGTGTGTGTGGCCTCCACGTGCCTGTATGACCTCCCTACAACGCCTGGGCATGCTCCTGAGGAGGTGGCAGATGGTCTCCTGAGGGATCTCCTCCCACACCTGGACTAAAGCATCCCCCAACTCCTGGACAGTCTGTGGTGCAACGTGGCATTGGTGCATGGAGGGAGATATGGTGTCCCAGATGTGCTCAATTGGATTCAGGTCTGGGAAACAGGCAGGCCAGTCCATAGCATCAATGCCTTCGTCTTGCAGGAACTGCTGACACACTCCAGCCACATGAGGTCTAGCATTTTCATGCATTAGGACGAACCCAGGGCCAACCACACCAGCATATGATTTCACGAGGGGTCTGAGGATCTCATCTCGGTACCTAATGGCAGTCAGGCTGCCTCTGGCGAGCACATGGAGGGCTGTGCGGCCCCATAAAGAAATGCCACCCCACACCATTACTGACCTACTGCCAAACTGGTCATGCTGGAGGATGTTGCAGGCAGCAGAACATTCTCCATGGCATCTCCAGACCCTGTCACGTCTGTCACATGTGCTCAGTGTGAACCTGCTTTCATCTGTGAAGAGCACAGGGTGCCAGTGGCGAATTTGCCAATCTTGGTGTTTTCTGGAAAATGCCAAACATCCTGCACGGCGTTGAGCTGTAAGCACAACCCCCACCTGTGGACGTCGGGCCCTCATACCACCCTCATGGAATCTGCTTCTGACTGTTTGAGCAGCCACATGCACATTTGAGGTCATTTTGCAGAGCTCTGGCAGTGCTCCTCCTGTCCCTCCTTGCACAAAGGCAGAGGTAGCGGTCCTGATGCTGGGTTGTTGCCCTCCTACAGCCTCCTCCATGTCTCCTGATGTACTGGCCTGTCTCCTGGTAGCGCCTCCATGCTCTGGACACTACACTGACAGACACAGCAAACCTTCTTACCACAGCTCGCATTGATGTGCCATCCTGGATGAGCTGCACTACCTGAGCCACTTGTGTGGGTTGTAGAGTCCGTCTCATGCTACCACTAGAGTGAAAGCACCGCCAGCATTCAAAAGTGACCAAACCATCAGCCAGAAAGCATAGGAACTGAGAAGTGATCTGTGGTCACCACCTGCAGAACCACTCCTTTATTGGGGATGTCTTGCTAACTGCCTATGCTTTCCACCTGTTGTCTATTCCATTTGCACAACAGCATGTGAAATTGATTGTCAATCAGTGTTGCTACCTAAGTGGACAGTTTGATTTCACAGAAGTGTGATTGACTTGGAGTTACATTGTGTTGTTTAAGTGTTCCCTTTATTTTTTTGAGCAGTGTATTTAATGGCTGTAAGAAGCAGAGCTTACATTGGGTAAGGATTAGATATGTGCTGGCTGCACATAAAAATCAGGGGTCTTTGGGGGAATGAGGGCCTTTATTTGAAATAGTTTCTCAACAGAAGCTCTTCTCACCCCTGTTGCTTTTCCAGGTAAAGACAACACTGGTTGATTGGACCTTTTTTCTTGAATGCTGTTTTGATTAGGAATTGACTTCTACTGCTTCTGAACTTTGATAGCCCCTGTTTAGATTTCTTTTTATAACAACCTGCTTAGGGTTATTTTATTGTACACTCGTGATTTGTTATTTGCAGTTGCCTTGTTACTACATGTTTTGCTTGTATATTTATAGGGAAATAGAGTATAAAGAAACATAAAGGAAAAAATGAATGAAGAGCTCAGGGAACCATTCCTGTCCAAAAATTCCAAGAGTTAGCACTACAGAATCTTGTACACCAGGAATTAACATTCCAAGATCATTTCCGTCCTCATCTCAGCTGCCTAAATATCCAACAGGATTCCTGTAACTCTCCCCTGTGCCTAGTTTCTATAGAAGCCTATATTATTGCAAACATTTAGCCGAACTTTTCTTTGTAATGAAATGAGGCTTACTCTGGGATCAGTTATACCTCCTTATTAGCTACCAAATATGGCCCACTCAAAGCATTGGAGAGGTTCGATTTTACATTTCACCAGCTGTTGTTTGTCTCAGAGGTGCGTGCCCGAGCTGTCAAACAACCAATCTTTTCCATCTTCACAATCATTCTATGAACTCATACAAAGAGATTTTTCCACTGAATCTTTAGGAGTTGACATTTTCATGCAGGGGTGGGCTTCAAAAAATTCAGCAACCAGTTCTCTGCCCGGTTGCTGGGTGGGCGTGGCCATAGTGGGTGTGACCTAGTCCACGTCCTGCACCACACTGGGAGGCCCATTTTTTGCCTTCCTCAGGCTCCGGAGGCTTTCCTCAAGCCTCTGGGAGGGCAAAAACGGCCACCCCTAGGCTCCAGAGGCCTCCGGAGGCTGGAAACGGGCCCGTTTTCGGGCTTCCGAAACTTCCAGGAGGCCCGTTTTTCACCCTTCCCGGTCTCCAGAGGCTTTCTTGAGCCTCCAGGAGGTTCATTTTTCACCCTCCCCCAGCCCCCGCACAAGCTCTGCACTTACCTCGCATCCAAAATGGGCTGCATGGAGACTCCTGGGAGGGGAGGGCAAGGGTGGGCAGGGCCAGCCGGTGGTGGGGTTTGGTGGTTTGCCAAACCAGCCATAACATTAACTACTGGTTTGCCTGAACCCAGGCGAACCCGTAGCAGCCCACCCCTGTTTTCATGTGATTATTATGGGGTGGGAGGAAAGAGAAGAAGAGACTTGCTGGTAGTTGTTAAGGTGTTGGCTTAGAAAACAAGAGATTATGAGTTCTAGTCCTCATGAAAGCCAGGTGGCTGACCTTGGGCCAGTCACTCTCTCTTAGCCCAACCAACCTCACAAGACTGTTGTTGGGAAAATAGGAGAAACTAGCATTATGTCTGCTTGCCATCTTGACTTATTTATCAAAATAATAAATAATAAACGTGGGATAAAAATCAAACAAATAAGATGACCATCGAAGATGGGTTGAATCAGATACAGCGACAACAGGTGCACTGTTGGAAGACCTGAAGAACCAGGTCATCATTGTGTAGAAAAACTAACTATGTGGCCATTAGGAGTCAAAAAAGACTGGATGGCTCATAATCAATCATACTGAGGGAGAAATTTGCCTGGTGGTGTGGAGTGCAATCCCCAGTCCGAAAAAGACTACAAACTGTCAGAAGCAGAAATGAGGTGGGAGAACTGGGGAGGGCCATTATATTCTTGTGGGATATCAAAGTTTATTGCTGACCATGGTTGCAGACACTTCCATCTGCAAGCATCGAATTTTTATTATGCCAAATGCAATATAAAGCTAGCCCTTTTCCTTCAGTCAAAGATGAGTCCCACATACTTCCTGCCTTCTCCTGATATACAAGGCAAATCCCCTCCCTTGTTTCATTTAAAAATACAGCATGTTTTCTAATTTCAGATAAAACTTACAAAACACGTTCCTCGATATCTGAGACGTGAAAATCACTCTCTCTTAACTCACCCCCAAAATTCTTCATTTTGTACTTGTTTTACGCGGAAAAACACCAAAGGTATAACAGGATGTTTTTGGTCTTTCTTTCTTTCTTTCTTTCTTTCTTTCTTTCTTTCTTTCTTTCTTTCTTTCTTTCTTTCTTTCTTTCTTTCTTTCTTTCTTTCTTTCTTTCTTTCTTTCTTTCTTTCCCTCTCTTCACTCCCTCCCCACCCCCACCTCCCCATAATCCAAGAACAGCATCTATCTAGCCTCCTACCTGAACCCCCACAGCACTCAGTGGCATTCCAGTTGTTGCCATAGAAACTATAATATCACCGACAGTGGATTATGACTTGGAGTAGGAAGGGGGGAACAGCAGGAGATGGGTTTCATGCAAATATCCTTCGCAATAAAAAAAAAAGCGGCACAGAGAGAGAAAGAGAGTTGCATATATATACGCTGAGGAAAGTGATGGTTAGCAGATCAGAAAGGAGAGACTATTGAATGGGGAAAGTCTTGATCAGAGCCCAGTGGCTTTCAGGGGTGTTCTTGATCAGTGGGACCTTCTTTTTTTTTTTTTTTTAAAGCATTGTTTGTTTGTTGCACAAATGGATCATGAGTGCTTTGCAAAGAGTCTCTTTTCATTCAGCAGTTCTGTGTTAAGTTCTTTCAAAGCAAATGAATGTGGGTTAATTAGAGCAGCAAATGCTTGCTGTGTGAGCTTTGCCTTGGAGGAACAATTTCATGCAGTTTCCCAAGTATTAGCCATATCCTGCTTTGCATGGTGAGGAGGCTGGAAGAAAGAGGGCGTCTCTTGATTCGGGGCCATAGGGGCTCCCTCTAATCGTTTTAGAAATTGAATCCTGATAGTCCTTGACTTATGACCGCAGTGGGGACCAGAATTGCCACTTAAGCAAAGCGATGGTTCCGTGAGTTGCATGCAATTTTCTGAGACCTTTTTGCCGCAGTTGTTAAGTGAGCCACGGAAGCTGAACCGTGCAGTTAAGCGAATCCTGCTTCTCCCACGGATTTGCTTGTCAGAAGCTGGCTAGAAAAAAAAATCCACAAATGGTGATGACATGATCCCTGTAATGCTGCAACCATCGTAAATCATGCCGGTGGCCAAGCCACCCAAATTTTGATCATGTGACTGTGGGGATGCTATGACATTCATAAGTGTGAGGATTGGTCGTAAATCACTTTGTTCACAGCCGCTTTAACTTGGAACAGTTGCTTAACCAATGGTCAATGGTAAGTCAAGGACTACCTGTATATCTATCAGTCATGCTTACAACCAATTCCTTTCTACTCTTGGGCATGGCTATTCAAGGCCAATTACAGTCAATAATATTGCAGGACTTCCACTTAGAGGACAATTACAAGCTAACACCCCCAGGCACAGCAGTGTAATTTGTCAGGCTGATCAGATGGGAAATGATAGATGGGAGCACGTGTATGTTAGAGGCAGGGACCCCAAAAATATGCAATCTCCTCTTCCCCAAATGCTCTTTTTATAAGGGCAAATTCCCAACCCTCACTGTTATAAAGGTGTACTTGAACTTGACCATTTTTGGCCCTCCCAAAAAATTTAGAACAGTTTTCAGAGAGAAAACTGTGTTTTTTATGCCCTTGGCAGCCCAATTCTCGGAATATAAGAAAATGGGTGGATAGATGGATGGAGTCGGAAAGTTGAAGAGACAGACATAGAGTTGGACAGATAAATAAAGTGATCCACATTTCTGCAAGAAATGAAAAGTCAAAGGATAGCATTGTAGAGTTTATTTTCTTTGGTGAGAGCACAGGAGATTTATAGTGCCTTTGCAATATCTGTTTTATTTAGAAACGTATGACAGAAAATAATGCAATGAAATATTCCTTTAGGAGGTAGAAAATATGTTGGTCCTTCACCAAATTCCCTGACAGACATCATTTTAGAGAACCAGGAATTGATTCCATATTTTGATAATTCCAACAAACATTTCTGCCTGCTTCACCATAAAAAATTCAGAGCTGCCAAAGGGTAGGAAATATTGCCTTTTCCAGGACAGATTGATCTCCTATTTTCAGCTATCATTTCTTAACATCTGGAACAATGTCACATTTCTAATTTCTCAATATGACTCTTTTAGCCACCAATCTTGCCTGATACAGCCTTATTACTTTCTCCTTACTACTTCTTCAAGCATTCTTGGGTTCATAAATTTGTAACGTGGCTATGGCCTAACTGCACCAAGCTTAATTCCCATTCATCCCTCACTGGTGATATACAGTATATAAAAGCAAAGCCAAGGGTCAATCATGGTGCTGTTCTTTTTCTAACATTGCTGTTCCACCGCCTTAGATGGATTGGTTTTCAGCCTCCATAACCTTATAAGAGCAGGGCCAGTGGCTGTGCAGGTTGATGGGAATTGAGGACCAATGCATTTGCTGATCTAGCAGAAAAGTGGTAACACAGTGTTGGCGAACCTTTTTGGCACTGAGTGCTGAAACGGGAGCATGCGCACATGTGCTGGGGAGCACCGGAAACCGGAAGGGCAGCTTTCTGGCACGCACATGCACCAGCTGGCCAGTGTTAGGAATTGATAGTCACCTAACAGTTGGGTTGGAAATATATAAACCAGGATAGACATTTAATACTGTCTCTTTAAGGGAATGCTAAAATTATAATTGGGTGTGGTTCCTCAAATGGCCATAAGATGGAGCCAGAAACCTGGGTTGTTAGTTCTGTCCTGTTGTTGATAGTTGATAGTTGGTCAATGTTGTGATGTTCACTGTTTCCTGAATATTTCCCTATTGACTGTTGCTGATTGTCGTTATTCTTGGATTGTGATGTTCACTGTTTCCTGAATATTTCCCTATTGACTGTTGCTGATTGTCGTTATTCTTGGATTGATATGAGTCTACTACTGAACTGTTTTTTATACTGGACTTTGATTTTGGATTATCCCTGGACTGAAAAACTGACTGCTTTAACCATGTATGACTTGGACTGCTTGTTGGATTTTGCTTAACCATTTACTGGAAGTAAAAACCTACGTTTTACTATACGGTGTATCTGTGTGCTGGTTGTGTGTTATTCCTCACCACTCTCACTACGTCTCCCTGTGTGCACTCATTCTCCTAACGAGGAATAACCTCAACAGACAGTGTGCATATGCACACCGGAAGCCGGAAGCTCAGCTGCCCAGCATGTGCATGTGTGCCGGGGAGCTGCTCTTCTGGTTTCCAGTGGACCTGCGTGCATGAAGACCAGCTGGAAGGAACCCGGAAGAGCAACGGGTGACAGCTGGTGTGCCCGGAGAGATGGCTCTCTATGCCATTTTCAGCACGCATGCCATAGGTTCGCCATCACAGTGATAATAGCTCTGTTAGTTGAGTAGGAAGATGAAACCTATCTGCCATAGAATAGCACTTAGCACTTAGACTTACATACCATTTCACAGTGTTTTACAGCCCTCTCTAAGTGTTTACAGAGTCAGCATATTGGCCCCAGCAATCTGGATCCTCATTTGACCCACCTCGGAAGGATGGAAGCTTTGAGCCGGTCAGGATCAAACTGCCGGCAGCTAGCAATCGGCCAAAATTAGTCTGCAATACTGCATTTTAACCACTGCGCCTCCACAGCTCTTCATGTGCAGAAGCCTGATCATGTGCAATGAAGCCTGGATTCGGGACCTATTAAGCATATCTGATTTGTTCTGAAGCTTGGAATGGCTATGAAAGGTTGGCATGCAAAGAGAAGCTATGAACTTTCTCAGCAACTCATTGGACAGTGGGGTATCTGATGTCTCTGCAATAGCAGCGCTGGTTGTCTATGTACATATATTATTCTCTTTGGCCTTCTTGCAAATGTACTGTTGATTGCTTTGCCCTTCGCTGGCAAGCACCTTTATTGCAGGTGTTTGCACTGGCAAGAAAAGGCCAATGAGCGGTAATATGAGCATAAAAGTCTTTCCTTTTAATGTTTTGGTTTTAACAGGGATTCACCTTTGTGGGAGGACCTCTGCTCACTATTGACAACAATAATAATAGCCCTGGAATCCTGGCTGAAGCACAAAGTGCTAGGGAATTAGGAAGAGAGAAAAGTCAAATCTATATATCTAGGCTTTGAGCCAGTGGCTCCTTGGTAGGTGTGGCTGAATCTATTTCCCAGTTGCTACATAGAAGATATTTAGCCTATTAGGAATCCTAGAATCTCATGTCACTTAAAGAGGAATGTACTTAATGGTTCTTTGAATGGATAACACAAGCTACCAACAGGGATATAGATTTTACATGCCTTCTGATTGTCTTTCTTGGATACTAAACTAAGGGTGCTATATATTAAAGTATGATGGTGCTGAATAAATATGTCTTGAATACTAGAACTTCCAGCTTTGGGGATTTTGCTTTTCAGGAAAACAAATCACTATTATGGATAACAATTTTATAGTACTATCGTGACCAACTAGATGAAATATGTGTGTGTGTGTGTGTGTAGTTATACTGAGCTGCATATTACACTGTAGTACAATCTGTCAGTGCAATTTTGTGAGTTATAATTATATATTATATGTTACATTATATGCAATCTTAAAATGGTATTGTAATAATATATTTCTAATACAGCAGCTCTGTGTAATTGGATGCTGCAATTACCACAACTTTGGACCATATTCACGTTCTATTTTCTAGGGAAAGATTTCGAGCAAGCGAAGGCATAAAGCAAAGTTTCATTACTGCATTAACGTTTTCTTTGAATACTTGTTAATGAAGCATTAATGATTGCAAAATAATGTTCAGCAATTAAGTAGTGTGTACTCCCAAAGTCTTCAATTAGGTTATAATAGCCACAATGAATGTGAACATATTCAGAAGTAGCATTTTCTGGTTGTTCTAATTCCCATGGTAACCTTCCCTGACCTGGAGCGCATGCACACACATGTGTGTATGCATGCACATACACACGCACGCTCGCACATGCGTGCTTTCTCTCTCTCTCTCTCTCTCTCTCACACACACACACACAGGAGTATTGGGATAAACAATTCTGCCACAATTCTGGTCACTAAATGAACTGTTGTAAGTTGAGGACTACCTGTGCCATCTCTTACTATGGGCTAAGATAGCTATGAATTGTAGTTTGGGAATCATAGTTTGCAAATACCAAAAGGACCATAGGTTCCTCACCTCTATACACATCACATATGTGAGGGTGCCCCCCCCCTTTTTTTTTTCTTGAATAGTATAAGTAACAATCGTTCTAGACTTGGAAACCTGGAAGACAGACCGCTCTCTCTAAGGTGGGAATTCCACAATTTGGAAAGTATGATTCTTCCCCCTCCCGCTTCAACGGATGGGCAGGCATCTGCTGGATTACTATATGCAGAAGTGCTTGGAACAAAACTTGCAGCACAAAACTCAGGAAACAGCCAAGATCTATGAAATGGGATATCCATACATCTCATATATAAAGCCATTGTAGAATGTGAGCTCCCGTGTTTGCCCTGTTTATTCCTTCAGGTCAGGATGAGGAATACATGGTGCTTTTGTGAAGAAATGCCCTGTACATCTTCAGCTCCACTAATGTCGATATTCATGTAATAATGTTCTTTTAAGGGTAAGGATAAGTATGCAGATCAACATTAAACTAGTCCATATTAATTATCTGTACTGATGAGGCCCCATAGGTTTTCATGTATTGCTTTGTTTTTAAATCTATAACAAAACTTTGTATCTATTTGTCATTTACAACTTTTCTGGTAGTACTTCTTGTATGCAACTTTTACCTAATATGCAAACACTGAATATAAATTTCTCCTTTCATTTCTTATATACATATTTGTTCACAACTTTTCCCAATATACTATATTTTTCAGATAAATCTTTTGCAAAGAAATGTTAGCACAGACTTTTTTCCCCAGATGATGAGTGGACTCCACTACAGCTCCTGTGTCATAAAAGAATAAATTTTTGATGTGTTCTGCTTATTAATTTCCATATAAAACTCTGTTGAATTGCTTTTTGATCTCTAATATTTCTTTTTTTTCTTTTCTGTAATATAAATGGAGGACTATCATTCCTCAGATTGTCTCTGTTGGAAGACGATTCATCTAATTCCTATATATTGCAGAACCATTCATTTTAAACACCCAAATGGAGCAATCCATCGGGTTTCGTGTCTGGGCACAGAATGGGAAGTAGCTGAAGTGAACAGCACTTGCCCTGTTGACTGTCTTAGTAATGCTAATTTTAATTTGGACGTGTTCCAGGATTTGTTTGTTAATTAGATTTGTACCCGACCTTTCTTAAAGCAGTACATATGGCACTATAATTTTTCCCTACAACAACAATTCTGTGAAATAGGTTGGGTTGAGAGAGAAAGACTGCTCCCCCCCCAAAAAAAAAAATCACCTGATGTGGATTGAATACTCTCAACTTGTCAAGTTTTGTTTGCTAGATTAGTGGTTGCCAACCAGTGGGCCGCGGCGGCCCACTGGTGGTCCATGAGAAAATTTTGTTGGACCGCAGAGAAATGTCCCCCCAAAGCACCCTCCAAAGCAATTAATCCAGACTGCACCCTGGATTATGGCCCGCCCACCCTTTGGCCAAGCACAAACCTGGAAAAAGCAGTGCAGCCCTCACCGGCCAGGACGAGGTAATGGTGTGGTTGCAGCAAGAGGGGGCTGGCAGCACAGGTGAGTTGAAGCAGCAATGGAGATGGCTGGAAAGTGCAGGAGCGCTGCGCTACTTGCATTTGCGTAGCACTCCCGCACCTTCCAGTTTGCCTCTCCTGGGCTGGGCTCTTCCTCTATGGCCACGGGCTATAGGGACGGCCCAGGGCAAGAAAAGTACTGGCTGGTGGTGGTGGTGGGAGGGAGCGGAGTGGGCAAGTCTGCGCTCACCATCCAGTTCAGAGGTCCGGAATGGGGAGTCGGCGTTGGTTTCCTCGTCCCTCTCGGCGCTCTGCTCTGCTGCCCCCCCCCCCATGGCCGCAGCCATCGCTGCCTGGGGAAAGCACAGAAAAAGCAAGCAGAAACAGCTCTCACTGGGGTGAAAGAGCTCAGATTGAGGAAGGCACAGGCAAGAGAAGATGGAAGCTGCCGTATTTGTAAAGTGCCGCTTTCTGTTGCCTGTGCCTTCCGATCTCTGCTCTTTCGCCCCAGCGACAGCTGTTTCTGATTGATTGCTTTTCCTGGAGGGGGGCAGCAGAGACATCAGGGCTGTTCTCCCCCCTCAGCAGCAGTCCTGGAGGAATGCGAAGAATTGCAGGCGAGTGCCAGAGAAAGGTGTGTTGGAAATGCCAGCACACATTTCCAGCATGCTCTCCTCGGTCCCGAAGTAAGATTGAGTGATGGGAAAGGGAGCAGGGGGAAGGGAAGGAGGGAAGGAGAAGCCCGACTGACTTTCCTTTGGCATGGGAATGGGGGAGACCAAATGCACAGACCAAAAGAGTGCCGAGGAAGACACCTAATAACCAGCCTGTTTGTGCAGGTGAGAGCTCGAGCTTTTTTGGGCTCGACACCCCCCACCTTCGGCCTCCACACAGTGAAGGATGCTTGGAAATGGTGGGAGAAACCTGGAGTTTAGCCTCGGGGAGTCCTCTTCTTATGTGGAAGCTGAAGTGGGGGTGTTGCCTGGTTATTTGGAGCCTGCCTTTGTTGGCACTTCCAGCCCGGCCCTCCTTCCCTCCCCCAACTCTAGGCAGCCACACCTGGCAAAGGAGGGAGAGGTTTCCTCTGACTTGTACAGGTATGCAGGTCTTGGCGTGTTCGCACAAACATGAAGCCGAAAGCACCAGCCTGAAGAAGGTGAGTGGGACCTCATCGAAATGCCAAGATACTCTCAATCTTACACGGGAAAAGACCTGAACACACCAAGACCTGCATATATATATATATATATATATATATATATATATATATATATACACACACACACACACACACACACACACATATACATACATACATACATAACACACACACACACATATATATATATATATATGTGTGTGTATATATATATATGTATGTATGTGTATATATATATATATATATATATATATATATATATATATATATATATGTTTTCTTAAGTTTTGTGGACCATGTATGGTGTTCGGCTTGGTTCGGGTATTTTCCACGCGTTTCAGCAGAATCTCATCTGCCATCATCAGGCTTCTGTATTACTCTGTATTATTCTGTATTATTATTCTGTATTATTCTGTAATACAGAAGCCTGATGATGGCAGATGAGATGCTACAATAAGAACTAGAAAAAACATTATATATATATATATATATATATATATATATATATATATATATATATATATATATATATATATATATATATATATATATATTTTCTGAGGTTCTCATGGTATTTGTATGTGGATCTTTGGTTATTCGGGTTTCTCCCGCGTAAGATTGGAAGTATCTAGGCAGCGTTTCGATGAAGTCTCATTCATCATCTTCAGGCTTCTGTCTTCAGCTCTGAGAAGCACAGAGCTGAAGACAGAAGCCTGAAGATGATGAATGAGACTTCATCGAAGCGTTCTAGATACTTCCAATCTTGGGAGAAACCCGAATAACCAAAGATCCATATATATATATATATATATATATATATATATATATATATATATATATATATATAATGTTTTCATAAATTTTCACGGGTACAGGTATGCAGGTCTTGGCATGTTCAGGTCTTTTCCCGTGTAAGATTGAGAGTATCTTGGCGACGTTTCAATGAGGTCCCACTCATCATCTTCAGGCTAGTGCTTTCGGGTTCATGCTTGTGTGAGCAAAGCTTAATCAGAGCTGCCATCTCTCTGTAAATACTGGTGGGGAGGTTGGCTGTGTTGTCATTTCTTGATTGGTTGATGGAGTTGATGTTTGCAGATTGGCTGGCTTTTTCATAATAACATGTGTGGCTGAGGTATTGGCTGTGTGTCTATCAGCCTCCTGTGTTGTAACAACCTGGGTAATGGGCTGTGTGATGACCTTCTGAGTTCTGTTGTTGTGACATCCTGGGTCTTGTGCTGTAATCTCCTGGGCCGTTGGCTGTGTTGTAACATCCTGAGGTTTTGTGGTGTAACCTCCTGAGTTCCATGATGTGATATCCTGAGCGGGTGGCTGTGATGTGACATTCCGGGTTTTGGTTTGGCTCCGAGTTTGAGGCCTGGCTATGTGTTCATGGCGCGTGTCAGTTTGCTTGGTTTGGGGGTCGGGGTGTGTGGCAGCTGGTGATGCAGCCTTGGTCTGGTTTCTGGACGGTGGTTGCCTTTTGTCTATGGGGTAGGTTTGGGTTTGAGTCTGGTGAGGGAGATTGGTGATGGCGTCATGTGTTGTTTTGGATCCGGTATTGGTTTTCGTGGCTGGGACTCATTTGTTGATAAGGGCTAGTTTCCAGATGTCTGGTGGGCAGGAGGTATCGTCCCATTTATTCATGTTATGGGGGTGTTTCTCTATAATTTTTTAATATTAAATTTATATTTTATATTAATATTATATTTTATATTAATTTATATTTTTAAATTTATATTAAATATATTATCTTTTTAAAAAAAATCATATTAGTGGTCCTCGGGATTTAAAAGTATGAGTTTGGTGGTCCCTGAGGTCAAAAAGGTTGGTGACCCCTGTGCTAGATAATATATATTTTAAAAAAGCAAGATGGTCACAGCATAAATCAATGTAATCTCATTAGTAGGCCTGCACATTTATGACTGTAGAGTCATAAAAAAGTGCATGACATTGAGTGATCTAAGATAATGCAAATTGAAATTGAAATTTTCTAGAGATCTGGAGTTTTTATTTTGTTGATTTGTTAGAATGTTGGGGCAATTTGTTTTGGGCTTTGTCTCCCATCAGTTTGAATCAACATGATTATTTGATGGTTCTAGGGTAACCTATGCCTTCTCTAATAGACGCCATTAAAGTCATCAACTTAATAGCATGTACTTTGGCTAATTCCTTTATTGATTATCTGCTATCAGGTCAGTGTCAGCTTTTAGTAACCATATAGATAGACCTTCTCTGGGTATTCTGTTTCCAAACTGCTATTTCAAGCCTTCCCAATGGTGCAGTGATCACTGCTGGAACTGGGTCTATCCACTCTACTTTTAGTTGTCTTCTTGTTCTCTTTCTTTCCCAGACTTCTCAGATAGATCCGGGTCTTGACATAATGAATGACAACTCTGCATCGAATTGTTATGTGGTTCATTTGTTCGTTTTCTTTTTCATCCTTTTATTCTCAGGAATCTTCCCCAATGTCAAAGTTCAAAAGCGTCAATATTTTTTCTAGCCTGCTTCTTTTTTTCAAAAAATAGTAATTTCATTAAAAATTACAATAGCAGAAAAGCCCCAATGAAACAAAAATATAAAAAAGAAAAAAATACAAATGCAGAAAAGCTAAACAATAAGAATATAACAAAGAAAAACAAAAGAAAATATTTTTAAAATTAGTTCCCCCTTCATCACAAATATAAGCAATTTTATAAATTTATCACTTTTCTTAAAATATAACAAATGAACTTGATTTTAACCTTGATCAAATAAACCAACTTTTCTTTTGTTTTGCAACAAATTTGAACATTAGTTCTTTCAAATAACATGTTAGAACTTATTTTTTAATCCCGTCTGACAAACTTCAAAGCTTAAATAAACATTTTTGGAAATCCAATATAGGAAAATTATGCAGCTCAGTCTCTTAGTTTTCTATTTGTATCTTCCTTTCAATTATTAAGACATCAGTTAGTTTCTTTTGCATGTCCAGTCTAGTAACTTTCCCATATAATGTTTGTGGCCTGTCATTTTTAAATACACTTTTAAATTAGACTCAGTCTTGACGATCAAAACTTTTTCCTTTTCCATAATATATTTTAAACATAGTCTATAGAAGCAGACTCTTTAATTTCTGGATCCATTGTATAAAAACATCCTTCAATATGTTCAGTGTTTAAAAAATTTGCTCCATTCTGTACCATTAAATCAAATTTAAGTGTTCTCTTTAATTGTAATCTTTAGTTCCTTCTAGTTCCCTTTAGTGTCCAACCTTCACAGTGCCATCCTATTGTGTGTATTTTTAAAGAATTCAAAACAAAAGCATTTTCCCATTGGGAAGTATTCTAATAATTAATTATAAAATCTTATTTAAGATCCTTCTAGACATTCTAACTTTCCAAAATCAAAGTTCTGATCATCCTCAAGGCTTTTTAAAACATTGTCTTTCTCTTTAGAAGAAAAAAGAAAAAAGCAAAGTGCATGAAGTGTCTCTTGATAGACAAGAAAGGCCATGCAATTAACTCTGCATCATTTATTTTGCTGCATTAATCCACACAAAGTTCTTGTGTAATTGGACCGCATTTGCTAGCTAATTCAGAAAGAGTGTGGTGCATATGTGAGTGTGAAGAAATGTGTCTGTGTGAGTGTGTGTGTACACATATTTCCCTTGACGGTTTGGGCAAATAGTTAAGACACTATATAATTATTGTCATAGGCAAGAGATGATGTATTTCTGACAGGTATCACCTTTTCAAAACAACAGCCTTGACATTTACACGGCTTGGGAAGCTGTTTTAATACTGAGAAAGACGGGCAAAGAATGCCTGCTCTCTGATTTATCCCCAAGAAGCTCTGCGGCTGCAAGATGTTGCTTGATCTTGCGGCCGCTTCTTGCGGCCCTTGTTGGTGCTGGATGTGCCTCGGGTGCTCGGGGAGTTGCTCCACGTGCTCTCCGGGTCAGCGGCTGCTTCTCTCTGCCACTGTTCTTGCTGGGAGAGCATCTTGCCGCTTTGGGTCCATCCAGAAAGCGCTGCGGTGGAGAGAAGCAGCCAGGTTGAATGCTGCTTTTCTCTGCCACAGCGCTTTCCAGATGGGACTTACAGGTCCAAACCCAAAGCAGCAGCTCATGGCTGCTGAATTTCACTGTCGCTGCACAAGACACTCTCCCTGCAGGCCACCAGTAAGAGCAGCGGTGAAGAGAAGCAGCCGGGTCAGGCCAGTGTCTCAGGAGAGCACGTGGAGCATCTCTGTGAGTGACCGAGGCTCACCCAGCACCAAGGGCCGAAAAAAGCAGCTGCAAGATCTGAGACACCAGAGATTCAACCCAGATGCTTCTCTCCACTGCAGCACTTTCCGGATGGGACTTCTTACAGGTAAGAACCCAAACAGCTTCAGCCCACCTGTGCCCGTGCTGCCCCCCCTCCCAATGGCCCTTTGGCCGAGCGCAGCAGGCCGCAGGCTGGGTGGGGCATAGTTTGAGGTCCGGGATTCTAGGAGAGCATGGGTAGCAAGCATAGATTTCCTGGGGGGAATCCATGCAATGGCCCCGGGGGTGAGGTGTCAAGTAAAACAGCAACTTGCTTACCTAAAACTAGGGAGCGCTTAGTAGCGAGGAAGCTGGAGAGCACCTGGGCCATGGGCGCCACGTGATCTAGGGCCTAGGTGAGACGCAACGGCCGGGGAGTCAGGAAAGTGGGCAAATGAACCGGAGAGCAGTTGGGCCGCAGGCACCACATGGTCTAGGGCCTAGGCAAGCTGTGACGGTGGGGGAGGAAGGCAAGTGAGCAGCCAAAGAAGAAGAGGTGAGAAAAGAAGTAGCTATAAGAGGCAGGGAGGGCAGGGTGGATGGGGCGGATGAGCGGGGCTGGCCAGTGGTGGGAATTGCCAGTTCATTGAACTGAGCAGAATTTTAACAACCGGTCGCCTGAACCGGTCTGAACCAGCTGAATTCCACCTCTGAGGCTAGGTAACATCTTCAGTGAAATTCAGGGGGCCCTAAACTCTGCTGAAGATGTTACCTAGCCTGGTAATGAAACCCACAAGCTCGGAGAACGAACCTCCACCCTCGTTCACCTGATCTACAGATATTTGCCATTATTGCAAATCTAATAGAATTTTTGAAGTTTCAGGCTCCAAACCATGATGGCATCAGCTAACCTAATAGGATTCCCCCAGCAATTCATGGAAATTAATTTCATCATCTGGTAATAATTAGAAAATTGGACACTAGACAATCCATCCAGAATCCTAATATTACATGCTGGTACTCTTCTCAAGGCATTTGTTGATTACAGGTCAAACAAGTTTTTTTAATTTTGGGGGGAAATTTTTAAGAAGAGATTGGATAACTGTTTATCTGAAGTGGTGTAGGGTTTCCTACCTAAACAGGGGGTTGGCTAGAATACCTCCAAGGTCCCTTCCAACTTCGTTATTCTATTCTATTCTAAACATCAATTGATTTGACACAGAAATTGATTTTCCTGCCTATTTACAATTTGCACCACACTTGCCTTTTCTTTAGAAAAAAAATTGAGGTCTCCCTTTCTAGGACTGTCTCACTCCCTTCGCAGAAAAGGCCAACTTTCATTAGACAACACAGTCAAGCAGAACCATTTTTTATTAGAAAGAACGAAATGTCCACTATGCTATGAAGTCTTTTCTGAACGAATATAAAAATCCCAGGGGTCCAAGCAAAAGCAGGTGATCTCAGTGGAGACTGACATTGAGGGAGATAGATCACTGTCATAATCAGAAATGCAAAGATTTCGTGGGATCTTCCTGAGAGTTCAACGGATCTCAAGATATGCACTGGGGGTCACCTCCACTTTCTATATACTTTCCAAATTGGGTCCTCCCCTGGCCAAATTTTAAAATTTGATCCTCCATTTATATGTTCCTTGTTTCCATTTATCCAACATATGCCAGATCTGTTAATGCTAATATGAAAACAGCAGCAAATAAAAGAAAACAATAAAAGCAACTGCAAAAACACACACACACACCCTAGAAGCATCTCATAGAATGTGAGAAACAGCAAATTTCTCACATATTTGTTGTAGAATTTGTTGAATTGAACAGTGAAAAGACCATTAGTCAGATACCTAAATCTCAATAGAACTGGTGCTTAATGGACTTCTTAGGGAGGCCAAACCACCAAGAAGGCTGTTTCTTACACTATTATGCAATGCCTATCACCTAGTGGTGAGTTGAGAAGGACTTTACACCAGATCTGAGTCTGTGAATTTTTCTCACCATCAGATACAACAGCATCATGCAGTGCTGGAAAGTTTTCTTTTAGTAATATGGCTAATGAGCCATGGTGGCGCAGTGATTAGAATGCAGTATTGCAGACTAATTCTGTTCACTGCCAGCAGTTCGATCCTGACTGGCTCAAGACTGATTCAGCCTTCCATCCTTCCGAAGGTGGTAAAATGAGGACCCAGATTGTTGGGGGGGCAATAGGCTGACTTTGTAAAACGCTTAGAGGAGGCTGTAAAGCACTGCGAAGCGGTATATAAATCGAAGCGCTATTGCTATAACATAGTCTTCAGGGCCACAGCTGGAAATTGCATTGTGGACTGAGAGGAAGCAATGCACAAGCTGCTTTGCTGAATCCCAGTTTGATGTAGAGCCAGTTTGATGTAATGGTTAAGTTGCTGGCCTAGAAACCAGGAGACTGTGAGTTCTAGTCCTGCCACAGGCATGAAAGCCAGCTGGGTGACTTTGGATCAGCGACTGACTCTGAGCCCAACCCAAGCTTGTAATTGTGGGGAAAATAAGAGGAGGAAGGAGTATTGGTATATTCACCGTTTTGATTTGTATGTGAAGAAAGATGGGATTTTAAAAAAATTAAATGCCCTATAAGGAAGAACGAGGAAGAATCACTCAGCCTCCTACTGATCTCAACAGGCCAAAGGAAGGGAATAAGGAAGGAGAGCAATTTCAGCCCAGCCTGGAGACAACATGACATGGGATTCCAGCACCTGTGTTGTATCTTTTTTTTTTCTTTTTAGCAAGCAAATGAAGACAAGCAATGGATTGTTTCAGGGCTAGAAACCTACGAGGAATTTCTCCCCTGTTGGACTGTATAACAACAGCACAACTATAAACACCAAAAGCCCTTTGGCTTGAGGTTGATCTTTTGACCTTATTGCTGATTCTACCATGTCTCCTCTGCCTGTAAATTGGGAAAGGATAGAGGGAAAAGATGAAAGCCAGAAGATTCATTTTCCAGGAGGAAGAATCAGAACACAGGAGGAAATCTTTAATATATTGTTTGATTCAGTGCCATTGTCATGAATCCTGAGAATACAGGAGCATCAGTACAAGTTGTGTAACATGAAAGTACAGAGCTCAATGAAACTTGGAACAAAGTTGTGAGAAATTTAATATCAAAATATATTTTATCTTTATACTGTTTCCATCTTCCCTTAAAACATTAAACAGAATCCACAGTGGACTGAGAATCAGTGTCTCCCCCAGATCATTGACAGTCAAGCTAAAACTAAGTTAATCAAGCAAAAATAACAAACGGGGGAAAATCTTTTATTCAAACTTCCTCAAACCTCCAAATACGTTACCCAGACCTAACCCACAGATATCCAAGGATAAGATCTGTAAACACAAATAGAGTTAATTAAATTAAGTCTCCCAGCAGAACTGCCTGTTCGCAACAATAAACATCCTAGATGATCAGGGGTGGAATTCTACCGGTTCTCACCTATTCACTAGAACCGGTTGTTAACTTTCTAAGCAGTTCGGAGAACCGGTTCTTGGAAGAAATCGCCTTTTGATTTTTTCCACCCTTATTACATTCTTGGCAGACTTACTGTCTCCGAAGGAGGTTTTTTTTTTCTTTGCTGGCACTTTCAGCAAAGGGGAAGGGTTGTTTTAAGCTTTTTACACTGCTGTTGGGAGGAAATATTCCCCTGTTGGAGTTCTTCCAGCTGGGATCAGCACTTTCAAGAAATAATTGAATAATGAAGCAGAGCTGCCAGAAAGAAGCTTTTAATGACAAGGAACCAAGATGAGTGACATTCAGCAAGGCTTCTCGGCTAACTAGAAAGATTGACATTCAAACGTGAGTTTACATACCCTTTCTGACTTTTGTGGGAATGTTGATTCTTCCAATTCAATTCAGTTTATTACAGTCATAGACCAGAGACCAGAACAAATAAAAACACTTAGTAAATATACAATTAAGAATTCTAGAATAAAATAATAAATAACAGTTAAAGTCTATGATAAAACCCAGTCTGTCAATTACACATGGTCTAACTATATTAAAATTACAATCCATAAACTATGTGGCCCATAAGTTTAATACTAAAAGGGAAAGGAATAAGCAGTGCAAAGGGTTGGCCACATCTGTTGTATAAAATATGGTGGATTAGACACGTGTTTCTGATGAATCCCCAGTGCAGCTGCACAGAATCTGGCCACCTACACTGTAGTTATGGACTGTTCATCCTGAAGCTGCCCCTGTAGATAAGCAGTGTTGGATCAGCCGGGATACCTAGCAATTATTGGAAGGATGTGGGTTTTTTTTCAAATCTCTTTGTAAAAGGAGCATCAAAGGAATATGTAAACAAAGGTCTCCACCTCCCTGAGATGTTGATTGTTTGGCAACAAAGGGAAAACACAATTGTGCCAGACTATTAGATGCACAACAATGAAAAGACTCCGGTATACAATATATGGAGGAATGGTTGGTGGAGGTGATGGAACTAGCAGAAATAGCCAAATTAACTTGATGGCTTCGAGAAAAATCAAGTATTACATTTATAGTGACTCAGGAAACCTCTTATGGACTTGTTGCCACAGAAAGAAAAAGATGGGTTTGTGATTTATGGGTTTTATGATTAGAAAGAATACCTTATGGAAGGAGGAAATTATGATATGACTTCAGAGAGAACAGGTAAAATATAGATGCATTCATAACAGGGAGTACCGCATTGGAGGTGGCTGATAGATTGATAGCAAACCCCACCTTCCTCCCCCTTCCTCCCTGCTTCCTCACCTTCCACACCTTTTATTCTCATATTGCTGTATTCTCATTATTTTCTTTTTTTTATTGTTCATTCTATTGTTCCATTGTTTTGCCACTGTTACGTTTGCACTTCTTTTCATTTCTCCGCTTTAAGCCACCTAGAGTAGCCCTATATAGCAAGATAGGCAGCAAATAAATTTAACAAACAAATACATAAATAACGCTGTCAAAAACATTGACAATGTCATAAAACTTGTTTATAATTTTTTTTCTTTTCTTGTCTATTTCTACTGGTATTTAATCTCTTATGCATTCACTATTTTTCTTTACTTTCTGGTTTGTTTTTTTTAATAACTGTATTGTTTCATCTTGCTAACAAGTAAATGATATAGGTAGTTCTCAGCTTACAACCGCAATTGGAACCAGAAATTTTATTGTTAAGCCGTGCAGTTCTTAAATGAGGCAACAGAAGCTAGCCACAATGAGTGGACCATGATGAGTTGGGAGCAGTGAGTTGGCCATGGCAAGTTGTCCCATTCCGGCCTGCTGGCTTCCCCATTGACTTTGCTTGTTGGAAGCCATCTGAGAGGGTTTCAAATAGTGATCACATGACCATGGGATGCTGCACCTGAGCATAAGTGCAAGCCAGTTGCCAAGCACCTGGATCATAATCACATGACTACAGGAATGCTGTTATGATCATAAATGCGAGGATTGGTTCTAAGTCATTTTTTCAATATCATTGTAACTAAATGAATGGTCATAAGTCGAAATCCACCTGCACAGGGAAGGTCATTTGCATTTTCCATATTATTCACATGGGACGGTTATTGGAACTTAATGTGGATGGATAGCCATAGGTGTTCTGTCTCACCTTTCTTCTTTCCCAAAAGATGAAAGAGTACAAACTCACACAAACACAGGCAGGCAAGCTGGCTCGGACTTCACAGAGTTAATTCTTTGGAACTGATAATGTCCTTGGCATTCCCACATGCTCTGCCTGCCAAATCTGAACTGATAACAAGTAAAAAGCTACTTCCAGAAAATTACAAGGCAGACCACAAAAATCATTCACAAAGAAAACCTGAAGTAAGATCAAACTTTGTCCCGTACAAAGTTTCAGCCGACAACACACCCACTTTTATCCCCTGTGGGGTGTGGCTCAATGACTCAGCTCACTCTCTGACCCTCCCACGCCTCCTATGTTGCTGCTCACGTTTCTCCCTACGACACTGCCTAGGATCAAGCCAACATTCTTCCTCTTGACTCCCTATCAGGGGCTGCTCCGATATGCCTTCCTCCTGATTAATCTCAGGCTGTTCCTCTCGGTTGTCTAATGAAACCTGAGGCATTAACAGGGAGGAAGGCATTGCCAGAGAGGAAGGTCCTGGGGAGGAAGGCATTCCCAGTTCCTCCTCCTCATCTTCCAAGTCCTCTTCCTCTAACAGCACAGGCTCGGGAATTGGAGCCACAACACATAGGTATACTTTGTAAGTGTCCCTGCAAATGAAGAAGGAATTACATAATCATGAATTAAAGGACTGTTGCTTCTGAGATCTGAGGTCTTCTCTAAGGACTCCTAAGCATCTCTGGCTTTCAGTATTTATAGACCGATCCAGCATGATTTCTGCTGGACACAGCCGGTGGTGGAATTCAATTTTTTTTTTAGTTCTATGGGCATGACTTGGTGGGCGTGGCTTGGTGGGCAGGGGAAGGACACTGCAAAATCTCATTCCCTCCCCACCCCACTAACCTGCTTTCCAGCTCTGTTCTCCTGTGCAGGGTAACAAAAGAAGACCCAGCCAATCAGCTGGGACTCAAGAGGCAGAGAATAGATGGGAGTGGGGCCAGTCAGAGGTGGTATTTGCTAGTCCTCCAAACTACTCAAAATTTCCACTACTGGTTCTCCAGAACTGGTCAGAACCTGCTGAATACCACCTCTGGACACATCCCCATATTTTTGATTTTGAATTTCTCAATGCACTCCGATTTGGAGTTTTCAAATTCATTAGCCTTCTCAGACTAGTTTTCTGGTTTTTGCTGATGAGTTCTGACTTCAAAAGAGCCATTTCTGGTTTCTCAAAGCCTAGTTATTATAGGGAAAGGAGTACCTTCTTCACACCATTCATAACTTATAAAAGTTGTCATAAGTGTGCATGAAATTATATTTAAAAAGCACATAAATAGATGCAGCTAATGTCTTACCTACCAGGCGCAAACCTACGGTAAGCTTTTCATGTCAAACTAGAGTGCTAGTCCAGCTAAATTATAAGGAACAACTCTCAGTCTCAATATCTCAACTGGATTTTCCACCGCTGATGAAAGAACAGACTTAATTAAAAGGAGAATAATTGTCACTTAGTTTTATGTTTTATTCAAACAGTTGATTAAAAAATGTTACTTAAAAGGAGCCTTTTGATTTTGCAACACTGAATGAATTGAATGCTACCACCATTGTCAATGTAAATATTGATGAATGTGTATAATTTGGTTCACATGCCTCAAGGTAAAATGACAAGAAATAAGTGAGGTAGAAGGTAAAATAGAGTTGCTATGTCATATGCAGCACATCAACTCAGTCTGGTTCTGAATGAGTTGAAATCTATAGCTAGGCTAAGAAATTCAACTGGTACAAAAACACAGGTAGTCCTTGATTTACGACCACAATTGAGCTCAAAATTTCTATTGCTAAGTGACACATTTATTGAGTTTTGCCCCAGTTTATGGCCTTTCATATCCAAGTTGTTAAGTGAATCACTGCAGTTGCTAAATTTAGTAACATGGTTGATAAGTGAATCTGCTTTCTCCATTGATTTTTCTTGCCAGAAGGTTGCAAAAGGGGATCATATGACCCCGAGACACTGCAACCATCATAAATATGAGTCAGTTGCCAAAGATCTTAATTTTCATCTCACAACCATGGTGAGATTGCAATGGACGTAAGTTAAAAAATGGTCATAAATCACTTTTTTCAGTGCCATTGTAATTTCAAATGGTCACTAAACTAACTGTTGTAAGTCAAGGACTACCGCTATCATCAGAATTTTTTTGCCCACGGGAGTACAAAAAAACAAGATGCCTCGTTCCAGTTGTTGGCATTACTTTGTGAATCCCATGAGACTGCTAGGTATAAAAGTACCAGATTTTTTTCCAGCAACTTTTAAAAGATTTCTGGTCAATTAAGCAGCTTCAGGTGAAACATGCTGAGATACACATCAGCTACGAGCTGTTTAAAGCATACCATCTCTTCTCTTCTGATCCATTATAATTTCAGTCTAGACAATGCAAATGACAAGCTGTTTAACTTGTTGTAAAGAAAATGCATGATCACATTCTAGAACCCCTGCAGTGGAATATAATCTGGATTCCCAAGAGGGACAGAGTGCCTTCCAGAGGAACAACAGACAGCTCAGTTCAGATAGTTTGTGTGAGAGAAAGAGGATGAAGATGGCTCCTCCTTAATAATTCCCAGAGTGTATATGCCTTAGGGTTTAGTTTGCTTTAGTGTGGCAAGATTCTGTCTATGGGTGAGGAACAATGAAGACATTTGCTTGGAAGAATCACATATCTTTCTTCGGTTTTGGAACCTGACATTCCTAAGCAGCTTTCATAGCCACAGAGAAAAAAATAGAGGAGTATTTTAAGAAAATTGTTTGTGAATTCCAAGAACTAGCAGACACTATTGATCTATGCATTCCCCATAGGTCTGACTTGGAGAATTACATAAAAATTCAGAGGTAAGGTTTCCGTCTATAATCCATAAGCTGAGCAATGCCCTTTGAAACCATCTGAAGAAGACCTTGATACAAAAAATAATGGACTGTGTGGAAATGGATAAATTCACAGCGGAACTAAAAGGCAAAGATGATTCGGACTATTATGCGATTTGGGATAGGTGGTACAAATGGGTGGAAGAAAGAAATAAGAATTGATATTTAGATACAAAAGGAGATGTATGTATTAAAAATGACACAAATCCTGTTAATGTAAATAGAGATTTGTAATTTTGTTTTTTTTAAAATAACATAAATTAATTTTTTTTAAAAAGAAACACATCCTTTGATTGACATCGCTATCATTTTTATTTTTTAAGAACAGTTCCAGGGTTCACACAGGACTCAGAAAAATTCCTGAGAATAAAGTTCTTGCTTGAATCCAGGATTCTGTTTACCACAGACTACCTTTCCACTTTTTTTTAATTAAAATATTTTAAATAAAATAACAAAGAATCAAGTAGGTTGTGGGGTCTGGAATTTCTGAATATATTGGTGCTCACAAGCAGTGTTAGGTAGCCAGGACCTATCTGGTGCAGATTTCTGTTTACATTATAGTTGGCATTCAGAAATCCATAAGCAGAATACAAAAATAATAAATTGCTCACATTCTTGTTCATGACGAGAGGCATTACTTTCATTATATTAGCAGACATTGCTAGTCTTCTCCATAAACTTATTAACTGCCTTTTACAATAGTTTAGGTTAATGTCCATCACTACATCTTAGGAATGAATTTATGAGAATTGATACAACTGATACATGGATGTATGAATGCAGGTGTACATATGCATCTAAGTATATATCTGCATCTATATAGATATAGGTACCAGCTTTGATCCAATGCATTAGAACTATGGTTTTTTTGAACATAGATCTTTTTAACATTTATACTTTATTGTGTTTTACTAATATAGGTGAAATGTTAATATATATTGCTAGTCCATGTATGATATGCCATATGATAAATAAATAAATGCCATTAGATGATTGAGTTGACAGTCCTTGTTGATTCAGGAAATTAACATTCCAAATCAAACCATTGAAATGGGTCCATTCAAGATAATTGGAAGAAAAAGGTTTTTGGCATGCAAAAATGGTTTAATCTATTTGGAAGCATCTAGATCAGGGGTGTCAAACTCATGTCATCACAGCGGCGTCCCCTTCACTAAACTGGGCGTGGGCATGGCCAGTGTGTGATGCATCCAGCCAGTGGGCCGGGAGTTTGACACCCCTGATCTAGAACTACTTGACAACTCACTCTGAAATCATCAAATCAAAAAATAAATTTGGTTTGGAGAGTCACTCAAGTCAGTTTTGAACTGAGTCTAGAACTGGAATTTCACCAAACTTTGGGTTTATGTTTTTCACTGCGTCAATCCTGCCTGAATTTTTTCTTTCTTTTCATTCCCCTTCCTTCCTGAAACTGGAAATGTTTATAGGTTCACTTCATTTGAAGTGTTACTGACAGTCCTTACTTTGAAGTACTGTTTGTACACCTTTTCAGAGCAAGGCCAGATAAATTCAAAGCATCCTCAGCAGCTTTGCAAATATAAAAAACCCAGAAAGGACAGACTCTTTAACTGAACCATAAGTTGCACTAGAGATATAAAAACTAATGGCAGAGAGGTAAAGATTAGATGGACAATCTATCTAGCTGTCTGTTTACCTACCCTACCTAGCTACATACATACATACATACATACATACATACATACATACATACATACATACATACATATTATACTACCTATCTCTCTCCTTAGAGAAAAAGTCAGAAACATTTACATAGCAACTGTGAAGCAGAAATACTGGACATAACCAACAAATCTAAATAGTTATTTAAATATTGGTGGATATCAAATATTAGGAGATGGCAAGTCTGTATGTCAAATATGCAGCAAATAATATCAGGGAATATTCAGCATCAATATTTGCAAGACCACTGGGATGCGACCAGTGATGGTGTCATTTTATATCTAATCCAACACCATCAGTTGAATAGACATTGATTTTTACCTATGTGTTATATGGACATTGTACCACATGCTATAATTGACACCAAATCAAGGTTTAGAACTAGATGAAATAACAATGGCATTTATACTGAAATGGATCATGTTTGTTACAATTTTACATTTTTACTATTTTTTAAAAATAAAAATGTTGGTCATTGTGGTAAACTGTAAATATGCAAAAATGCATTGCCCACCCCCCCCAGTAGCTAGTTTCTTTCTTCAATATTTATACTATCTTAACCTCATTTGGGAGTAAATTTGACTGAAGGAAGTTCTGTATGCACTGGAGATTGCTTTAGGTTTTGCTAAGGATGTTCACAAGTGCGAAAGATTTATTAAAGAATATTATTTAACTTATATAATGGAAATATTGCACATACATGAGTGACATTAATTAAAAACAATGTAGAATATTAATTTCCAAATGGGAATCTTGGCTTCAGTCCTGATTCCTCTGAAATCAATAGTCAAAAGGACATGACTTTATTGGACTTGGATTTAATAAATTAAAGTGAAACGCAAGGTATTATGATGAACTCATTGATTAATAGGACTATGATGGGTCTATGGTTTAGAAAAAGCTTGAAGAGTGATAACTAATTGATCATATAATAATATAAGAAAGTATCTCCTTTTCCTTTGATCCAGAAGTGACCCAAAATGGCTGAATTCCAGCAGTGGCATTCCAGCACATCTGTCATGAGCTTCATTCAGTAAGGCCACCATTACCACCCCAAGCCCTTCTCCACTCTTGAATGAAATATTCTCCATTCATTCTTGAATCTGCAACTTGCTGGCCCCATTGTCAATCTCTGTACTATTGTCTCTCTTCCAAACCATTGCACTTTCCCTCCAGAGAGAAAAGGCACAATAGATTTTTCAAGCCCTTGAAGTTGCCTTGGAGAATGTTAGACTACGGCTTTAAACACGGATCCAACTTCAGCCTGTATCACTTATGAAGGCGATGCCAGGGGCATAATGCAGACTCCCACATTCAGAATTTCCTGCCATCTTGATCTCCTTTATTATTATTATTTTCAATCATGCTTTGAAATGATAACTATTCTTTTATCATATGTACATGTAAATAAAATTGTACCTAACTGATGTATCTGAAACAAACGAACCTTTTTTTCCTGAACAAAAGAATAGAGGCGGCTCGCTTATTTTTTTTTTCTTGGGTTTCCCTAATAATGAAAACTGAACCTGTATTCAACAAAGCCTTCACTGACAATTCCAGTTTCTCCTATTGCATTTCTAAGATAATAATCAAAAACCGAACACATTTTAACCTTGATTATGTGCCATCAGGCTAGTGTCAATGAAGTACATAGATAAACCATCTTCAGGATGATATATCTCCAATGTAGGAGGCATATGTATCAGGTCTTCCAACACGGCACCAATTGCTCCTGCCCTGTGGAACATCTTGGCCTCTTCCCTGAGGTGAGTTCTGCTCCCACCCTTCTGTAAGGGCCTGATGGCTTGGCTCTGCCCGTTGGCTTGGAGCCCCAATGCAGGAGAGCCATGCTGGAAGTGGTTGATACGTTAAGAGAAAAATCCCACTCCCTCCTCCTTATCCTATTCCCTCCCTCCCCAACTTTTATTTTTTATGGTTTTATTGTTGTAAGCTACCCAGAGTCACTTTGAGGTGAGATGGGCAGCAAACAAGTCCAATAAATAAATAGATTCTATCTACCTTGTTGCTGGTTGTTCTCTTTTCTATTCTTTTATCTTTCCCGGGATTATAGACTTCTCAGGAGAGGTAGGTCTTTAGCATAATGTATCCAGAACATGGTCATTTGAGCATGCTATTTTGCACCGTGCACTTGCACTTTGAATAAGAACGCTGGACTGATTTGTTTTCTATGATTTATGTATCTATTTTAAGAAGAGACTGGACAATCATTTATCTGAAATGGTATAGGGTCTTCTGGGGGTTGACTAGAAGACCTCCAAGGTCCCTTCGAACCAATGGAACAGCCCACCTTCTGAAGTTGTGAGAACTTCATCACTGGAAGCTTTCAAGAAGAGACTGGACTGCCATCTGTCAGAAGTGGTGTAGAGTCTCCTGCTTGGGTGGTGGGGTTGGACTAGATGACCTACAAGGTCCCTTCCAATTCTGTTAATCTGTTATCTGTTATTCTGTTATTTGTTTTTTGCTTTGCAATGAACTGGAATCTCAGATGATTTGTCAAATGCTGTGGGGGTCTCTTAGTTGTCTAAGCAGCCACTTACTGTTTGGGCTTCATGTCCACCTGAATGCCAGAGTGCATTTCAAAATAGTTAAAGGTACTTCTGCCCCATTCTTTATTTCTCCCTAGAGAGAAACTAGGAAGGTGAAATGAAGCAAACAGCTGTTTTTTTCTCTTTAACTTCAGGTGGCTTGGTTTACTGGAAGAAATTATTTTAAGCCCAGGAAGAAGCCAACTCCTGTGACCTAATTAACTGTGTTGTGCTGAATATGTCAATCTGACATTTCAAACTGAGTTTTGAACTCTTATTTTCATGTTGGAAATTTCATCTCCAAATTTAAAAATCCTGAATTCTGACTGATGAAATAATCCTTGAAAGGAAACCAAGAATGCATCCCAAGGGACTATAGCATTTCTCTTCCCTGTTGAATCATAAATCCATGCTCATATTAAGCATATATGTGCAATACAGCTGGGAAATTCCACATGCTTTGTGGAATAATACATAATTTCCACTGGCATGGTGGGAGTTTAGATCAAAACATTTGGAGTATAGCAGTTAGCTTCCTATATGCTAAACAGTCTGGTCTGGGTTAATCAACCCTACCATAAATGGCATGATATTAGTTTCATGTTTAAGATAATAGATTTATAATGTCAGGCAAAATTTGCCACATGTTACCAGAAGTCATCCTTTCAGCCTGTCCTTTTCAACTAAAGACCTGGAGGCAGCTATTTTGCTAGTTGCTTCAAATCACACAATCCCATCCATTTCCCAATATCCCACAATGTTTTCTTGGTTGACCCAGCTCCTATGAAAATAGGGCAAGTGGATCAGCCACTGTCCCAAAGATATTTCATCATCTGTGTTGGTGCATTGTACTGGGATATTTTTCTTACATTTGGCAGCAAATTCCCCACCATTTAGCCAGAACCAAAGAAGCTTCTTGGATGAGAAGCGAAACATTTTCAAGAAAAAACAAACAAACAAGAAACTCCAGTTGCCTTTTCAACAGCAACCATGACCTGGATCAGAGGTGGTATTCAGCTGGTTCTGACCAGTTTAGGAGAACCGGTAGCAGAAATTTTGAGTAGCTCGGAGAACCGGCAAATCCCACCTCTGACCGGAGATTTTACAGTATCCTTCCCCTGCCACGCCCACCAAGCCATGCCCACAGAACCGGCAGTAAAAAATTTGAATCCTGTTACTGACCTGGATAATTGAGAAACTCCATAGACATTTGGCAGCAAACACCTGAACAGAGCACCAAATAATAATGAGAAATAAATCTACAGCTTTGCAGTCTATCGAGGCGTGTGTTGATATTCCATGAATATGGTTGTCCAATCAGCAAACAAGGAGGCATAATTAGACTGAGACTTAGAGAAAGGTAGGATTGATGGGACAAAATGTAATGAGAATCCTGAGCACATTAAAGGCCCATTATGGGTCTGAATGACAGCAGCCACAAAAATTTGAGGATACTTCAGAAACAGTGACAACCTGTGTGTTCTGCAGATCTATAGCTCTGTCTCCCGCAGCATGGGGCACAATGTCGTCTTCATTCGCAAGGTGGAAGTCAAGAGGGAAGTCCTTGGATGGTAAACAGTGATGGGCTGCTGGGGTCTGGGAGAGCCCCTAGCTAAGATTCTGTGCAGTTCAAAGAACCCCCAAATCCCACTCCTGGCTGGCCCTGCCCACCCCGCCCCGCCCCTCCAAGGAGTCCCCATGCGGCCCATTTTGGATGCAGATAAGTGCAGGGTGAAAAACAGTGCAGGGTGAAAAACAGGCCTCCCGGAAGTTCAGGGAGCCCGGAAATGGGCTCATTTCCAATTTCCAGAGAGCCTCTGGAGCCCAGGGAGGCCGTTTTCACCCTCCCGGAGGCTCAAGGAAAGCCTCCGGAGCTCAGGGAGGACAACCCCCTCCCCACACTGTGGTGCAGGAAGCCGACTAGGCCATGCCCACCATGGCCACGCCCACCCAGCAACCGGGCAGGGAACCCTTTGCTAAAAATTTTGAAGCCCTGGTGGTAAAGCCACATATTTATAGCTTTGGAACTTTGCTGGAATGACAGCTGCTTCTGTGGTTTCTCACCTGCTCTTCTGGTGCCAGTTTTGGAGGAAATAAATAAAAGCCCAGCAAATAACAGATATTTGGTAGAGCGTCCAATGAAGACAAAGACAAGTCATTACCGAAGAGTTTGTCTGATCTGATACAACTAGTTATTTACTACTTTGCATTTTGTAAACATTGAGCGAGGGGGCTTTGCTTCACACCGATCAGTGCACATTGTACCACAAAAAGTACTGCCACTTAATAGACTCATCACCAGTATGAAAGTGTTCTATTCCCACCCCATAATATCCCTTCTTAGAAATGTCAACTATGACATTTCTACCAATATTGCTGATTGCGACTATTCGTAAAATGTTAAAGAGGATTATGGCCTGTTCAGTCCTTGGATAAGAGAAAATTTAGGGCTGTAGCTGTACTAACCAGTCAAAAAGACTTCCAGAAAAAGGCAATCTATCTCTTTCTTGTTGCCTAAAAAAACTCCATTGATATACCCACGGGGATATGAGAAGTTGAGTTAAACTGAAAGGAGATTTTAGTTTACTTTGTACGAAATATCTGAAGGGAAAAAAAGAACATTGAACATTAGTCTCCATCCTTATTACGCCAGTTGGCTTGACAACCTAATCCAGAATAGGGGCTTAGCCCAGGAGGGACATGGGTTCTTCCAGAGCATAAGCCCCCTTCCTCTGTTCATTCCAACACACACACACACACACACACACACACATACACTTACTCTCTCTCTCTCTCTCTCTCTCTCTCTCTCTCTCTCACACACACACACACACACACACATACTTAATGATTTGTCAGACGAGAATGCTCAACACCATAGAAAAAAGCATTCGAAGTCAACAGACCTGCTTAAAAAAAACTACAAATATTTCACAGAGCTACAGGTAGGGAAGCTGTGATGAAAGAACACAACTACATGTTCTCAAGCAAACAAGAATAATATGAGGTTGTCTAGAGCAGGGGTCCCCAACCACCGGTCCGCGGACCGGTACCGGTCCGCGGAACAAGTCCTACCGGGCCGCTGGCTTGCTGGCGCCGCCATCTTTTTGATGAAAAAGTGCTTCCGGTGAGCTTTTCGGGTAGAAAGCTCACGGAAGCACGTTTTCATCAAAAAGATGGCGCGCAGCACTTCGGGTAGAAAGCCATTTCTACCGGAAAGCTCACGGGCGCCGCCATCTTTGATGAAAAGTGCTTCTGGTGAGGTCACGGAAGCACTTTTCATCAAAAAAAGATGGCGGCGCCCAGCTGATGCCGGTACTGGGCCGCGGCGCCCAGCTGATGCTGGTACCGGGCCGCGGCGTAAAAAAGGTTGGGGATCACTGGTCTAGAGGTAGATTGGTCTTCAAGGCTGGCAGTTGCTGGAAGTTTTGATAGACCCAACAACATCTGGAAAGCCCTTATTCTAAAGGTATTTCAAACCTGTTTCTTGAATCCATGCTTTGCTACCACTATCTGAGCCCATACAAATTAACAATAAGAACAACACCCTGTTATGATCAAGTGAAACGCCGAGACTGTATTCTGCCCCTCTGCTTTCTAAGAAGTCAGTGAGGTCCCTCACATTGCAAAGATTCACTGAAACACACCATTTGTTTTACATTGATATTTACTCTTAAGTTCATTTCAGTAAAATATGTACCTTGTTTCTCCAACAATACGGCCTCCCCCAATAGGAAGTCCCAGCATGTTTTATAGGCATGAAATGAAATTAAGCCCCTCCCCCCAAATTGAGGCCTATATTAAAACATGAGAAATGGGGGGGAATGGTGGGGGGGGGCTTGCTGTTAGGAAGTACTTTTGTTGCACACCCGGATATGATGCTGCCTGCGTTGACCCCGATATGAAGTGCCCCACCAATGCCGAGGTCAACATCCAAACCATCGCTGCCCGCCTGCCCAAAGATGCAAAGGGGGGGGGAATTAAGTCACCCCCGAAAAGACGGCCTAGCCATTTTTTCGGGGCTCAATAAAAAACAAGACCCGGCCTTATTATATGAGAAACATGGTAGCTTCCAAGCACAGCTTCACAATTACTTTTTCATATTCACACTATTCCATCTCTCTATAAATCAGAGTACAACAAACAATACCCAGGGAGACCTAGAAGGCCCTTCCAGATGAAGGAATTTTAGGATGAAGTACATCTCTGATATCTTTATCCTCTCTTTCCCAGACCGAATTCTTTATCCTTTTTTACACTTTTATAGACTCTTTCAAAATCTGATTCATCAGAATCCATCAACAACTATGACCACCAATCACTTGTCCCAATCATTAAGACAATCCTTAAATATATATCCAGCAGCCCAGTTAAGGTTCGCCCTAATATGAAATGATGTTTTTGTAAAGAATCCCAGGATAATTTATCAGCCATGTATTATATCCCATCTGAAATAGGAAACAGCAAGTCTCAAATGATAAATAAAACTGCATGTGATGTACTCTGGGGCAGGGGTCTCCAACCTTGGCCCCTTTAAGCCTGGAGAACTTCAACTCCCAGAATTCTGGGAGTTGAAGTCCTCCAGGCTTAAAAGGGCCAAGGTTGGAGACCCCTGCTCTGGGAGATCTTCATGAAGATGTTTTCCATTTATTCAGTCAAACAGTAGAAGATCCTCACATTCTTCCCACTGAGGTATGAAGATGCCTCACTGACCACTTTTAAAGGGCCCTTAGCCTCATCACCTTAATTTTAAGCTACTGTTCTGTATGAATTTAGAGCTGCTCCAAAAAGAATAGCGCTATTCCAGAGTACTGCTATATGTGTATCCACCCATTTTGCTCCTTTTGCAAAACATTTGTGCAAAATCAGTGGTAGTTTTGATACATACCAGGCCATCAAGCTATCCGACCATAACTTGTTTCCTTTTTCAAGATCCAGTTTCTCCCCATATTGGCTGATGGTATTTGATGGAAGGACAAAGGCACCAATCACCTTCCTTGATCTGATCTCCCTTCCAACAGAAAGGACAACACCTCAGACTTGCAGCTGAGGCAGAACGAAGCTTAGCAATACAATTTATGGCAGCAAATCTTCTGCCATTCAAAAATGGGAGGAGTACATGTCCATGTGGCAGTCAAGAAAGTACATTTAAGCCTGTGTCATCCTAAGAGTAATGAAGAGATGATGGGGATGAGCCTGTAAGAGCGTGATCCAGCCTGAACCAGAATATCAAACATGACGTTGTAACTTCTTGTTTGAAAGAATTGGTGGATTTCTTGGCTGTCATTTCATCACCACTTTCTGCGGGGTGGAAGGGGGAGCGAGATCCATTTAATTCAATGAAGGACAGACATGCAAGTATCCTGCAGCAAAAACAGAGTTTTGCCATATCTAAGCATTACACATTTATCATCAGCAAGCTCCTATGGATCACAGACTCTTAAATCAAGTGAACTCTGTTCCTTGAAAGCTGAATGAAAATTAATGTGTCTATCGTTAAGCTTCTACTTTGTCATTTTAATTCATTCTCATTTCTCAACAGGCATATTTATTGCCCTGATAAGGAGCAAGATTTTGCTTGGAGTGAGCCCACAAAGTTGAACCCTATCCCTATGCAAGCTTCAGTTATCTTCAATAAATCTGCATACATAGTAGACATGCATACACAGCAGGGAAAAATGACTTTCCCAGCCATAGCAGACATATTTGAAGTGTTGGGAGCATGGCCAGTCACAGACAATCAATTACCAGAAGACAAACTCATAGTGTAGCTGCATTTTCTGCCCACTCTTCCATCAAGATGTTTTTGCCATGTCCGGCTTGCTTCTGGCTTTTCTTTTTCTTTTCCCTTAGCAAGTGGGCCAACTTACAGAAAAAGCACCTAGCTTTGGTATTTTTTTTAATCTAAGGATAACTATGGATCCGGGGGGAGCATGACATCATGTATGTCATGACATCATTGTGCAGGTAAGAATTATGTGATTTGTGCAATGAAGTCACACTTGTGATATCATGTTTTATATTTACAGGGATAATATTTTCTTGGAAAAAATGTAGGACACAGCTGAAAAAGGACAAATTTGGAAAAGGTGCATAAGAATATTTTTTTTCTCTTTTTATTTCTCTTGAAAACAAAACAGATTATTTCCCCCTCATACCAGCTGAGGAGCAGAACAATGGCGCTATTCCAAGTCATTGGATAATCCCAATTACCTGCAACCAAACATTGGAAGCTTTCCTCCACCATCCATACCTGCTTATGGCTCTGTCTAGACCAAATTGTGCAAGTTACACTATTAAGCCTGCTCTTCGATGCCTACCTAGCCCTTTGGTGCTGTTATTCTTCTCTTCTGTCAGTGTCAGTGTCACCTGATGGTGGCAAACATATACTCATCAGGGTAAGGATGAGTCTGCTGCATCTATCTTGACCACTACTTTTGGACTGGCATCATTTCACCTTTTCACTGTGAGGCTCTTCTATTCTTCCACCTTTTCATCATTTAGAGATATTTTCTCAATACCTTTCTGGATTTCTCAAAGCGAGACCTTGCTGTTTTGAAAAGTACTTCTTTTCTGGGGTGTCTTACAGTGGGTGGTTGTGTTTGGGAGGGGAAAGAAAAGAAGTATTTTCTAACTGAGAGGACAAAAGACCAGAAAATAAATAGGAGTGAATGCTGGCCAGTAATTTCACATAACATGCTTTGGCCAAAGAGCTAAACTGTATGATATCTTAATCTACTGGCCTCGTCTACACAACATGCTAAGATTCCCAGAGTAGATGAATCACAAACTATCTAACCCCAATTTAGATCAATCCAACATGTTGTATAACTCCAGCAATTTGCTTACTTCCAGAGAGGATTTTCATTGTTTTTGGCTTGTTCCTTTCGCAGCTGGATTCTGCTGTATCCTTTTCCCAATCCTCCTTCTTTCTGAATAGCCTTTTCCACCTACTGATGTACCCTCTGTTACCATCACTCTCTGAATAAGTGGAAGAAAGGGTCTTTAATTTCAGTGGAATCACTTTCAAATAAGCACAATTTATACATAGTATATCATGGAAAAATCGAGGTATCTTCCTCAATGAAGGGCCCTCTAGATATTTTGGATCATAGCTTCCACTGTGCCCAGCCACTGTGAACAACGGGCAACGCTGGTACTTATTTATATCCCAACATGTTTGGAAGAGAGCAGGTTTAACCCTTCAGCTCCCCATCTGTGCCTTGAGAAATAATCAAGCTCTTCCATAAAAGGTTAAAGCAATTATTCTGACAATAGATGTAAAGTGCTTTGAACGTTACAGTCACTATCATGGCAATTGTCTCACTCTCAGCACTACATTGGGATGACTGTTAGAGCAAACTGGTATTGTTGTTCATAAATTATCCGTTATTAATAACAGTAGTCAGTTTGAATAATCCTATGCCCTAAGGTTGGGATAGAAGAAAACTGGATTCTTCTGAGAGATCCCTGGCTGATTTTGCAATAATCCAAACAAGGATTTCTGATTTCTAATACATTTTTAAAAATTATTTTTAATGACTTTTAATTTTTAAAATTACTTTGAACAATTTAAAAAAAAAATGTTCTGCCAAAGTGAAGAAATTTGTGGACGGGCAGAAAAAATTAGGAGTTTTTGTTTGACTCTGGTACTGAAAGGAAATTGACTTCAATCCTATGATGATGGTATAATAATTTCCACTGGATACACTTTTGATGGGTTTTGGGATTCCAAAAGAGAGAGAGAAAGAAAGAAAGAGGAGGGGAGGGAGAGAGGAGGAGGGGAGGGAGAAGGAGGGAGGGAGGGAGGGAGAAGGAAAGAAAGAAGGAAAGAAAGAAAGAAAGAAAGAAAAAAGAAAGAAAGAAAGAAAGAAAGAAAATTCTGTCATATCTGAAATCTCTCCATGTGTCTACCCAAAAGTAAGGACTGCTGAATTCAGAAAAAGCTATTTATTTATTACTAATTTACATCATTGTGTCAGTGGTAAGGAAGACAAGCTTTCCATTGCTAGAGGGAGTTGTGGATGATGTTGCCCTTCACTAGTGAGGAAATAAGTCATAGAGGAATGACGCACAAGGACTTTCTAACGGGAAGGAATGGACTCAGAGGAAATCTCATACCATAACAAACGTAACATGCCTGTGGGCTTTGAGCTACACGAGGAAATTGCAAAATATCCCAGAAGAAAGAAATGCAGGCCACTTCCGCTTTGCTACCACAAACAAACAAGCCTCAGACAACAGCGTGTCCATAATGTCACCCAGAGTTTAGATCCTTAAAGTTTAGAACAGTGTTTCTCAAGCTTTTTAGAGGCGTGGACTTCAACTCCCAGAATTCCTCAGCCAGCACGGCAGATATATCTTAAAATAGCCAAGGTTAAGGAAGGAGGTTAAGCAATGATTTAGAAAAGACGACAATTAGAAGCCTAAGCATTCACCGCAGCTAATCAACCGGCATAATTTGAGGAAAAAACATATTTGGGGAGGAAGAGAGAACCGCGGACGTGGAGACGGGGATTCACTATCTGCGCCTTTTCCAAAGTGTTGATTCATTTTTAGGTTCTCTTGTCTCGATCTTAGCCGGCGGCGTTCACTTTTAAACTTTTCAATCCATCGCCTTGTTTGTTTGTTTGTTTTTACTCCCGGCTACTTTCCCAAACATTGGGGAAAGGATTACTACTCGGGATAGTTTATAATCTGAATTGAACTAAACCTGTTTGTTCAGAAGTAAGAGACTACGTTCTAATTCGGCTGAATAGATCCCAGCCTTAAGGCGTTTAGATTACTGTCCTAAATATGTGCCTTTTCCAAAAGAATGTCCCATTGAAACTTGTGGGGGGTTTGCTTCAAACGTAGGAATAGATTGCGCTGCAGGCAGAGTTTCCATATTTTTCCTCCCGCCTCCCGAAAAAGGTGTATTGCGGAAAGGCGGCAGATGAGTTAGAAAAAACGAACAGACAGAGCCAAGGAAAACTTACAAAAACAGAGGCTGGAGACTACCTTTTGCTGGAAAAGGCATATTTCAATTCTGAGCGGACTGACATTGCCCCAGGGCTAAACGTGACCTAATTTCATATAAACTGTATTAATATTAAATGAACGAGAGGCACGGATACGGTTACTCTTCTTCTTTGTTTTTTCCCTTCAGTCGCATTGATTGATCGATTAAACCGCATCAAGGGGTTCCGGACGGTGCATAAATGTTTGTGTGTATGCACACACATACACAAATATATTGCATCTTTTGAAAACCAGAGGCCGTACCTCTGGGGGGGGTTTGCTCCTGGTTGGAGGGACATACCCTCTAGAAGCATACCTAGTGCCAAGGAAATCAGTAAGCCTGCTTTCCTAGAATGCTAGAATAGTTTCTGGTAATGGTCTGTAGAGATTCTCAGTCATCCAGGCCATGGTTGTCCCAAAGGTGCTTTTTCAGGAGGCAACTGGACTTTCTTGTTTTTTCTGGTAATGGTTTTCCCCGGACTTCTGTGGAACTTACTTGCTAATGTGCATTTCATACCAATGAATTACCCCATACATGGCAGCTAGGAATAGATGATGAGGTTTCCAGTCATTGTTTCTTGCAATTAATCTCTGAATAAATAAAGCAATATGGGAATAAATACAGAAGACTATATTAAACTCTCCATTGTTTTCCCCCGTGGGGTTGGTAATGCCTCTATTTAGTGATATTCAACCGTAAAAGCACAATTGGTGACAATTCTGGAGTTTTATAAAATTTTAATTTATGACGAGGCCCTTCTTATTTTTAAAGCATCCAGTAAATTAGATTTTTAGAAGTCTTGCCCTTTTTGCTTCCTTTTTGCATGCAATCATAAAAACTGATACCTGTAAAAATAATTGCACCGATTGCACTGATTTTAAAAAGATTTTATGATTGTACTGATGATGTTGCCTATTTAGGTAATGAAAGGACTGCAAACCACCCAACTCAAAGAGCACCAAGGACAACACAGTTCAACTCCGAGCTATAAATATTCTCTCCTATTGGAATCTTAAGAATTATTTTCACAATGAAAAACTGAGAATTCAGTGTGGTACATAGGAACAGTCTCTAGAGCACAGAATAAAACTTGCTTCTATTGTAAAGCGGTAATTGCACTACATCAAATTTTCAAGAATTCCCTTATCTGAAGAACTGATGGTAAAAATTTGAAGTGGTAAATCAAGGGGCGGGGGGGGGGGGGGGGGCAACCTTTGAATAAAATCATCTTATATAGAATATATATGCATTAAAGATTTCTTAGAACTTCATGTTGTGGGCTATTGTTTTCCTATGATGAAATATATCCCAAATGTATTATAGGTATTGCTAATTATTTTAATTTGTGTTTTAATCCTCTTTATTTCTGGTATTTATGCTGTTTGCCTGCTTTAATTGATTTACACATCGTTCAAAGCACTGCACTAAAGCACTGCATTATTGGCAGTCTGGAAATGCAGCGATTCACTAATCGATCTCTAAGCAAATTAAATAGGCAGGTTGGAGAGACAACAATATTATTTTCAGATCATCTTATAGAAGGAATATAATTGTCAAGCATTTCATTGTTGTTTCCTTTCGCTGGAGGTATCTGTTTCCTAAATCTTATAGGCTTTTGGGGATTATTAAGAAACTTTGGGAAACTGTGAATAAATGGAACAAACAATTATAAAGTTACTCTTTCCTTTATGTCAGTTGGAGTTTGTTATTTCTCCAATTATTTTAATTTGATACATCAGTTGGGTTTGAGTTGACTTAAGAGTCTGAATTTTGCTTTGGAGAATGTCTGTCATGCCTTCATTTTCCTTATGGGGGATTGGCAAATGATTCAGTCATTATTGGAACATTCTAGCTGTACCTTTCTCCTTCAAAAAGCTCGTTGCAAACAAAACAGATGTAGAGGGAAAGAGGGAAAATACAAAAGAAGTGAGACAAAGGGAATAATATAGATAGAATATAATTTATAATACAGATAGAAGGGAAATAAAAGAAGGGTCAAACAAAATTGGACACTTTTTAATTCTATGGGTTTCAGGGCCTGTGGGTTCACACAGGTATATAGACACGCAGACTTTGGTTTGGGTCGGTTGCCCCGGTCTCCACTAGCCCGCCCTTCTTCTTCTTAAGCGGAGGCTTTGATGAATCTGCAATTTACTTGAGCACTTCGGCGAGTGGAGCCAGACAAACATTTTTTTTCTAGTGTGGCGTCCGCCGCCTTCCGCTTCAACTTAAAAATAATAAAACTGGGACGTGGAGCTCTGGATTTTGCCTTCGTTGGGAGCCGAGGAAGATGATGGCGACGACAAGGAGGGCGAGGAAGGGGGCTCTCTTTCCTTTCTCTGCGAATAGTGAGAGATGCCTCGTGTCCAGTAAGATTGGAGGTCATTGCCTCAAACCAAACCAACCCCAGCCAGTTTGCGATTCGTCTCTTTGCGCCGGGCAGACCCGCCTCTAACCTCTGGAGCGGGCAGAGGCTCGCACGTTCATTCACTTCGGCTTCGCTTATGGGATAGCAATCACCCGGCCCCACGAGTGCCAACTCAGAAATAAGCCCCCCCTATTTTCAGTGGGGGCTGACTCCTGCGGGGAATTTAGCTCTGGCTGGCTGGTATACGGGAGAACGCACACCCCTGCATAAGATTGCACCTCGGTGGCTGTGGTTTCCTTTTTGCCCGCTGAGGCGAGATCCTCTGAGCCGCGGGATCGACTGCGCTCTGCTTTCTTCCGCAAATTGACGTAGGATCGTTCGAATGACAGCCGTATCTTTTCCGTCGCTATCCCGTTCCAAGCTCTGAAGGCTCCTTTTCATAGATAGGAAGATATTGTCTGCCTAGATATACAGTAGTAGGAAAACTAATATATGTAGAAAAAAGTGTAAGGATCCAGTGTTTGCACTACACTGCTCATCATCCACAGCGATTTTAAAATGTGCTCTTCCAGTAGTTTGATTCACTTGAGGATTTCAGAAGAGACCGAATATAATGTTGACCTAGAAGTCTCACTGTGTAGCCCATTCACTCCCTACTCTAACTGTAGTTCTCTTAAGAATAAAATGCCCGTTCGTGAGTCTAAAGATCTTAAATCCGCTCGTATTTTCTCAGTTTAAACCAGGGATTCTTAAAGATTTTGCTATCAGACCTCTCTTTAGTGTAATCTTGATGAACCCACGTGCCCTAAAAATCCAAACACTACAAGGAACAATGAAAAAAAAAAAAACAGGTTTCATCTCAGCCCATTTTAAAGAAAATGAAAGCTAACGTGCCACCCACTATGTACTTCTCTTGGACAGGAAGTACATAGTGCCACCCACTATGTACTTCTCTTGGACGGGACAAAGTCCTTATCATCTACTGTATCTGAATTCTCATGCCTAGAAGAATGAAAAATCAGGTTTCACTTCCCCTCTAAACTGAACAATTGCTTGGATTTAAATGTGGGTGATTTTAAAACACAATATTTAATCCGTCTTGCAATTTGGAGCATTAGCATTGCTATCCGGAGCCATTCACTAAGGGATAAATTGAATAACGCTCTGCCATTTTGGTTTAGGAAATTTCTGAAACAGCAACACCGATCACCCTATATTCCAGTTAAATAAAATAACAACCAACGTCCACTTAATTCAACTTTGGTCAAACCCAACATTGAATGCTTTATAGAGTTCTACATTGAACAACATTTTATTTATCACACACACAAGAAAAAAAAACTTGAATAAGCATGCAGATAAACTGCGGAAAGCTTAAATGCCAATAGTTGAAGCTAGCCCTATTGCAACAGCCCTTTGCCAAAGCAGCTCAGCAAAATCCCCATATCAAGACAAGCTTTTTCTTTTTAAAAAAATGTCTGTCCTTTTTTCTATGCAGGCTGAACCAGCTGAAGGCTGTTCTTATCCCAACTTGCCTAATTGGATTCCCTGAGCCCAGGGTATTATGAAGATTCTTGGATTATAGTTGCCAGGACTGAAAAAAATGATTCAATGTTGCTGAAATTCAGTACAGCATAGCGATAGGGGCCAGGCTGCCAATTTGTTGGTAAGCCTCCTCCCAATTGTATCTGGAGGCAGACAATCTCCTGACAATGTACCTCCTTCATCTTCAATCAGGATAAATGGTGCTTCTTCATTTCTGTGCTCCAAAATCTCCTTCCTTGCCCTGCTTCCTCCCTTCCCATTCAAGCACCCACAAGCCTGTTGCATGAAAAAAGCACCAACCTATATTTAAATCCCATTGGTTTTATTAGCACCAGTCTTCCAAGTACATGTGTTCTACTGAAAAAGAAGAATCTCTAAAGATAATTTATTGGGAGAGAGAAAAAGAGAGCCTCTAGTTTAGTCTGTAATTATCCTTTTAGAAACATACTCAGACACTCAGTACATGGAGGAGGAGGAGGAGGGAGGAGGAGGGAGGAGGAGGAGGAGGAGGAGGAGGAGAGGAGGAGGAGGAGGAGGAGGAGGAGGAGGAGGAGGAGGAGGAGGAGGAGGAGGCTCTACCAGCCAGTTTTATGCTGTTTTGTGTAGTTTATATTCTGCTAGAGCAGGGGTCTTCAAACTTGACAGCTTTAAGACTTGTGGACTTCAACTCCCAGAATTCCTCCTCCAGTCATGTTAGCTCAGGAATTCTGGGAGTTGAAGTCCACAAGCCTTAAACCTGCCAAGTTTGAAGACCCTTGTGCTAGAGCCTTTGCTTTGCTCTGCTCTGAGTTTTTTTGGAAAATAGCAACTTTCTACCCAAACATGTATTAAGGCCTGCAGACTATCTTCCCCATCCAGGAGATTGTTTCATAGGGGACATTTCTGCATATTTCCTACTGCAATAGCCTTTAGACAATCGAGATAGTCTGCTTACTTTGTTCTCCCCATGTCTGTTTGTCAATCTGATGGCTCACCCTCCAAACATCTCTTGTGTTGTCCCTGGCCATTTTCTCCTTGGAAAATTTCTTATATGTTATGGTATCACCCAACTATCATTGGGTGCTATAAAGCCAGTGTGCATCACTTTTACATGAATACAGGTATGTATGGGAGAATGAAGGTAGAAGAGAATGTAAACTTCAAGTATGAAAGCGACCCCCATCTCTCCCCTGCTATCTTTCTTCTGAGTGGGAGGGAGGGAAGGAAGGAAGGGAGGGAGGGAGGGAGGGAGGGAGGGAGGAAGGAAGGAAGGAAGGAAGGAAGGAAGGAAGGAAGGAAGGAAGGAAGGAAGGAAGGAAGGAAGGAAGGAAGGAAGGAAGGAAGGACTTATATTCAATCTAAGGGTCATTGCTTACTGATCTCTTTTTGCTATGGATGACTCCTTCATGGTCTTGTGTTTGTATGAAACTTAAGGCCAGCCCAATAATTATAATCTGCGACTTACCAAACTTATTTAATAGTTCATAAAAATTAAATAGCATGCAACAACACAATTATTATATTCATATAAAATGCAGCAATAATGAGAATGAGAAATTTAGTGTAGTGGCTGAAATGTAGTGCAGGGTTAGAAGTTAACTGGGTGGTTTTAGGCCAGTCACTTTCTCTCAGCCCAGCCCATCTCACAGGGTTATCATTACTGTGGGTAAAATAGGAGGTGGGAACATGGGATGTATGCTGCTTTGAGTCAACTAAAAATAAAGGTGGTTTTGAAATCAATTAAGAAATAAGCCAACAGATCAACAAGTACATTTTTGATATAGTTAGACTAGAGAATCTGTAACAGATTATCCTAGGTGCTTTTGATTAAGAACAGCTAAATTGTGGCATGTTAATCTGACAGATTATCTTTTCCTTTAATCTGACTCTGAAGGCATTATTCTGATAGATGTTAATTGGTGAAGCTGCTCATATTCATGTCTCAGAAGCTTTATTAGCGGCTTCTAAAATATCAGTCTGGCTATTCAAAACAGGGATACATGACCTCTGGCCCCAAAGATCTGCCCTCAATGCAGTGGGTGCAGCTTCTGAGCCACTGACTCCAAATTGCAAATCTGATAGAGCGGGGGATGGTTAAATAGATGGGAGCAATCCTATTAACCATGTTTCATTAATTTCATTTCAACTAGCTGCACTTAAATTCAACCAGAAATAACGTATGCTCTCCAAATTCAGCCCTTGATCTACCGCTTAAGGGCTACATTTGACAAAGGCTGCACATCCCTGTATTAAATATAGAAAAATAGAAAACTCAGTTCTTGATTTTTCATTTAATCTTGCAAGATTCTGTTATCATAGCCAGGCCATTAAAATTTTAGCCATGTTTTCTGATTGATTTCTTGATCTGATGGGTCTGACATTAATATTCCAAATCTGAATGCTATGGAGAAATTAACATAGAGCAGGCAGACTGGTCTTACATTAAGGAAAACCTCTGGCTGATGAACAAGCCTTATGTAAGTAGGTAGAGTAGTGATTACAAACCTGACCAGTTTCCAGTTCTGTGGACTTCAATTCCGGAATCTCCAGGTCTGATGATTACAGCTGGGGAATTCTGTTAGTCTTTCCATCTTGGAGACACCTAGATTGAGAAGCATTGATCCAGTCATACATATGTAAATCCCATTGCAAGCAATCAATGAAGAAGAAAGTTACCAGGAGGACAAATCAAGACTTGTCGAAACTTGCCTGGCAGACTTTGTACTCTTTGTGTTTCAAGAACTGTGGTCCAAACACTTGGAAAGCACTGAGTTGTCCTTTTTTTGCAACAAGGAAGGTGATTGTTCCTCTCTCCCCTTAAATCTAACCTATTATTTTATTTTGCTGTGGATTTCCTCCTGTCCAAGATTCCAAGAAGCCTGCATTCTTCTGAAACTTCCCAACCCTCTTAGACTCACCATCTAATCTTTATCTCTTATTTCTTTCCAACCATAAGTAACATGTTGTTAACTGCAAGGCCACTCACAACAGTATATAAATTAGTAAAACCAATATAAAACCAATAACCATTTAAATTGCCCATACAAACAGCATCACCATAAATATAATGTATCAACTTCAGAGCAAAATAAAAAAGAACTATAGGTAGATTTCCTTCTTCTGCCAACAGGTGAAAAATGCTTTCATGTGTACAGAAACTTTCCTTGACTACACTGAAGAATGGAAAAATGGAAGAGGAGAGTATTATATACCCTGCCTTCAAGCCCTGGGGGAAAGACAGGATTTATACCTAATAAAGAAATATAAATTTAAAAGGAAATAAATAGTTCCTAATCCTGGACATTTGCCTCATACACTGGCCTTATTTGAGGTGTTGCACAATGTCATTTGTGTTAATGATATTGCCTTTAGTTTTCCAAGTCAGACTTGGAGAGTGCTTCTATTGAAAGAAAAAAATTGTCATATAATAAAAGCCAGATACAGTGATTAAGACACCAACTTGGAAAGTCCATTTACTCGGAGCCAAGCTGCACTAAAAGCCTCCAATACAGGAAACACAATGTTGCCAGCCAATCAAGACAAAAAAGCCAGAAAACAGACAGAAGATATTAGAAACACCAATCAAGCAGAACACAGCAAACTCCAAGACCAATAAACACAGACCAAGACTCCCAACCAATCAGGAGGAAGAAAAAAACCATTCTGGCACAGCAGTAGGCTAGCCCCAAATTTAAAACTGAAATGACTTACATTTGTATTTATGTATGTATGTATGTATGTATGTATGTATGTATGTATGTATTTAGGATTTAAACGTACAGCAGTCTTGGCTATCATCCAGAGAGAACTAACGCAAGATAGTCAGAAAAACAGGAACACCATGACGTAAATCACACAGTATACAGAACACACAGAAGAAAAAGGCAAGGAAAAGGGGGAAATTCCCCCTTTGCACTTACAGCAACCCATCATAATGTAGATTGCATCATGCATGACTCAGCACTCTCTAACTAACCAACTATAGCTGTGTGTTCTGGCCTATTGTACACTTTACTGTTCCAGCTATTAAATTTAACATTTTAACAAGGCTATAATAACAAACCCTTGAAAGCCTGGAAGAGTTTCCCTGATCTTTCTGCTGATTCCAAAGAGAACCCTTGAGAAACCAGAAAAACATGAACTGTCCTATCTGCTAAGTTCTCTTAGGCCCCAAGAACCTAGATAGGAAATGAGGTTTAATGTAAGCAAGTTAAGCTTTGTGGAGTACCCTGTCTCCATTTACTTCCCACCAAGCATCACCTGTGGCAGGAAAAACTATCACCATTTGATCTTCTTAAATTATGGTGGCCCAGGGATGAAGGAATATAGATAGAAGCTTGGGACCTTTCAAATTGCCAGGTGAAAAAATTGAAGGGATAGAGGTGCTTCATGCCTTCTCTGAACATGAGTCTAGTATTCATTTAAAAGTGCATTAGATCCATGTTTGTAAATATTCAAATTGCCATGTCATAGGAATTAAAGAGGGCTTGCAACGATCATCAGTGCTTCTTCCTGCCTCATGCTATTCCCTACCTCTTTATCAAGGACTGCCAGGTTAGTAGACACAGAGAAGTACTGTACTGTATGTGGGATTAGCAAGGGGGAGCAAACAATAGCAATAGCACTTAGATTTATATACCGTTTCACCGTGCTTTACAGACCTTTCTAAGTGGTTTACAGAGTCAACATATTGCACCCAACAATCTGGGTTTTCATTTTACCGATCTTGGAAGGATGGAAGGAACCTTGAACCTGGTGAGACTCGAACTTTCAAACTCCTGGCAGCTGTTGATCAGCAGAAGTAGCCTGCAGTACTGCATTCTAACCACTGTGCCACTGTGGCTCTCAATAATCAACAAGCATTCTAAAGTAGTTGAGAAGTAGTGGAAAGCTTATTATGCACAAGAGAAACACAGCTGGGAGAACCAAGCTGTCTTTCACAGCTTAAACTGACCTTCTATACAGCAGGGAACTACTGCTCTCATAACAAAGCATCATTCTTGGTTTGAAATACAAGTCTAATGGGGGGTTTCTCCCCAGAAGATTGCTAAATCGATGTATAAGGAACAGCTATCAGAAGGTGTGAGTTAAGCCCTCTGCAGGTAGTTGCTCCTGCAGAAGCCAATTATCCCAGACTCTCTTGCAATTCAAGCCCAACATGGCCAGTCACTAACATTCATAGGGAAGGGGAAATACCCACAGAGACTAAAGTACCAGAAAGTACTGAGCAAACCCCAACCCCTGATGGTGTCATCAGGTGCATAATTTGGAAATGGACAACCATTTGCTTGGGATGCAATACGGCCCCCTGCCTCAGCAATGGATTGGACTAGGAGACCTCCAAGATCCTCTCTAGCTCTAGGACTCTATGAAAGTATTTTAGAATATATCTATGACCAAAATATGTTGGGAGAAAAGGCAGAGAGGGAATTACTTTAAGTTATCTTGGCTATGGGCTGAGGATAAAACAAAGGCAACATCATGAGGGCCTATCACATAAAAACATTAAAGCAACCATATATAATGTCAAGTATACCTCAGGGAGAAAATAAAAGCTTATAACAGAATAAGAGAGTAGGAAGAGATCTTGGAAGTCTTTTACTCTTCTGCTCAGGCAGGAGCCCCTGGCCTATACCATATTAGAAAATGGCTACCAAGTCTTTTCTTAAAACCTCCAGTGATGGAGCACCCATAACTTCTGAAGGCAAGCCATCCCACTGGTTAATTGTCATTGTCAGGAGATGTCTAGGTTGGATCCCTCCTTGATAAATTTCCATCTGTTGCTTCTTGCCTTGTGAAATGGTTACAAATTATGTTTATAAACAATAGAGAGGGTAAAGGCAATATAGGGAAGGAATTTCATAATGTAGAGGCTGCCACATAAAAGACTTGGACCCAAGTTAATTCCAGCCAAGCCTTCTTAGTGCCCTCAGCAGACTTCAGTCAATGATGCAATATGGGAGTTATTCCTTTAGGCAGGCAGATACCAATCTATAAAGGGAACTGTGTGTTAAAACAAGCATGCTGAATTTGGCTTGGTAAATAATGAGTGGCCAATGCAATTGGGATAAGTGCCATGTGGCTCCAGTGAGGAACAGCCAACTGAAGCTTGACTACTGCCATCTGAAACTACTGGAGCTTCTGAGTTTCTCTCAAAGCCATCTCAAGTGAAATGGATTACAATCATTTGTTCAAAACGTAACCATAGAATGGATCGCCAAAGCCAAGTCAACTCTATCCAAGAAGAGAAGCTGGTAAATTAAACATAGCTGATAGAAGATACTATAGTTGCCACACTTCCTCAATACATTTTCCAGCCATAACAATAGATAGACAAGGGAACATTAAGTCAAAACTGTATTGGAATGTCCTCCTATAAAAATAAATAGCTAATATACAGTATCTGCCAGAGAGTTGATTAGCACATCTGACTCTAACTATATGGAAGGATACACACACACATCCTTCCATATAGTTACACCAAGAGTCTTCAAACTTGGCAAGTTTAAGACTTGTGGACTTCAACTCCCAAGATTCCCAAACTAACATGACTGGAGGAAGAATTGTGGGAGTTGTAGTTCACAAAGTCTTAAAGCTGTCAAGTTTGAAGACCCCTGAGTTACACACTTACCTCTTAGTCTTCAAATAAATAGTTGGCTGAACAGTTAAGAGCAGAGTCCTCTCCTAAATTTCCCAGCACTCAACTAATAAGCCATTCATAGAAGATATGAAAATGTTCATTTACAACATGAAGCAATCCAAGGTTTATTACGCTGGCATACAAAATTCAATCCCCCATGATGACAATTGATTTGGGTGCAAAACACTGGGCTTGTCAGCAGTACAAAAAGATCAGGTGTGTATAAGGAGTTCTCTACTCCTTCATGTATGAAAAACACTGTACTAACTTTGTCATTATGTCTCAGTGAATGAATAATGTTTTCGATTTGTCTTCTACAAATTAGACATGAACTCCCTATGACAGCTCCAACTCTTTCAGCTGTAAAGTTTTCCAGGTGAAGAGATCATCACATGCCAATGTGAGTTCAAGAATCTTAACATGCTTCCCCATGTGGTTAGTTTGTAGTTTAAATCATTGGTATGTAGAGAACCAAATGCTAGTGGGAAGGTTTCTAATCTAGGTTTCACCCTTCCAAGCTAGTTTTCTATATATTGCATGTACAGAATGTTACTTTTTTTTTTTAATGGAGGAATACTCAACCATGCAATCTTTCACATGGAGAAGTGTCTAGGAACAATTTCACTAAATGCTGAACTATTAATTCAGCAGCCTCTGAGAGTCAGTAAATAATGCTGGGAGAGAGACAGCTGAAAGATATATTCAGTGTTACCATTTTTCAGAGGTTTCATGTTCAAAAGCCTCCTTCCTCTTAATCACCTACAATCTTCATTGATCTTTCTTGCTCGGCTGCATTCTTCTGTTGTATTCATAGAGTTCTCAAGCATGATTTAAAATACCTGCTGAAACATTTTGACTTTTTTTAAAAAAAAAAAATCTTGTTCCAAGTTGCTGTGAAATCCAATATTTTGTTGCTTTTTTATTTTGGTGAGCACGCAGAGGGCAGGAAAGAGGAGATTGGAAACCTTTATCCCTAGTTCAACTGTTGACATTTTCTGAGGTTCATATGAATTTGCAAAAATTTAGCATGGTGAACTCTGGAATCTTTGAAAACAACCATGCATGAAGAAATCCACTTGGTGGATTCTTTCATGAACAGAACAGCTGAACTACAGCAAACAAGGGTTGCTCTTACAGTATTTTCCCCTTGTATACTACAATGTACACTGGTTTGTTTGGGGTGGTTGTAGTACAGGAATGGTGAATGTATGGATCTCTCTCACCCCTCCCCTCAAAAAAAAAAGGAAGTTGTAGAATGTACTGTAATTATTAGGCTCATCCTTGCCAAACTGATGATCTCTAGATATATTTAGTCCTGTAACTAACTGGACATCTCTCTACAACTGGAAGATACCAGGCTGCTATAGATAGGTATAGCATATATGATCACTAGGTGGTAGCAAAGGGATGCAGAAAAATGATTTGCTACTATCTAGCAGTTGTCTTTAGGGCCCATCTTTGATACTCCTACCTTAGGCTCTCCCCACCCAACAAGCATTCAACCATGACACAACTATACAACCAAACAATCTCTCTTTTCATGCAATTTTATTTCATCCTCAGCCTACATGTGAGACAGGCTTCAACTGTCCTTAGCTGATTGCTGCTAAAATGGCTGTTCCACCCTTGTCCTAATATTTGCCCAAGGGTAGGCTCTAAGTGAATGGTGTTTATTAGGCTTTGTCAGCATGTGTTATACATTCTGATAGTTTGCAGAGAGGATAAGAGGCTGCAAATGACTTGAATCAGCAACAGGAGAGGGATCTGCCATGGAATAGCCAATGTCATGCCAGCATAATTTTCTGCTGATGCAAAGATGTTTGAAGAGCACTTTAAGCTCAGCAGTGAGGACAGGTTCTTTGATTAACACTGATTTTATCAGCACTGGTTAAAACACAAAAGGAGTTTGCTGCTCACTGCCAAAAGAAGACAACTCATTCCATAAAACAGCACAAAGGGAACATAGATAATCACAATAATTCATTATGTAAATTGATATAGACAGATAATCATAGATTGCTTCCCAGTAAGAAGGCTGAGACTAAATAATACACATGCTTAAATTGCTTTTGGAAAAACTACCTACAGATAGGTACTTTGAAAGCCTCGGGTCTCCTTTATTTAATCTTTAAATAGGTCTTGGAGTGGACTGCCTTTCAAATGCTTCGTCTGAGAAGAAGCCCTTCTACTTCTTATGATCCTGGTACAAATTCCTTGTTCTCCACCTTCTTGATCTATGAAGAAAGTGTTGCTTCTGAATTCAAAATGGATGTTTCATCCCTGGAGAAAATAGATTTTTCTAGTGGAACTTCCTACTGCAGAGTTCTCAACACTCCAGCCATTTAGGAAGCCTTGATTAACTTGTATTTGATTTTATGAGTCTTTTGGATAGTCTGTTTTATAGGCTTTTATAATGTAAGTAGCATATATAGAGGATAGTTAACTTTATTTTAGAATGTCAGAAATCCATGTTTAATTGGAGCATTATTATCACTAATTAGTAAAAGCAATGGTGGTGGCATTAAGCCTTCAAGCCTTACAATTCTCCTGACCCTATTTTTCTCTTTTTTTCTGTCATCTTATGAAATATTGTATTTTTTCCTTTTACCAGATAATCCTGAAACTCTTTTCCTGTCTAGTTTACTAGTTTTGACCGTGTTCTGAAACAAAGAGGTAGGAGGTAAGAGATGAGCCACATCACTTACATCCCAGGTATTATTTGATTGTGTGCCATCAAGACAATATTGATTCTTAGTAACCACATAGATAGATTTCTCCATGACAGTCTACTCCAAACCTGATATTTCAGGTCTTCCAACAGTACACACATTGCCCAAGATTTTATACCAAAGGTAGATTCGAACATTCTAGAACAGAGGTCTCCAACCTTAGCAACTTTAAGATTTGTGGACTTCAATTCCCAGAATTCCTCAGCCAGCAAAGCCAGCAAAGGAATTCTGGGAGTTGAAGTCCACAAGCCTAAAGTTGTCAAGGTTGGAGACCCCTGTTCTATAACACCTTTAACCATCCTGTTCTGTTCTAAATTCTATAGAGGCTAGATAAAAATTTTATGATATAAGAAGAGGTTGGTCTGTAGCAAGTAAGGGAACTACACCCAAACCACAGGATCATGGTGAAAGGATTCTTAATAACAATACAAAATGTAAAGACCTTACCAATTCGGGAAGGCAAACTTATGCCCTGATCAGGCTGATAGGGAGGAGGTAGATGGGATCATGGATATCAATGTAGGGATTGGAATGCTTGATCTGTCCATCTCTGAAGAAAATCAAAGAAAGAAGATGATTTCCTGGTAAAGATTATGTAAACAAGAGGAAAAGTGGCCATATTTGTACCCTTCAGTGTAGATGCATGTCAATTAAGCACAACTCAAAAGTTTCCAATGGCCCATTTTTTAAATCCCATCTTATTAGTATCATGAGTCATAGTAATTAATTCATGGACTTTTGAAATGGTATTTGGATGTTCTCAGCATGAATGGAAAGGGAAAAATTCTGATCTCTTAAAAGTGATTGGACATTTGCCATTGACATTAGTGATTTCTATATTGTGCCCACAGGGTTAGTGGTATTTTATATTACAGTAATTTATTGTATCTGTGCATTATACTGATCTGTATGTCATAAATATTTCAACATGGCTATATTAAACACTCTCACAAATATATAAACCTCATACCAGTAAACCAGCAACAGTCATAATAAAAGGGACAATAACAATATAGAGCTTCCAATCCAGTTAATGTGTGTGCCACTTTATATAAAAGCAATAAAATAAAATATAATAGATCTATATTAAAAGTATGCATTGAATCCAACTGTTAAGGAAAAATGAGAAAAGAAGGGAAACCATATGTAAGAAATATCAATCACAAAAACTAGAAGCATAACTAGGGAAAGATATCAGTACAAATTCTGCATAATACATAATAAGGACAACTTTATCCAATTTTGTTCTGGAAACCCGCAAAGGTGGACATTTCTGAGAATTGCAATCCCAACATATATGGAGGGCACTATGCTTAACAAGGTTGCCATAAGGCAGTTAGGAAAGGAAATGATCTTAACGTTTTTTATAAGTTAATAAAGTGTGGAAATCTCAAGCAGTCTTGAACAAACCATAGTGCAAGCACACGTAACTTCCGATAGCTTGCATCAGACCTCATATCAAGCCACTCTCCTAAAGCTGATAGCATCAAAGTCCACCCAACTCCCAACATTTCAAAACAAGACCCTATCAACCCTGGAGCTTATGTTAGGACTAGTGCCAGTCCACAATTTTGGCACCTTTGCCATAGTGTCATAGTCATATAACAGAATGAGCAGTAAATGTGGTGTACTGTTATAAACCTCATTGGATTCACTCAGCAAGCTAAGCCAAAGCCAAGCTAACCACTTTATGTCTTTGTGTGTTAACACAGCAACGGGAGGTTGCAGGCCTGGACCAGATAATGCAGGCATCATTGCTGCTATAAAGTCGTGGAAAGAACTGGAATTCCTAAACAGAAGTTCATCTTTGAGAAGACATTAACTACAGGTGTTTCTTATTGTTACTGTAATGGATAGAATTGAAATTTATGAAATGAATTTTTGTTCTCATAATTTGTCCTAATTTATTAGGAAGAGACTTTCAAATCAACAAGCCTTTTCTTAAGTCTCTTTTTCTTTTTAGGTCTCCCTCACCCCATCTTTCTTCTCAACATTCAATTTATCTGCAAAGTAGCATTTTTCAATCATCACCCCCTAGCATCTATGTATACGCTGATACAGACAATGGTTTAAATGCATCAAGCTTTTGATTTCTGGATTCCAATCATGATTTATGATCTTTCAAGTAAAACCTAGTAAGTCATCAAGGGCATGCACATTCTGTGCATATTAATGCACGTGCATGCACACACACACAAACACAGACACTTCCTGTTCTGTTTTTGGAAACTGTACCTGCACTACTGCTTCAGATTATCTGGCCCATCAAACTCCAGCTGCAAGCAGCACTAATTATGCAACCTGTAATCAGGGCACTGAACATTAAGAAATAATCAGAATTTAGGGTGCCTTGGATAATATCGGGTTGCTGATGTCAAAACCTGGGAGTGACCCATATAATAAACACTGCTAGCACATCCTTGAATTCCTGGAGGCACTTTTGTTCCCAGATGTGCAGCTATTTGGATTTGGGGAGAGATGAGGGGGAAAACAGGGACAAAGAGACTGGTGGTTCTATGAATATGTTAACTACTTCATGAATGAAGTGTTATTATTTATTCATGTTTATAAACAAATCATGTTTATAATATAGTTATTATTTTGTCTTTACTTCATGCAAATCTTACACCATGTGTTCATAGCCAACACATCCTCTGACTTTCTAGGTAGTGAGAGGTTTTATCACATAATTATTGGTACATAATTGTAATAATAAAAAATAAAATAACTGACAGAAGCTACTGGCTTGAATAGTATCGTAACATGCAAAGGTTGCCAGTTTGCTTCTGGATCTAATTCAAGGTATTGATTTATTTCTTGTACATACCAGTATGCATAGTATGTATATGTATGTGTTTATATGTATGTATGTGTGTTTTATTTGTTTATTAGATTTATGTGCCTCCCATTCCATCTCATTTATCACCTTTAAATACTTTCATTACCTGTGGAGCCGTCTCACCCCAGTGGGATTAGTCCACTGCAGTCACTCCAGCAGAAGAGGTATGCTGGAGGCTTTAATTCTGGCTAGTGATGTCTATGAAAAGAGCCTTTTCCACTGTGACCCCTTCCCTTGAAAACAACTGGCCCCTGGAGGTGAGATTTGCCCACATCCTCTTGGCCTTCCAGATGGGCCTCAAAGCCTGACTCACCCAATTGACTTGCCATTTCAGTGAGGCACTTTACATTGGAGGTGGATGGTCGTTGTTTCTAAATGTCTGCTGCACTGGATATTTTAAACTTCTTTTGTTGGTCCTGGCTTTGCTTGAAATGGTTGCTACTGGATGTTATTTTATCATACTTTCAAGGTTGCTTTTACGCTCAATGCGCTGCCTTGGGAAGGACATGATCTTGGAAGCTGATGAAAAAAATAAATTGAACAAATACATATTTGTTTGAAAGAGTCAGTGCTGAGAGATAACATGACCTTCATTCCAAAGTTATGTGAAAGAAAACTTCTGTTAAAGCAAAAACAACTGTCCATTGATTTCCAGATATCAAAATAAGGACCAAAGGAATAAAGCGCTCTTAAAGGATCCCAACACAGTACTTAATGTAGTTGGTCATGTGAAAGGAGCAAAGACAAAAAGTGAACTTGCTTGTTTTCCACTTCCTCTGATTATGTTCTTTCTCTCAGTAATGTTGGTTTCTTCTCATAACTTTCCATGGGTGCAGTCCCATGATCATTTATGAGTCTGAAATGTTCTTAGCGCTTAACATCTTTCTTTTTTAAAAAAATATTGCAGTGGTCATTGGGCTTTGCATTTCAATTTTGCCTTTCATCCTCTGGATAGATACAAGATTTCTTCCTAGAACAATTAAAATAGAACTTTATTATTTATTTCTTTTCCATTTCTATAGCGTACCCAACTCAATCAGTTATTCTGGGCGGCTTGCAATTCTAGAATTATAAAACAATTTTAAAAACATTAAAACAATAAAAACATCTGCAAAATAAATAAATAGATCAGATGATGCTGTTAACATGGCTCTGCATTTCATCCTACAACATCTTGAATCTCCAAATACCTACGCAAGGGTCCTCTTTGAAGACTTCAGTTCAGCATTCAATACCATCGTTCCAGACACTCTTCTAAGTAAATTAAACCAACTAGCAGTACCTGAACACACTTGTAAGTGGATCATAACAGACAGGAAGCAGCAGGTGAAGCTAGGCGGAATCACATCCGATACCTGTACAATCAGCACAGGGCTGTGTGCTATCTCTACTTCTCTTCTCCCTATATACCAATGACTGCATCTCAAACGATCCATCTGTTAAAATATTGAAGTTTGCTGATGACACAACAGTGATTGGTCTCATTTGAGACAACGATGAATCTGCATACAGACAGGAGGTTATACAACCTGCCTCGTGGTATAACCAGAACAATCTGGAACTGAACACACTCAAAACTGTAGAAATGGTGGTAGAAGAAACCCTCCCATACTACCACCTCTTACAATACTAGACAACACAGTATCAACAGTAGAGACCTTCACATTTCTAGGTTCTCCTATATCACATGACCTAAAATGGACACCTAACATCAAAAACATCATCAAAAAAGCACAACAAAGAATGTTCTTTCTGCGCCAACTCAGAAAGCTCAAACTGCCCAAGGAGCTGCTGATACAGTTCTACAGAGGAATTATTGAGTCTGTCATCTGCTCCTCTATAACTGTCTGGTTTGGTTCTGAAACCCAACTGGACAGACATAGTCTTCAGAGGATAGTTAGGATTGCAGAAAAAACAATTACTACCCACCTGCCTTCAATTGAGGACCTGTATACTGCACGAGTCAAAAAGAAGGCTGTGAAAATATTTACAGACCCCTCACATCCCAGACATAAACTGTTTCAACTCCTTCCCTCAAAACGACGCTATAGAGCAGTGCACACCAGAACAACTAGACATAAGAACAGTTTTTCCCCAAAAGCCATCACTCTGCTAAACAAATAATTCCCTCAACACTGTTCAACTATTTACAAAGTGTACACTACTATTACTGTTAATCTTCTCATCACTCCTTATCACCCATCCCCTCCCACTTGTGACTGTATGACTGTAACTTTGTCGCTTGTATCCTTAAGATTTATATTGACTGTTTCCTAGTATGATTTGATTGTTGATTGTACCCTATGACTATCATTAAGTGTTGTACCTGATGATTCTTGACTCTTGATGAATGTATATTTTCTTTTATGTATACTGAGAGTATTTACACCAAGACAAATTCCTCCTGTGTCCAATCACACTTGGCCAATAAGTATTCTATTCTATTCTATCTATCTATAAGCAAAAAAATTGCAGCTGTAATGATTAATTAATGAATACAGGCAGTCCTCAAGTTACAACAGTTCATTTAGCGACTGTTCAAAGTTACATCGCAGGAAAAAAGTGACTCATGACCGTTTTTCACACTTACGACCATTGCAACATCCCCATGGTCATGTGATCAAAATTCGGATGATTGGCAACTGGTTCGTATTTATGATAGTTGCAGTGTTCCCTATTTGCAACTTTCCGACAAAGTCAGTGGAGAAGCCAGATTAATTTAGCAACTGTGTTACTAATTGAACACTTGTAGTGGTTCAGTTAACTGTAGCAAGAAAGGTCGTAAAATGGGGTAAAATTTACTTCACGAATGTCTCACTTAGCAACAGAATTTTTGGGCTCCATCTTAATCATAAGTTGGAGATTACTTGTATGGACACACACTTCTATGTATTCTTTTATTTGGGGTAATCATTTATTTTTATTTTTTTGCTAATGGCTGCATTCTTGAGAATTACTTTAGTGGGAGCCAATAGATTTTGCACCAGATCAACACACCCATGATTGGGGGAGGGGGGGATACCAGAAATGAAAAGACTCTCGTGTGCCTGGTCACTTCCATTTGGGGGAGCCAAAACACTGAAATTGATGGGCCTGGAGGAAACTTTTGGGGCACCTGCTCTTGAAAAAGGAGTCCCTATTAGCCAGAAGGGATTGTATGTAATAAAGGATCAGACATGATTAGAGTAATATGCCCCAATTCATATTACTGATTAAGATGTTAAATTATGTCCTGAAACTTTGGAAACTTATTTTTAAGGAGTTATGGTTGTATCAGACCTGGGGTTTTGCAAAGAGAATTATTATGAGAAATTGATAAAATAGTAATATTCATGACACTAAAGACTGGATTTAAACGGGTGATAGTGGTGATCCCATAACCCTAACCCAGTCACCTGTTATTGCAAATCTGTTCATGGAAGAATTCAAATCCAGAGCCCTGACAAATGCCACCCACAAACCCAAACTATGGCTAAGATACATCGATGACACATTTGTTATTTGGCCCCATGGAAAAGAAAACCTAAACAGTTTCCTAACACAACTAAACAGTACACACCCCAAAATCAAATTCACCATGGAAATGGAAACAAACAAACAACTACCATTCCTAGATGTACTAATCTACAAAAAAAAAAACAGATGGCACACTAGGACACACCATATGCCAGAAGAAAACACACACCAACCACTATCTAAACACTCAATCCCACCACCACCCAACACAGATAAATTCCGTAGCCAAAACACTAATTGCCAGAACCAAACGCCTGGCAGACAAGACACACATAAAGACTGAACTATGCACCCTGACTAAAGTACTGACAGCTAACGGCTTCCACAAAAGCAAAATCACCTGCTTGATTCATAAAAACACACTGAAATACAATAGAGACCCAGAAGATGAACAAACCTATGGAACAGCTGTCCTGCCCTACATAAGAGGAACAACAGACAAAATCAGCAAGATACTACACAGGCATCACATCAAACTGCCTTCAAAACAGAAAGGAAAAATAGCAGCCATCCTAAGAAACCCCAAAGATAAAATTGACCTAGAAAACCAAGGCATATATGAAGTCCCCTGTGCATCATGCCCTGCCACATACATTGGACAGACCAATAGAAGAATAAGTACCCACCTTGAAGAACACAAGAATGCAGTAAAAAAGCTGGAACACACTTCCACACTAGTCCAACATATGAAAGCCACAGGTCATAGCATCAACTTCAATGGCACCAAAACCCTAGCTACTATAGAAAACCCCGGCTACAGAATCATCAGAGAAGCCATAGAAATTGATAAAAGACCTAATAGTATGAATAGAGGAGATGATTCCACCAGACTATCAATCATCTGGAAGCTTGCACTCACAAACAAAAAAAATCTCTATACCACAATCCAGGCAAGCACCTAGACACAAACAGACCCCCCTTAATACCTCCAGCCCAAACACGCCCCAGCCAGCTACCCAAATAAAACCTAGCTTCCTAATAAATAATTATCGGCCATTCACAAGAAACCAAGCTGCACTAAGAAACCCCAATGCACAAAACACAATGTTGCCAACCAATCAAGAACACAGCAACTTGAAGACCAATAAAAACAGACCTAGACTCCCAGCCAATCAGAATGAGGAAAAAACCATTCAAATAAAGCAGAAAGCCAGCACCAAATTCAAACAAAAAATGGCTGCCAAGCCTGACACACAAGATTAAAAAGAACCCAATACACAAGCCTGAGGATGGCAGATGAGATTCTGCCGAAACATCGTTATAATAAAAGCACAAATATTAAGATGAGGGAAAATACCCGAAGAAACCTAAATACCATACATATAAATACCCACAAAAACATAAGACAACACACATATATATATATTTATACACACACACACACACACACACACACTAAGGAGATACAGGCTGAAAGTAATTTTTTTTAAAGGCTAGTTTTGATGGAGCCCAATCACAGTGACTAGTAAGTTTTCCTGCTTTGCTTGTCATGGAAGACACTCTTCCACAGAACAAGTCTGCCTCCTTGGCAAAGCTAGGTATGAAGAGCCAGAATTCTGACCACATAAATATTTCTCATTTCTTGTGAAATTCATAATTTGTAATATTATAAATATAGTTGGAGAGGGTAACAGAGGACCAGAGCCAAATTAGGCATTTTTAATGTATTTTTGACAAACTAGGCCTAAAAAGTTCAACAACAATGTAGTAGATACACATTAGATACACATTGATACACATTTTCCTGCTTTGCTTGTCATGGAAGACACTCTTCCACAGAACAAGTCTGCCTCCTTGGCAAAGCTAGGTATGAAGTGCCAGAATTTTGACCACATAAATATTTCTCATTTCTTGTGAAATTCAAAATTTGTAATATTACAAATATAGTTGGAGAGGGTAACAGAGGAGCAGAGCCAAATTAGGCATTTTTAATGTATTTTTGACAAACTAGGCCTAAAAAGTTCAACAACAATGTATTAGATACACAGCTGGAACAGTGGAGTAGATTCAGGCAGAACTAAAAGCCTTAGATAGGAAAATCAGAAAAATAATGACAATAAACCATGCCCTACATCTACGCTGTGACGCTGACAGACTCTACTTACCGAAGAAAATAGGTGGGCAAGGAATGTTGCAAGTATGCCAAACATTTGAAGAAGGGAGGGGGGGGATGGCATTGGAAGAATATCTGAAGGACAGTGAAAAATATGCACTGAAGCTAGCATAGCAGGAAGGCTTACTAAGCGCGTTTAAGAGATGAGACTGGCTTATAAGAAAAACCAATTGAAGAACAGAAACACATGGCAAGGTAAGTCTTATGGCCTCTACATTAAAAAAAACAAAAAACAAAGCAGATAACAAGTCCTGGCAATGCCTAAGAGCAGGAAAGTTGAAGAAAGAGACAGAGGGGCTAATTCTGGCTGCACAAGACCAAGCCTTAAGAACAAATGCAGATAAAGCCAGAATTGAGAAGACAAATGCTGCCTCTGTAAAGAAGCTCAACAAATAGTGAACACCTACTTAGCTGCTGCAAGAGGATCACGCAGATTGACTTACAAAACAACAACATGACAAAGTGGCAACAATGGTGCATTTGAATATGTGCAAAAAATACTACTTGCCTTCAAGAGAGAACTGGTGAGACCACAAAATAGTTATAAAAATGAAGTTAAAGCACTATGGGACTTTAGAATGCAAACAGACAAATGCCTGCCATGTAACACCCCAGACTTAAGAATTGTTGATAAGAAAGACAAAAAAAGTCTGGATAGTGGGTATGGCAGTACTTGGAGACAGCAGAATGGAAGAGAAAGAACTGGAGAAAACCACAAAATATAAATTTTGTGCAAACAATTAGAATAAACATACGACACGTATATTCACCTTCATTCGTGAGAATTAGAATCAATGCAGCAAAAAAAAGCAAAAAATAGTACCAATAGTGATAGGCACTTGGGGTGCAATTTCAAAACATCTAGAGTGCCACTTGAATGCCATCAGCATTGACAAAACCACCATCAGTCAATTGCAAAAGGAAGTTTTACTTGGAACAGCTTACACTTTGCAAGGATCCCTTTAATATTATTTATTAAACAACATCTGCCTGACCTTTAGGAAGGACTCAATAGGTGAAAAATGCCATATCCATTCTAAACATCTGGCTGATGAGACCAGCAATAAAATGTTATTAAATGTAAATGTCTCCCAACTGCCAACTGTGACTCTGTCTCCTTTGAGAAAATGAAAAAAAGGAAATGCTGGGGAACAAGAGTGTCTTTTGGCACATGCCTAGGACAGAAATCTGTTTTGGCACCAAAACCTATCCTTTAATCTTTCACAGGCAGATCCATTCTTGCTTCTCCTCATGATGGTTTTCCATAGTCAAAGAGACTTCTAGATATCAGACTACAACACATGGGGATTTGTGATCTGGACGTGTTTGTCACACTCCAGATGTGAGAGGGAGGAGGGAGAGGGGAGGGGAGGGGAGAAAAGGGGGAAAGAAAGAGGAAAGACAGAGAAAGACAGAGAGGGAGGAAGGGAGAGACAGAGGGAGGGGAGAGGGAGGGGAGAGGGAAGGAGGAGGAGAGAAGAGAGGGAGGGAAGGAGAAAGAGAGAGGGAGGGGGAGGGAGAGGAGAGTGGGAGAAGAGGGATGAAAGAGATGGAGGGGAGAGGGAACAAGGAGAAGAGAGAGAGACAGAGACAGAGACAGGAAGGGAGGGAGGGAGGAGATAGAGGCCGAGGGGAGATTGGCGGAAGAGGGATGAGAGAGATAGAGACAGAGGGGTTAGGGTTAGGGGAGAGAGGGGGGAGAGGGGAGGGGGAAGAGGGAGGAGACAGAGAAGGAAGGGAGAGGACGGAGAGAGGGAGGGAGAGGGGGGTTATCTTTATACACTTCTGTGTCACCGAACTAGGGATTCCTTAACTCTCTACCTGCAAGTCACCCAGAAGTCTCTCAGTGCCAGAACTACTTTCGCTCACCCTTCAATAACCCAGACGCTCCCTCCATGTTAGCACCTTTGGCTCTCTCTCTCTCTCTCTCTCTCTCTCTCTCTCTCTCTGGTGGTCTTAACATATATATATCCTGGTTGTACAGTTTTTAATTGTTATCTGTTTTAATTTGTTTTATATTGTTATTTGCATATGTCTTTTGGTGTTGTTTAGTTGTATGTTGCGAAAGAGCACCTTATTTCGTTGTTCTCAGGTTCCTGAGCACAATGACAATAAATTTATCTATCTATCTATCTCCACTTTCCCTGCCACTGGGTTGAGCAGAAGGCGGGCAGGCGACGCGCAATTGAGCCACCCAGCCTGCCTGCCTGCCTGCCTTCGGAACCTTCCCAGGCGCAGCATCAACCATTGCTCGGTTGCTCAGCTCCGCAGCCCCATGTTCATCAGGCAGGCTCCAGACGCTTTATGATTGATAACACCGCGCCTCGCCGAGCCATCAATTTTAAACCCAACCCCACCCCAAATCCACGCCTGCCTGCCTGCCTGCTTGCCTTTTCCCGAGCCAGCACGGAGCCCGTTCCCGTCTCCCCGTCTCTCTCTCTCTCTCTCTCAAATGGATGCCCTTCCCCGGCTCATAATCCACACGGCTTGGTTAGATAGGCAGGTCCGTTACTCAGCCGGCGTGACTCGGAGTCTCTCCTTACTGACATGTTTATGGGAGATTTAGGTGGAGAATTAAAAACTGGCGGGAAAAGTCAGCTCCCGGGAAAAGGGAGGGCGGGGGCAAAGAAAAAGAGCGGAGAGGTTCCGGGACAGAATTAGCGATCCCCTTCTCCAAATCTGCCTCATTCCTGGCACTGGCTAAGGTCAATAAAGGAAAAACCATACATAAATAGAGCTTTGCTCATGACCTTTTCGGCATGCGTCAGACAATGTAACCGCATTTTCAAACAGAGAAGAGAGAAAAATATTTATGAAGACAGTTGAATAGTAATAATAATAATAATAACCAGAAAAGTAAACTCGGACCCCTCCATTTCAGTTCTGTGATATAATTCAGCCAAATGTTTCGTCTACAGTCAACATCCAAAAGCAATTAAACTACCCTCATTAAAGTTATTTATTGAACTGCCTGCTCTAGATAGAAGGTGGAGGAAAAACGAGAAGAGGGGGGTGGATATTGGGCTAAACTAGCTCCATTTCCCAGCAGGAGAAGGAATAAACAGATACTTAAAAATTAATTAGAATTTAAACTAAGAATAAAATAAAAGGAGAAGGCTGCTGGGGAAAGGGAGAGGCATGTACCAAAGAAGAAGAAGAAGAAGAAATGAAAACATAAACCATAAAATATACTTGGGCCCGAAATTCTTAAAAGAGCCATCAGATCCAAAAGGATTTAAACTAAAGTTGTTTGGTGGATTTTACTGGTGAATTTGTCCTGTTATTTCTGGCAGGCAGGCCAGCTTGATACTGCAATCCCCAATCACCACTCCAAAACTATTCATGTTTCAGCTAAGGCTATTCAATCTGGGTTGCTCAAATCCAGTCAACTACTGCTAGATGGTAGCAAAGAGATATATAGCGACTTATATCTCTCTGCTGACATCTAGTGGTGCTCTGGCTTCTTGCCACCCAGATCAGGTAGCCCAACTGAAGCCCCATTTGGTTCACTGAGGTCTACAATAAAAGTTTGCTGACCTAAGAATGCTGACCTAAGAAGAATTGCAAAATCTTCCCTTATCACTGAATATTTTAAATCAATTAAGGAAAGTACAAGTTGCTTCTTTTTGTGTAGTTTACAACTCTACACTTGTTTGGTGGGGGCGGAGGACATTGTACCCATTGTTTCTTTGGGCAACAATATACTAAGACAGGATCACATCAGGGAAAGGTTTTTAAAAAAGCAAAGACTGGTGGTGGGGACCCTCTTTGTTAACCACTGAACTCTCAAAATGCAAGTAGAATTTTAAGTAGCCCAAAGAAATGAGCAACATATTGAAGACAGAGCAAGCATTTAGTCATATGTATCTCTGTGGCCCTTTCCTCTCTCTGAGTTGTCCTAGCTTGCCTTGGTGCATCGTAGGGCTTTATGTGTGTGGATGCCTTCTAGCGATTGCCTGTTTTCTTGGCAACTTTTTGGAAATTGTTTCCATTGCCTGCTTCCTAGGGCTGAGGCAGAAGGCTGGCCTAAGGTCATCCAGCTTACTTTGTGGCTAAGACAGGACTAGAACTCACAATCTCCCAGTTTGTAGCTTGGTGCCTTAACTATTCCACCAAACAGGCTCTCCTATAATAGGGCTACCAATCTGGAAAACCACTAGACAGCAGCAAAGAATGAGAATGCCACTTTGGCTGCCATCTGCTGGTCATCTGGAGTTGTGCACCCAAGATAGGGTAGCTCCAGTGGATGGTGGTAGGCTAGCATGAAATCACTGCATCAAAGAAAGCTGGACTACTTCCAAAGGACTGAATTGTCCATTTCTCTAATCAAAGTATCTGATGTCTAAATTTAAATGGGAATTGGGTGAGGGGGACACTAGCCTTCCAAAATCTGCAAGATTGTTCCCTGACTTTAGACCAGGGCTATAAAGATTTGGAGTCTATCAATATCAGAAAGAAGACCAGTTTCCTAATCGTCTTGCTAGATACCCTTCTTGGACTGACTGACTCTCATCGTATGTCATTTCTTCATTAAAAATTTAGGCATCTACTCACTGTATGTCTGTAGCCATTTTCCTCAATTGATGAACTAATCACAGTTTCTTACTGAATCAGTTCATCATTGAACTAGCAGTCATCAGCCATAGCCATCAATCTGGTGCAGAGAAATTACTGCAGACGTGTCTAGCTCTGTCCCAATGACTCTATGTTGTGATGAAAAATTTCAAAGCACTGTGGCTGAGAAAAGTGAATGTTCAATTTTTGACCCGTGTTGTTCACTCAGAACCACAACTTGATGTTGCCATTTTTAAGTTGACATTGAATACCGTAGTATCATCTTAAAGCATTAAATTAATATCACAAGCTACTCTTTTCATTTCCAGAAAGTTGCTTTCATTGGATAAGCTCTGCTCACTGGGGTAAAAATTTAAAAAAAAAACATATTTCTAATCATTTCTTATTCTTTACAGGAATCTATGTATCAAATTGGGAGGTTTTCTTCAAGGTAATTTCCATAGCGGAGTACATAAGCATAACAAATATTTCTTCCTGTAAATTGGAAAGAAGAGACAGTGAGATTATTTATGTGACTGCCTCTACAAGTCGTCTTCTTAGAATCTTCACAGTGAGACTGTAATAACCATGAATAACAGATGATTCACCTGAAACAGATCCCAGAAGAAAAGTCTTACTCATGACAGCCAAAGATTCAAAGACAAGACAGTCACCCAATATTTTATTGAGCTGGGGGGTGGAGATCAGTTTTGTTGAAGAAATCTTCAATTCTTTGAGTAGGGGAACTACAGTGTTCCTAGGTGCCTTATTGGTTGGGTGAAGAGGGGGATAAGTTTAGTTCAATCTCCCCATTTTTTGAACTATGGCCAAAGACCACACTAAAGATTTATATATTCTTACAATATCACCTGGACATTTCTGCACCATTATAAAACTTGTATTCAGCACTGATGCATAGCTGGGTGACATAACACACTCCACCCTCCTAGTATGGAAATGGTCTAAGGTTGCCTGCCTCAAAAGAGGGGAAATAATGCCAAGGATTTGGGGCATCTGAGATCTAGAGAAAAAGAGGTGGGGAAGGATAATGGGGTGTGGGTTATCAGGCAGCATGTACCTCTAATTCAGATTATTTTCCCAGCCTCTATGCTACTTTGGTGGATTAGAACCTATTTCACAGACCATTTTGCTTGAGATGTCAAATTTTGGAGAGAAACAGATTAAGCACCGGGTCACAATGACTTTTCCCTTTGATATTTGCATTGGTTTTTTTTCTCTCTTTTATATAGAGAGCCAATGAGCAATCAGAAAAGTTCAGAAAAGAGCAACTAAGATAATCAAAGGCCTGGAGACTAAAACATATGAAGAACAGCTGCAGGGTTTGGGTTTGATTAGACTAAAGAAAAAAGAAGAATTAGGGGTGACATGAGAGCAGTGTCCCAGTATTTGAGGGGCTGCCACAAAGGGGTCAAATGATTCTCCAAAGCACAAGACAGCAGGACAAGAAACAATGGATGGAAGCTAATCCAGGAGAGAAGCAACCTTGAATTAAGGAGAAACTTCCTAACAGTGAGGACAATTAACCAGTGGAACAGCTGACCTTCAGAAATCATGAGCGCTTCATCACTGGATGATTTTAAGAAGAGTCTAGAGTCTAGACCAGGGATGTCAAACTCGATTTCATTGAGGGGCACTTCAGGGTTGTGTTTGACCTGGGGGGTCGGGGGCATGGCCAGGGGCATGGCCAGCATGATGTCATGTGTGTCAGGGAGCACCTCTGGTGGCCCGAGCACTCTGCCAGCAAAAACGGACTCCTGAGCTCCGTTTTCAGCTAGGATGGCCTACAACTCTCTGCCAATGAAAATGGAGCTTGGGAGGGCCACACACAGCCCTCACGAGCTCCATTTTCACTGGTAAGAGGCACTGTGGGCCAGTCCTTCGTTGTTTCCAGGGCAACCCTGTGGGCCGGATCTGGCCCCCAGGCCTTGAGTTTGACATCCCTGGTCTAGACAGTCACTTATCTAAAATGGTATAGGTTCTTCTGCTTGAGCAGGGGGCTGGACTAGAAGACCTCCAAGGTCCCTTTCAGCTTATTCTATTCTATTCTATTCTATTTTATTTTATTCTATTCTATTCTATTTCTATTCTAAAGTTAAAACACAAAGCACATAATGCAATGGGCTATAGTTTCATTAATATGTTGGCTGCCATCAATCTATCTTTATGGTACTTCAGAATCATTTTTTATTTTCACACTGCCAGGGTTCCCAAACTTGGCAACTTTAAGATTTGTGGACTTCAACTCCCAGAATTCTATGATGGCTGGAATTGAAGACTACAAGTCTTAAAGTTGCCAAGTTTGGAAACCTCTGCACTAAGCCCTCAGTAGCAATGGATTCCTAACCTGTTGATGGCATTCCATTGCCATAAAGTTTGGTGATTGTTCCAGGGTGTCATTTAATAACACTCATAATTAAAACATTATACTCAGAAGCCTTCAACAAATTATGTCTGAGGGAAAAAACCCTACGCTGTTTGAAGGATTTCACATTATGGGACATTAGCAGAACTTAATATTTCTTCAGTAAGTTTATTATATTGATTGGTCGTATTACTGCTACACTGGAAAGTCTTTAAACTTTTATACATTTGGCATCAGTGTATAACATAAATGAATAGTATTTATAGTATCCCATTAAATTGTTTATTACTTTCAAGTGTTATTTATAGAAAGACCACGATTTCTGTTTTCTAGTAGACAAAGCATATAAATGGATTATTTAATATAATAAATAGATAGAATGCTTTTGCATTTTTAGATAGGAAGAAGCAACAATTGTTTTGCCCTTGGACACTAAACACTGACTCTGCATCTTACAACCATCATCTTGGCTGATTCTGAATGTCCCATTCCCCACCTATTTGGCCAGTTTTTTTGGATCTTCCTCACCCAGTGAAAAATTTTTGAAAGCTTTTTACTTTCTTTTGATTGGGCCTAATATACATATTTCCCAGCGATGGATTTTTAATTCTTAATATTAAAACCATTCACATAATATGGTATGTTGGGAATCAGAACCTTTTGTAATCAGAACTCTCTGAAATAGTTCTGCCTGCAGACAGTCTTTTTCTTATGTAATATAGGAAGCTCACATACTGATGTGTTTTGCCCCGGAACAGAGGAACACTAAATTATTTCTTCATTATTTTTCTTTGCTTCCAGAATGGATACATTGGAGAAGAATCAGCATATAGGTGGGAGGTTCAAAAATTATCCACATGATGCTCAGAAAACAACTTGCACCTGATTATCAGCAAGACAAAGGAGATGGTGCTAGACTTCCGGAAGAAGAGAGAGGAACCCGCCCCACTTTAAATTGAGGGGGGCTGTGTGGAGAGTATCCTCCTTCAAATTCCTGGGAGTCCATCTTAGTGAAGATCTCACCTGGAAAAACAACACAATCCAGATGGCCAGGAAGGCCCAACAGAGACTCCACTTCCTCAAGGTCTTGTGGAAAAACAAGGTGGAACAACAACTGATGACCTCCTTTTACCAGTCCACAACAGAAAGTGTCCTCACTTACTGTATTACGACATGATATGCTGGCCTGACAGTCATGGATAGAAAGACATTACAGAGGGTGATGAGCACAGCACAAAACATCATAGGCTGTCCCCTGACACCACTAGATGAAATCTGCCTTAGAAGAGTGAGGAAAATCCTCAGGGATGACTCACATCCTGGCCAGCACTTCTTTACCCTCCTACCATCAGGTAGGAGATATAGAAGCAGAACCAGTTGTATAAACAGGCTGAAGAACAGCTTTTATCCATGGGCTGTCAGACTCCTGAATACAACAAAACATCTAACTTACGTAGTATGATAGACTTGCAGGGCCGGCGCAACATGTAACATGTTCACATTGGTGCAATATAATATATTGTAATGTAATGTTCATATACGTATGGAAGGTCGTGTATTTGTTAGTATGATCACTGGGCTAGGGATTTTCTTTTTTTCACTGTGAGTTATTGAGATGTGCTGGGGGGATGCACTAAGGGAGGCTCAGCCAAACTCAATGTACACATGTTGTGCACTGACAATAAAGGTTTGAATTTGAATACGTGTGGTTTATGGAATGTATGATTTCTTTACTAACTATAGTCAGATGCTGCCTTGATTTGATCACTCAATGGATCAAAAAAGAGTGACCAAACTCACCCTGGAAATGTAGGAAACATGATTTGATGAAAACTGATGAAAAAGAACTCATGATGCAAATAACTGCTCATTATTTTTTCAATATATTGATTAGTACAAATTTGGATGACTTCTTCCTTCTCCTCCTTCACCACTTCCATTTCCTTCTTCTTCTCTTAATTATGTACATAATGCATCACAACTGCATAATATAATGGTTGTTAATGTATGCACAAATAGTTTACTAAGAAATGCTTAAGCAGGACCTAATTTAATTTCCATTCTTTACCACCAAGTATCTCATAATGGAGGCACAAGACATATCATAATGGAGCTAAAACATACAGGTAGTCATGCGAACTCCTATAGAACTTTGCCTTAAAAAAAAGTGTAGTATTATTTTAATCAGATTGAATCAATAATTTTGTTGCCTTATGGAATTCCAGATATTTGTACCTGATCGAGGCAAAGTTGAAAGTCATTAATCTGGAGAAGACTTGTTATCCCACACGTATTTCTTTTACTAGCTGAAATCCATTAATAATCTAATCTTGAAGGGAATAGTAATAGTAATACTTTTAGAAGCACTTTGGTCTAGTGGTTAGAGCACCAGGCTAGAAACCTGGAGACTTGTGAATTCTAGTCCCACCTTAGGCATGGCACGGTGACTTTGGGCCAGTTGCTCTCTCTCAGCCTACAATAGCAAGCCAGTGGATCACAGCTTGTTGTAACCAATGGATCAACACTCAATCGATCCCAAAAATATAGTCTCTGCACTTGCAGGAAAATACTAGGAAGAAAAACAAGTAATATTTTTATAATTAACTTTGGTAAGATTTCCTCTTGCAAGAAGAATTTTGGGGAAATTCCAGATGTTAGCCAGAATGAGATTGAAATATACTTTGTGCTTATTTATGTACTTCCAAAAGCTTGAGGGGTGGGGCTAGAAAGGGGAACAGGAAGCTCTGCAATTCTCAACCTGTACAAGTAGATTCAGTGGTAAATCCCAGGAGGTTATCTTATTTCAAAGGTAATAAGCTGCAGTTTTTGCCAACTTCAAAACTGAGGTCTTCATTTATTTCCCAAGCAGCAACTATTAAGTGTTGAAAATCCCAGCTTTAACCCTTTCCCATCCATCTCCAAGCAGGGTGGGGGGAAAAGTCCCATCTCTGAAACCCAGAGAATCCCTGCAACTCAGAGCAAGCACTACTGGGTCAGGTGGACCAATACTGTACTATATCAGCTTAATAGTATTTCCTGTATTAGAAGGAAGCCTGTCTTTTGTCCAGTGATTCAACCAGATTACATCTAAGTAAGTAATGTTGTTAATACTTCATAAGGATAGATTCAGACCAGGAGTATAACAAATTAAGTTATATTCTTAAATACAGATATAAGGGCTAAGAATCATTGATCTCTGTAGAGTTTATTTCTAAACAGTGTGGGGTTGTGCTGTTGAGGTTTTAACTTGAATAACATTCCTATGAGTAAAGTTCAAACTCCTGCAATGTATGGTGTAAAGCTTCTTTTAAAAAAAATGGGGGTAGGGGAAAGACCAAATATATATATTTTGAATACCCTACACTTAAAACAGAGTTGAGATTTGAGGAAATTTACCTATCAGATTATTGAAGGGTTCCCCCATACTCTGAAAAGCACCTTTAAATTTTGATGGCATGTTTTGTGCAATGTGGAAATCCTGAGAAATATAAAGGAACCAGAGAGGTTACTTTCTAACCAATGGAGTACCCATATTGAAAGTGAAGGTGAGCTGAAAAACAAGTCTAGCCATGGTTTCTAGAAAACAAATTTGGGCTTCCCCAGGACAGATTTAAATAAAAAGGTGAAATCTCCCTTGAATAAAGTTCAACTCCCAGTACTTCTTGGACTCAACGGGGTATTTTCATGGCATGGAAATTGTTGACCACTGGGTTTTCTACAGAATTTGCCTTCAACTTTAGACTGCAGCTATAGATTTTAGAATGGTATTACATTCAAAATGTATATCAAGGGAAAATATTTAGAAACAAAAGAATGAGTGAGAGAGAGAAAATGATAGTGTCATAGTAGGAACAAAAAAACAACAAAAATCAAAAAATGAATTAGTGACAATATGTTCTCTATGACTGCCAGTTTAGTCTAGAACAGGGTCCCCAAACTTGGCAACATTAGGACTTGTGGACTTCAACTTCCAGAATTCCTCAGCCTGCCATGCTGTCTGGGGAATTCTGGGAGTCCACAAGTCTTGAAGTTGTGAAGTTTGGAGACCTCTGGTCTAGAAGTTAAGGCATCAAGCTAAAACCCTAGGAAACTTGAGTTCTGGTCCTGCCTTAGGCACAAAGCCAGCCCTAGGAAGCAGGTAAAAGCAAGCCACCTCCAAAAATCTTGCCAAGAAAACTTCAAGGACTTGTTCAGGTAGTTCCTAGGAGTCAAAATGACATGAAGACACAGATATATAGCATTTCTCCCATCATGGTAACAACTTTTGCAAGCTGAGCTTGACTGCTGGTGATTTCACAAAAGCATCCATATAGTTCTTTGGGCAATATTTAGAAATGGTTTGTTCTTTTCTGGGTTCATTTAAACCTGTGAAGCTTAACACCCAGATGGTTCTTGATAGCCTCCCATCCAAGCATTAGAGGAGATAGACAACATTAATTTTAATAAATGAAATAAATTTACTAACTTCCTTGACATTTCTGAGACAGCCAAAGTTAGATAGGTACTGTATTAAAATATGTGATGACAAGTTTAGACGGAACTTCTATAGATCAAAAATCATCAGGCAAGAAGGGTGTTTGGAGGCCCCTGCTCTATAGTGATAATATCTGGATATTTTACATTACAATTCTTCAATGGGCCAACAATTGTCAGGTCCTCCTGGGGGGGGAGGACTAAACGATTGTATGTCCGCTCAAAAGAAGATTTGAGAGGACAGTAGGAGAAATCTTCTCATCCATTTCCCTGCCATGTTTTCTGAAAGGAAACTAGAATGTTTCTTTGAAATCTGTGGGAAGGAATTATTTTTGAAACACTTAACATTGTATTGCAATGGAGTAGCCTCCCCCACCGACCCCTAAATTTTTAAACTTTGGAATCTAAAGTTTTAATTGAATTTTAAATGTAAGATCCTTGTTTACTGTTTTTAATATTGTATGATGCATTTTATTCAATATCTGTAAGCCACCTAGAGTCACTTTTAGCAAGATGGGTGGCATACAAGCTTGATAAATAAAATAATAAAAAACACAAAAAATCTTCATTGTGCCTCAGGACCTTAAACTTAACAGCAACTTTTCGACTGTCATCTTTTGATATGATTCTGCTTCATTTATCAACCAGTTCTGCCCCTTGGCAGAGAAATGATTTCCCATAATTCCTGTTCGAAAGTTACTTATATTAAAATGTTCTTAATCAATGCAGAGAGGTCCGCTACATCAGTTGTGAATGACTTGGCCCTAAAAATGAGGATGGGGTGCCTGTATCTTATGAATGGACAACTGTTAAATTTCTACTAAGTTAGCATTATGGAGAAACAGAGTCACCCATATAAGGTTACTGGGGGAACACACATTCCAATTCCACATGGCTTTTCTCAATTATTGCAAGGATTATCTTCTCCTGCTAAATTTCTTGACTGAAAACTTTACAAAGAAAGAGCTCCTGTCTTTTTATCCCCTAAAACCGGGATGGTAGGCATGGCGATCTCCTGAAGAATCTAAAAAATGGCCACTGTTCCCACCTTCTTCCTTCCAACAGACTGTTTCCCGTAACTTAGTACATTCTGGGCCATTTCCTGGAAAGCCATAAAACAAGGAACAAAAGCTAGGAGATATTTTTAAAATAAAAAAAGACATTTATCATGGAAAGAGTTCTCGGCTCATTCCAAAAGCCCACATTCTGGAAGATTGACTTAACTGAATGTTTACAATGCAGTGGGTGTGCATAATTCTCAATCGTACATTTAAAGGTAAAGGAAGCTGAAGTGAGCAGTGCTTCAGAAGACAAGAACAGATCTGAAACTCATTCTTTCTCTTTCTCTTTCTCTTTCTCTCTCTCTCTCTCTTTCTCTTTCTCTAGCTCTCCTCTGTATATGTGTAGGCACTGAAATTCCCAGCCCACATCTTGCAACAGCCTATGCCATTTCCCCCCTCCCCCCAACCCTTTAACTTACCTGGGAAAGAGACCGCTAGGATTATATTATTTTCGAAAACAATCAGGATCGGGCATTTTTATATTATTTTACGTTTGAATTTAGCACCGCATAACCAACTATATCTGCGTGGAGAAATCCTCTTCTCTTAAATGCCGCCCTCTACTTTCCATTAATCCGGGGAGACCCGTCAGATAGAATCCCCCCCCCCTTTTTGGGGGGGTGGGGGAGAGAACCAATGGACCCATTGTTCCGAGACCAACCCACGCAGAAAGGGAGCTGTCCCAATAGGGTGTGTGTGTGTGTGTTCAGAGAGATCGATATTTTCATTCCTTTCATTCCTTTTCATTATAATCCCAAGCGCCGTTTCGATACCTATGTGCTTTCGCGTACTTGGGCAGTGACTTCAAGAGGAAAATGGGGGGGGGGGGAATCCCATAGACAGAGAATGCAGGACGCAGACCGAGGGACGCTGGTCTTTTCCGCCCCCTCCCTCCTCACCCTAAAAGGTCCCGCCCTCCAGCGGATGGACGCATCGGAGCGGAAGGACCCCTCGTCCCCAATAGAGCGCTCTTTCTATCTCCCAAAAAGTCTCTCGCTCAGAAGGAGGTCGGGGAAAACTGCTTAGAGAGACCCACCGGCTTGGTAACACCACGAGTCAAACGCCTCCCACGTTCTTAACTGGCCAGAGTCTCCGCTCATCGGGCGGCACGTAAAACTAGAGAATATAATAGTGGCCGTATAGCTCTGCCTTGGGCGAACTGAAGTCAGTTCAGTCGATAGCCCCAGCTTCCCTTACCGCATCACGACCCGCCTCCTTCGTCCCACGCACCCGTGTGACCCACACGTCCTCTCTCGGCATCCATCCCTTGGATCGAGGTTATAACCTGGTCTTGGAGTTTCAGCCACCAGGACCTTTAAAACCCACATATTTTAATCGATAGGGATTATGGGAAGGTAGGGCGCCGGTTTGGAGAAAGCAGAGTTCCACCCTCGTCGGAGGAGCAACATTGCGGTAGCCTAAATCTTCCCGCAAGGAATATAGGATGTAGTGAGTCAGCTGTTAAACACAGATTAGGAGCCGGTAAATGTTAGGGATCACATTTACTGTTCATAATCTAGTTCACCACTTAGCCTGGAGCAAAAGGGAATTGTATTAATTCATCTTCTTCAGGAGTAAGTGATGTGGCTTTAAATAAACTCTGGGAAAAATGTCCTAAGAAGGAAGTCTTCCTTTGTTTTTAAACAAGGCTCAAACTTTTAAGGAGCAGTTCTCGAACTGTACAGAGAAAGTCCCCGAGATTCTTTCAGGGGTCCAAGAAGTCAAATGCCTATATTAAAAGTTCTCAGTTGTAATTTCTAGTACACCAATATCAATAGATCATATAATCCAGGTGAAACCTGGAGACTGTGAGTTTAATCCTACCTTAGGCGCAAAGCCCAAAAAGTGACCTTGTTCCACTCCAGTCTCTTTCCCTCAGCCCTAGGAAGGAGGCAATGGCAAATCACTTCTGAAAAAAACTTTGCAAGGAAAACTGCAGGGACTTCTCCTGGCCGTCTCTGAGAATAGGACACGATTGACTGGAAGGAAGGAAGGAAGGAAGGAAGGAAGGAAGGAAGGAAGGAAGAAAGAAAGAAAGAAAAGAAAGAAAGAAAGGAAGGAAGGAAGGAAGGAAGGAAGGAAGGAAGGAAGGAAGGAAGGAAGGAAGGAAGGAAGGAAGGAAGGAAGGAAGGAAAAAATACAGAGAAACCAATGCTTTTTGGGGTCTGCAAACCCCTCCCAAAAAGGTCCTGAGACCAAAATGTTTGAGAACCATTGACTCAGTTTTCTCACCACTACCAAAAGCATTTTAATACTGTAACTAACTGTTGAGTATATTCATTGAGTATATTTTTCCCACATGAACTTAGTTATCTGAAAAAAATCTTGTATTAGTAAGTCTCTCTCTCTCTCTCTCTCTCTCTCTCTCTCTCTCTCTCTCTCTCTCTCTCTTGGGTGGGGGGGGGGGAGATTGTATTACACATTAGAATTCACATTCAAAATTAGCAATAGTGTTCTCACAGATCCAGTACAGCAAGACTTGTACCCCATTAGAATGTAATACACATTTTATTTTGCTCAATTCTATATAACAATATGTGGGGGGAGGATTACAATAGAATAATTTACATTGGTTCTGAATAATTTCATATCCCTTGGAAAAGTTACAACAGGTAAGCATGCTTGGTCTGCTTCACATATATTGTTTTGCTGTTGTTTTAAATCTAAAGAAAAAACAAATACCTCACACACAAACACACACACACATACACACACACACACACGTTACTGTATCTCATACCAGTCAAAACTTACATGTATTAAATCTATTGTAAAATATGACCAAACTAATCAAATAGACTTTATCTTAACGTATTCTAAGCATCCATTTTTGTCCAAGAAAGAAAAATGAAAATATTACTTTTTTAAAAAAAAAACCTGTCCAGTGCTTAACTGAACTGAACAGAATCTATGAAACAAACTTGTTTTTAATGCAAAAGCTTAGCATCATTTCAATGGCAATTTCGTTTTTGGAATGTATAGGTTGCAAAGTATTCCAAAAGTATGTTTAAAAACTGGATATGAAGGTGGAGACAGAGCTCTAGCATAAACCCAAAAATGTGAATTGGACTAAGTTGAAATGCTTAGTTTACTTTCTCTTTTCCAATGATATACCTAGCATGTGACATAGGACTATTATACTGCAGCTGCTGTATTATAGCTATTTGTAGTTTTATTGCAATGCTAAGTTGGAGTGTTTTTAAAAAAGAAATGTAGAAATATAATGAAATTTCCCTTTCCCCTTTTTTTTATTGCTTTTCCAATATTTTGAGCAACATTCAGTGCTCGTTGTTTTTTAAACACGGTCCCAAGAGTATTTCTCAAAGATGAAACATTACCACACAGTTTGGCAAAATTAAGATACAATCATGCTACTTAAATTTTAGTCATTATTATTTGCTAGAGGGTGAGAGAAACAATGCTATGCCCGAGATTAGAGACATCTGAATTATGTGTGCAGGGGGAATCTACCAAATTAGTAAATTGGGTCTAGTGGTCATGATTTCTAGGTCTGGGGAGAGGCTGTGATTTCTAATTCCGTCTTAGCCATGAAAGCCACATGGGTGACTTTGAGCCAGTCACTCTCTCTCAGCCCAACTCACCTCACAGGGTGATGGCTGTGGAGAAAATAGGAGAAGGAAGGAGTATGAGATATGTTTGCCACTTTGAGTTAATTTTAAAAATAATAATGACAGGATATAAATAAATAAATAAATCCCACACTTTGGATATATGGAATTGGACTGTAAAGAGCATTTTACCTATAAATATTGCAGGCAGCTAACACAAATATGAAGCCTTCATTGTGTATAATTATTCATTTTTTATCTAGCCGCAGAAATATAGGCAAAGCTGCAGAAGCAGGCACAGTTAAAGCTGGAAATATCAATATTCGATATAACTAACGTTTTATTACTTGCAAAGGACTGACGTATTTCCATGTCAGTCAGCACACCCCTTGGATGGTGACTAATCTCAAAAAAAAAAAAAAAAAAAGACTAGGCAGAGTCTGACCCAGTCAGTACTTGGATGAGAGACACCAGGATACCCAAAGTTATAGATGAATTAGGACGTTTTTAAAAATGCTGGAAGAAGGCAAAGATAACTTTTTGGTGGTCAAAACCAGGGTGTATGTATGACATCCATGTATGATAAAATTCAAGAGACGCATTACCTTTTCGATGCCTAAAATAATTTTGTAACCCCGACACAGATTTTAACTCCATTCACAAACCATTTCCAGATTACAATTTTATGCAGAGTTTTGGACGACATCCAAAATGTAGATTTCTCTCTGTGCAGTTTATTAATATTCAGTACTGTGAGATTTCTTAAACCAGACCAGACCAGACTTTTAGCAAAATGTATAATCATTTACAGTCTTAGTTTATAACCTATTATTGATACAGTGCTGACTGTTTCTGATATTTATGTTCTGTTTAGAGCCTGATCACATTTTCTGTTTTTTTTAAACAATATACTAAACTCATTTACAATCAAATAATTGTTGAAAAACTTCAATGTCTGTGATACTTGTACAATCCATCTATTCACTTGTGTATTTTAAAACCTTATATCCCCCCTTTTTTAAAATCATTTTTTCCTTCTTTAAAATAGATAAACCTTACATCAAATTACATTTAAAAGACACAGGAGATACCTGAACAATTCAGCAACAAGTCTAAATGAACAGATCTTTGATTGGCATGGCTCTATTTTAAATAACCGAGAATTGCTTCCAAGTTGATGTGTTTGGGGTGGGGAGTCAAAGAAGACGTCATTTATTTTAATTTCCTTAATTGTTTTTATTAACAATTCCAGATCTAGTTAAAAGGGGTCCATGGTGCATCTCAAGCTGGAGCCAACAGAACTTCCAAAGGCTAATAACTAACCTGAAGGTCCTTTATACGTCTACTGTATTTATAAGTCCAAAGAGCTTTAGTACAGTACCAGCATTCCAAATAAGTGACTATTACGAGCTACGAAAATGTCCCTTACTTGGAAGTAACTCCCATTGAGCTATGACTGAATAAACATCTGTATCTTTGGACTTGGAAAAAGAAAACTGTTCACACTGTGAGAGTCACTACAGTAACATTAAACTTTGGAAAAAAATTTAAACACATCACTTTGGAGAATATATGTATTGCTCTGATGAGAAGTCATCGTTTAAATTTATTCATTTTATCATCCTAATCAGCAATAAATATTCCTGTGTATGGGGGGGGAGGGACGGGTGCTGAATCGCACAATGACCATGCGTGCATTGTACACCCACCCACAAGATGAATAAAGTCGTATTTTTTTTAATGAAGGTGCAGTTTATTCATGCATGCACGGTTTAATAGCTAGACATTTTAATAATGTACAACAGGTATTCTACCATATTAACAATCCTCTGATTGTTAAGAAATCCACATCCATGCACACGGAGGGTATCTATGCACATATATATGTATGCGTGTGCATAGAATAGAAAAGAATGCTTGCCCAAGTCCAGGCATCTAAAATATTGCTTTCTGGCCGTTTAGAGGGAGAGGGGGTTGTAACGGGCAAATATCGCAGCGCAGCGTGCCTACAAGTCAGGAAAAAAGAAGCGAGTCGCGGGAGACGGGGGAAAAAGGAACGTGTGAAGGAGGCATAGTCACTGCTCAGGACTTCCAACGTTGTTAAGCTTTAGCGGGGGCGGGGGCAATGATGGAAATTTCAAACATTTTTTTTAAAACCCCCGTCCGTCAAATAAAATGACCGCATCATCCTTTTTCTTCCCCGTCTGTGCCGTACAAATATGATTTCATTTACTTTCCGAGGAGTCCTCTCAGCAATCTCTGGCGGGTGGCCAGACCGCCACAAAGTCGAGTAAGCCCTTCTCCCCGGAGGGAACAACAACAACAACAACAACAACAACAAAACAACAACGTGGTAGCGTGGCACAGATTTTGGAAAGGACCGTCGGAGAAGGACCGGCGGGCGGTCTGTTCGACGCCTCAAGTCGTCTTCTGCTACAGAAATCCTTTTCCTCCAGCCCTGGAATCGGGCCTACCATTCTACCGTGTGGAGAAGCCTTTTATCCCATAGGATACGTCTTTTCACAGAAGGTGCCCTTTCTCACAGAGATGGTCTCCGGATTTTCGGATCCTGGGGTACCCGGCTCTACTCCCCACCCCACCTCGTCTTAATTCAGAAGGGGGGCTCAAAAGGCCAGGCAAATTTCCTCGGCAATGGCTAGAAGTCCTAACCCCACCCCCCACCCCACCCCCCTCACCCCCGCCCAAATATAAATATCTGCATTCTGGCTATAAAGCTCGCCACATCCATTGTTTCTCTATTTCAATTCTGTTTGGGGTATATTCCTAGATCTGGAGTCCATTTGGTTTATTTTCATTAAAAAAAATAGTCACAATGAAACAAAACACATTTATAGCGATAGAGAAGTTTATCAGAGAAAGAAAATATTAGCTGTTTTGGAAAAATTGTAAGTAATTTTTAAATTTGACTTTTCAGACAAAGTTTAATTGGGGATCAAAGGTTGAGCTCTTTTGAAATGGCGTTGCTTACCTATTGATGTATAAATAATTGTCCTGTCTTATTTAATACATGTATTCTTTAGGAAGAATATATCTTTAAGGGAAAATGCATCTTAGACTGAAACAGGGTTGTTCCCTAGTAAGTATGGTAGCAAGGAAGAATTAAAGAAAAATATCAAAAAATAAAGATATTGGTTTGAACTCATGATCCCATTCACTGATTAAAATTTGCCTTTTGCAGTTTGCAGTGAACTAGGTCTATTAATCCATTTAACTTTGCATGGGCAACCATTGTGGTCCTGTACACATATTATATTCAGTAATACAGCCTATGCATTTCAATGGGAATTACACTCAATACTTGTGTGTAGGATTAAACGCTAAATGCAACTAAATGGCTGACTCAGGTTGTGCAATTCTGAACATGAAAATGATGTGCTAAAAAAAGTAATCAAAGTCATATAGAAAAATTATGCCAAGCCCTATGCAAAATCAGCATATAGTATAGAAATTACAATAAGAATATGGAGACATCAGATTTTCTTAACATTCCATTATCTTCCTGGATAATTTATGAATCATCTTCTGTTTTATAATATATCCCATCTTGCAATTCAAAATTATTATGCTTCAATTGTTATCTTTTTGTGTACACAAAAGTGGGGTTTGGGGAAATTTGCATTTACAAAGCCACAAACTTGTGTTACAGATCTGTAATATTTAGATTCCGTGGCAATGGTGCTGAATGGAACAGGAAGACAAAACATCAGCAGGCTAAAAGCTGTGTGCCAGAATATCAAGGATGAACAAAAAAGGATCTCATAACATTATGATGATGGTTAATAAGGAAGAAAGTAGCAGAAACTAGAAAGTTCAAATATTCAAAATTTATTTTTTCCATCAATATGGAGAAAACTGAGTGAAATTAGATACGATATCATGGTGAACTCAGAAACGATTTTTTAAAATAAAAATATATCATGGAATGGCAAGATAAATACAAAACAAGGGATATGCACATACAGTTTGGGCTGTATTTGAGATTCTTAAACTGACTAGCTTTCTTTTTTCTTTTTGTATCAGGTCTGATACCTGCTTTTATGCGTTGTATTTTACTGGTGAACAAATAGAATTGGGCTCGTCTGATGACGATCAAGTATCTGATTCTCAGTTATGCAGTCTGCTGTTTAGTCTGTAGATACTGCTGGCTGAGAAATTTGTGTTGTTTGGATTTTACATAGGAAATGATACTTTTAATAACAGGACATTCTCACGTAGTAAATTAAAAATGAAGCTAATTAAACGGAAACTTATGGTCAAATATAAATGTATGATTTTATCCAAATACATGGAAATGTTCATTTATTCAAGGACATTAGTTCTAGATTGAGCCTTAAATCAGCAAAATAAAAATATATTTGATCTTTCTGCCATCAAAATAACATCCATTAGTTTGAGCAACAAAAGAATAGAAAGATTATACTGTATCATGTCATTGTTAATGCTCTGAGGAGCTTTTGGTTTTTCCCTGATATTTTGGTTACAAGTTTTGATCCTTAGGAAAACATTTTTCTATTTTATTTATTTTACCATGCTTTTGTTATTTTTATAAATGATTTAAGACTGCAAACACTTAATACTCCTTCTTCTTCTTCTTCCTCCTCCTCCTCTTTCTCCTCGTCCTCTTTTCCCCATCACAACAACCCTGTGAGATGAATTTGGGTTGAAAGAGAATGAGTGGCTCAAAGTTACCCAGCTGGCTAAAATAGAGAGATAGATAGATAGATAGATAGATAGATAGATAGATAGATAGATAGATAGATAGATAGATAGATAGATAGATAGAATTATTTATTGACCAAGTGTGATTGGACACACTGTATTGGACACAAATGAGATTAAAACTCCTAATTTCTAGCTTAGTTCTTTAACTACAACACCAAATTGGTTCCCAAGTTGCCATTGGGTGGGGGTGGGGGGGGGGGACCTTTTATTGTTTGAAAACCCCTGGGACATGGATAAAGTATCAGATGATTGGAAAAGGAGAGGTGTTGTTATCATTGAAACAGAGGAAAAACTGCAAACCAGTCATTTTGGCACTGATTCTCAGCCCAGTTCCTACAGCAGATTATGAAGAGAGAAGCCTTAATGCACCTTGAAAACAATGCACTGATTGACAGAAATCAGTATCGAGTTATCAAGCACAAATCTTGTCAGACTGGCCCTATCTCTGTTTGCTTCTGCGCATCCCATCTAGGCAGGCAGGAGGGACATTGTCAGGGTCATGTGGCCGGAACTAAAAGGAAAACCATTTGACAAGGCCCCATCCTGGGGGAGATTATTTCTCCAGAGATCAGGTCGGCCCTATCCCTGCTAGCCTTCCATAAGGCCTTGAAGACTTTGTTCTGTGCTCCAGTCTGGAGTGTGTGTGAGAGAGACAAAGCACACTTCCTGGTTGTGCTGATCAATGTTGAGTAATTTCTCTTGGATGCTGTGATAGGTGGGGGAGTGTTGCGTGTGTATTTACTGTTCTTAATATTGTTAGACCCCCCAAAGTCATGAATATGAGATAGGCAGCCATATAAATCAAACAAATAAATAGGATATCATGTATTGATCGAGGAGCTCTATCATATATATACTGTACTTTGGTTTCAGCAGAGATTCGACAAAGACATTAACAAACAAGCTAAATAATCAGAAAGTGCTCATTAGAGGTTTCCCATCAAACTAGACTGAAGTGCCAAAAGGGATGCCATTGGTCTTTTTTTTTTTAATGTAGACAAGTCATGACACAACATCCCCAAAGGATGGATTATTTTTCATCAGAAATGATTTGCTAATTGAGAATTATATTGTAAAGAATATAAAGGGTGAGGGCAGTAAGCTTGTGTCCTAACAGGGTGTAGAGGGCTCAGAATCACATTACATTTCCAGTTCTGTGGGTAAAATCAGAATGGAATTCGCTAGTGCAAGAGAGCAGAAAGTTGAAGCTGATGGCTAACTACATTAAAGAAGCTGGGAGTTGAGAACGTGAACGGTGGTGCAAATGAATGTTCATCTTCTTGCCACCTCCAAAGATCTCTGATAGGCAGAATTTAATGACATGTCAAAACTCATTGGCTGGCTACCTACAGGCCATCAATATCGTAAAGCAGATCATACGATTCAGCACTTCCTTCATGGTCTGCATATATGGAACTGAGGATACAACATTTGATATGATCTGAAATGAACCCAGAAGCAGTTTAAAAAAAAAAAAAGTATGGGATTTGCAAAGCACTTTGAAAGACTGTGAATTGTACAGAAAACACCTAATACAATTTAGCAGTTCACCAAGTGTCACAGTTCCAAACCAAGCAAAAGAAGAGGCCGCACTGTTTGTTTTAAACACACACGGGTTTATTACAATTCGCCAAGTTCAGTTCAGTTCCCAAACCTGATGGGATGAATTGATCAAAGCTTCAATGAACTGGCCACCTCCGAGGGTCTGCAGAGCCATAGAAATTATTTAGAAATTATGTTCATCCAGAACTCTGCGGAGAATACGTAAAGTATAAATATTTTAAATAAGACCATGTTGTATGCTTGAGCTACGGAAGAACAGTTTATTGTAAATTAATTATTGATGTAACATTGCAAGGTAATGTTTATTATGATGCATTGTGTGCATATTTTAACGTAAAGACAAATGGCTGGTGGACTGATGATGCCCCTTTCCATTTTTCTCAGGGCACAGTTTTGGAGAAATGACTGGGAAATCTAAAAATATTCATTCCCAGATGAAGAGTAAAAGCTTGTTCTGGCCTAAGAGAACAGGGATGATGGTAAAACTAGCATTGTTAATTACAAGACAAATATTGATCTTCTGACAAATTTAAGGCACTGCACCCTACTTAACAGAGAGAATATCAATATCTAAATGGTTCCTCCAAATTCAGAGAGAACATATCTTCACTAATTGCTGGGGAACAACTATATGTTGTTTGCTCACATTCCTTACTCGATTTTCATTAGTCATTTTGCAAAGCAGGATGCTGTATTAGATTTCTTTGAATTTAGCTGGTGCGGCTTTGCTCCGCATATGGAAGGCTTCTCACTGGGTGGTCGAATGCATCAAGAAAGACACCAACGCAGGTTCTATCTTGGGTGAGCTGCCCGATCAGGGTTGGGGGAACTCTTTTATTGGGAACACACAAAAGGGGTGAGTTTCATCCAATCATTATGTTACATGCGTAGGAATGTTAGTGGATGCATGGCATCTCCCAATTGCAATGCCATGGTAAATTTAAACTAGCAAACCAAACTGCATTTCAGTTAACTGCCCTTGTGACGTGTTTTATGGCCTTGTTCCTGGTGTCTGTTTTCAGCCTACGTGAGACCTGGCATGCACCGGAACCATTGAGGTTGCTCACGTGAGGCTTGGCACACACAATGGAATTGGCCCATTACAGCATTTCCTCTGTTTTAGTTTTATATGGAGGAAATTCTTCTGGATCTTCATCACTACCCATGCAAAAACTTGTGCGAGCGTACGCATCGGGGTCTTCTGAGGGTATGACTTTGTACAGAGGTTCTTTTTCCCAGAGGGCATTAACCTGTGCAATGGCACGCTTTTCAGCTAATAAAGACAGACTATTGGAGATGGTACGAACAAATATTGGTAACACACATGGAAGAATAACGCATCCTGCAGCAATCATACCTATGAGAGCTACTAAGGCTTGTAATCCTGGTAGTTTAGGGAACCAAGAACTAAAAATATTCTTAAAATCAATACCTTGCCATACTTGATTAGGGTTGTAGGTTAATTGTCGCATCTCAGTTGTTAATTGTGCTACTACTTTGCCAACTTTGTCAATTTGAAGACAACAGTTCGTAAGATTGAACCTACCACATACCCCTCCTTCTTTGGCTAGTATGTAGTCTAAAGCTAAACGATTTTGGTAGACAGCTGTGCGTAATTTGTCCGTAGCAGTCGCTAGAGTGTTCAGAGCCTTGTCTATACGTTGTCCTGCTAAATCTAAAACAGCTTGTAAACGCATAATTCTATTAATCATGTATATGTGGGTTCTGTACCCCCAGGAGCCGTCTTGGGCCCAACTAGCAATGCTGAAGGTGCAGACGATTCTTTCTGAGGTCCAGGTGTCCCCTTCATATTCTGATTGACAGGGGAAACCTGCAAAGGTATTATCGGTGTCTCTTTTCTTGGATAATGTATCATATACAGGGATGCCCAGTTCTTGCTTAATGGAGATCGGTAGGAGGAAAAAGGAAGGTCTTATCCACCCCTAATACACATGACCCTTGCCAATCTGCTGGAAGGGACGGATAGGCTAGGTTACCACAAATCCAATACATGTTATTTGGAGCTGTCCAAATTTGGGAGGATGTTGTGTCATAGAGATAAGGTAGGAGGGAGGTGTTGAATTTGGCAGGTGTGGTGGTAGCATTGTCAGGTGCTGTCCAAGTCTGGTAGGAGTTATCCCATGTACCTAAGCAAAGGAGGTGTCCTACTGGAGTGGATCCATTTCGGGAAAAACAGTTTCTACCAATTAAGTTAGTGGTAATTGTCCAGATAAGTGGATCGGAAGCTATTCTAGCTGTTATGTTTCCTACAGAAGACATGTTATTAAACAGAGATGGCGAGGCTTCTAAGGCTTGCCACGGCCATTGTTCTCCTGTGGTGGTTCCCCCACAAACAAAACAATTGGTTACTGCAAGTTGTTTTGCAATTTTTTCTGCCATATCCATGAACAAGTTTTTTGCCATAATGCTGGTATCAGGGGCTTTTTCTAATTTCCTTAAATTATTATATACTGACCAGCCTAATGATGTTTCCTTGCCTTCATAAATTATTTCAGTTTTTATGGTAATGTAAGTATTTGGGTCTATTCCTGTGCCATCAATCCCTATACCATAAGTTTCCAAGGCAGGGTGTTGCCTGGAGATAGTGATTTCTACCTTATTGTCTGTGGTAGACCCTGGTATTCGTTTGAAATGTGACAGATGATTGCAACCTGAGTACCCTCCCCCGGTATAATCACAGACACAAGACCAACCCGAGCACTCAACGGAACCTCCACAGGGGGTCCAGTGGTTGGGGTTCCCCATGGCCCAGTTAATGGGCGTATGACACAAGTATTTATGATTGTGGGCGTACGTTGATTTCCAGTCATCCGACCCGCATGAATGTCCCCCTGATTTAGAACAAGCAACACAAACATCAAAGATTAAAACAATTGGGTTAGTACCGTCCTTGAGCACGGTGGTGTGGTTTAGGTAATAAAGTTTTCCTTCCCCTCAGGATCGGATCTGCCAGAGGTTTTGGAAGTCCCGCCCATAAGGTGACGTTGAGACGTACAGCTGCCTTGGGATCGTAGCAAATGGTTTTTGAGTTCATTTTGCATAAATGGTACATGGTCCCATTGTTTTGGCAAGTTTTTCCGTAGGAAGGCACTTCTGCGGTTGTTGGGTATGGTAGATGAGAGTTAGTTGAGTGGAGCCTGCCTGCGTGGTTTTGGTCAGGCAGGGGTGCAACCGTCTGATGCGCTGGCAGAGTTCTGCGATCTCTTAATCCGATGTAGAAAGGGGTGGCCTGAGCATAAATGCCAGGCTGACTTGCTAATTGTCTGTGATAATGACGAGGTGAACGGGGTCTAAGGACTGTCCAGGATTCATAAATGTTGCTTATGGAATCATAGAGGCGTCGACCGGAGCAATAATAGGTGGTGGCAGTGGGGCAAAGTATGAGGAGTGTAGTTCGAGGGGATGTTCAAAAGTGTTGATCTGGAAGGAAGCATTGCTGGAGTGTGGGGCCACGGCTTAGGAGCGTTGACCATCTGAGGTAGGGGGAAAGATGTCCCCAGATGCAGTGCAGGTCAGCAGGAGGGGAGTGCCTGGCGTGAAGTATGTCACTCGAGATGGAATGGAGACCTTGGAGGCATGTGCAGCAAGAAGGAGGAAGAGAGTCGGCAAGGCAACGGGACGAATCATGTTGATATGTCTGCAGGTGGTGACTTTTCTACTTTGGGGTGGTATGGTCTGATGTGCCGTCCAGGAACCCACAGGACACGATCTGGAAGCTGGATGGCTGCGTAGCCACGACCCCAGGTGAGGAGAGCAGCAGGACCCTTCCAAGTAGGGTCTGGCAGTTGGCGGTAGTATACCTGTGGTTTGGGAGAATCAGGGAGGAGGGGAGGAAAATGCCGCTCCGCTGCTGTCATAGCAGGGGTGCCTGAGAGATTGAGGAAGTTGAGGTATAAAGGCAGAGATTAAGAGTGTCTTGCATCGCCGGGAGGCTAGGGTTCTTTCCCTTTGATCAAATGTCGTTCTAACGCTGTTTTTAGCGTTAAGTTAGCCCTCTCTAGTGTATGCAGTATCTGTTTTTATTTCATTTGGGCGTCCCAACGATGCAAAAGTGCGAATGCAATGATTGATGACATGTTTGGAGGCTTCTCCTCTTTGCGGAGTTGCCATTATGAACCCTGAATAAGTATCAATTGTAACATGCAGATAGTTCCAGGGGGCAAATGAAGGAAATTGAGTAACATCCATTTGCCATATTTCGCAGGCTTTCAACCCGCGGGATTTACCCCTAAGGGAATGGAATGGGCTTGTTGACTACAGGTGGGGCACTGCTGTCTAATGGCTGAGGCTTCGGCCATAGTGAGGTTGAAATGTTTCATGAGAGCTTTGGTGTTTTGATGGAAATAAGAATGACTCTCCCAAGGAGTCAATGTGTGTGATGTCATGATGCCTGCAGCCGCTTGATCAGCCACATCATTGCCTTCCTGGAGGATTCCTGGGAAGGGTTGGTGGCTACGAATGTGTGCTACAAAGAAAGGATGTTGACGCCAGCAACAAGGTGTTGTAATGTAACAAAAAGAGAGAGGAGGTTTTTATCAATTGCAGGAGAGAGGTAAGAGTCATGAATAGTGGAGACTATTTGAGTAACATATAGGCTGTCTAAAATCAAGTTGATGGGTTCGTTAAAATTCTGGAAGACTAATATGGTTGCAGCAAGCTCAGCCCTTTGTGGTGATGTTTGCACAGGGTGGTTTTAGTGTGCCACACCCCATTCCTTTGCCAGCGCATGCTCCTCTTTCCCTACTGCCATCAGCAAAAATAGTCAAGGCGTTGACCAGAGGCCTTTTGCTGATGGGAGAGGAGAAAGAAATGGGTATTGTCCGAATGATTTGAAAACGTGGATCAGCGGGCGGGTGGCAGGAAACTAGTCCAGGCCAGTCAGCTAAGGCAAACTGGATTTCTTGGGAGTTCTGGAATAGAGGTTCCCATATTTGCAGTGAAAAAGGAATGAAAAGTGTGGAGACATCTATTCCCATAAGTAATTTTGCACGACTCCTACCTTTTATGATCAATTGAGCCAATTGAGCTGATTTGGAAGTGATGGAGCATCGTGGCGTATGGGAAAGATGGATCCACTCTATGATGTGGAGTTTTTGGTCCTTTTGAGTTACTGCCACGGTCATAAGCCTCGGGTGGCCAAAATGACCATATCTAAAGGAGTATTGGCAGCAGCTCTGTCTACCCATATTTTTCGGATATTCTCTTCTATGAGAGTTTTTGCTTGAAGTTGAGGTTGCTGCAAGGATATTATGTCAGCAGGCTTTTTCCCCCAGGTAAGGGCTTCAAACAATGGAGAAAGAATATCAGTGGTTAAAGACAGGAAAGGTCGGGCCCAGTTAATGGTACCCAGATATTGTTGAAGTTGAACCAAGGTGGGTTGAGAAGACAGAGACAGAGAGGGAAGTGAAGGATAGGCAGCAGCAGAAAGCATTTTATAGCCCAGATATGCGTACGGAGTTAATACTTCGGTGAAATCAATCTGTGTTCTCTGGAAAGGCCAGCCCACTAGGGGTTGCCCTCCCATTTCTTTTTTCCTTGCTGCTTTCTTGTTTACTTTCAAACATATAGTCCGAGAGGGAAGCCCCCCCTCGGGCAGATAGAGGCTGCAGAATCCTCTTGCAATCCTCATTTGCATTTTCAACAGCCAGTTTTAACAGAAGCTTCTTCATTTGAGATTTGCCTATGAATGGCTTTCTGAAGCTCCTTTATGAACGCATCAACGGGACAGAGAGAGAGCTCCTCTAGAGTAAGAGAGCCTTCTCTGCGTCCCTGCACCATGGCTTGTGCGAATGCTCCCATGGGTGTTTGATCCTCCGCTGAATTTGAGTTAGGAGGATTCGTGGGTTCAGGAGCAGTGGGGGGGGGGGGAGTTTCTAAAGGGAAAGCGTCCTTTGTCTTGGTTTCAGCTGTATAGGGAGGAGGAGGATCCCCAGGGGGGGCTTTGGTCAGCACTGAGCCATGGATTGTTAAGCATTCCATGACTGTCCTCCACGTGGTCAGAATTTTTGGTGGAGCCCTGGGATTGCTATGAAGATAGTCACCCAAACGTTGCCATGTGGAAACTTTCAAGGACCCTTTATCCGGATAAGCCGGGCATTGCGTGTGAATGTAAGTCAAAAGGGTAATAAGGTCCTTCTTTAGTTGGAATCAGGAGCTTTTGCCCTGATTCCAAGAATACGAATTGAACTCTTCGTTAATTCTCCTAATTCCTGCAAATGTGCCATCTGCTCTTTGGAGAATTTTCCGCCCATACTCACCTGAAGGGAGGATGTCTTCTTTGCTGAAGATTCCTGGGGAGGGATCCGTGACACGAGATGGCTTCCCTGAGTTGCAACTGGCTCGTCCGGCCGGGTGAGATAGGCAGTCGAAGAGAGACGCACCCGTTTCTTTTAGCGGATCACGTCGGGGTCACCAATTGCGGCTTTGCTCCGCATATGGAAGGCTTCTCACTGGGTGGTCGAATGCATCAAGAAAGACACCAACGCAGGTTCTATCTTGGGTGAGCTGCCCCGATCAAGGTTGGGGGAACTCTTTTTATTGGGAACACACAAAGGGGGTGAGTTTCATCCAATCATTATGTTACATGCGTAGGAATGTTAGTGGATGCATCGCATCTCCCAATAACAATGCCATGGTAAATTTAAACTAGCAAACCAAACTGCATTTCAGTTAACTGCCCTTGTGACGTGTTTTATGGCCTTGTTCCTGGTGTCTGTTTTCAGCCTACGTGAGACCTGGCATGCACCGGAACCATTGAGGTTGCTCACGTGAGGCTTGGCACACAATGGAATTGGCCCATTACAGCAAGCTGGACTCTCAATATTCTTAAAAATGGGCTATTGGATATCCAGCCATGACTGTTTTAAATAATTCACAGTGAAGTTAACCATTCATGCAAATTTGCATAGCACTCTTGAAATCATCTCCTTTTTTATTACTTGGTGATTCATCTGTTTAGGGCAGGGGTGTTTCAGAACTCAACCAATTTATAGAATGAACTATACTCTTCTAATACTGGGCTGCTTATAGGCTCCAAAAGTCAGGTAGCTTTGGGGGCCAGGCTCCCTTTTATCATCTGAAATGGGTGCACCTCTAAACCAAGAGAAAATTACCCATGCTCTATTCCCTTGAGGCAAGAGCATGTAAGCCTTTATATGTTGAGTTGCCTTTGAAGATGGCTTGAAAATTACAGATTCACTAAAATATACAAAAGTTATAGAGCTGTTTCTTTGGGCCATCCATTGGGACCAAAGCAGGCCTTCCCAATGCTAGAACAACAAGTGTACAAGGTCTCCAAGTAATCTACCATCCAAGCACTTAAACAACTGTCAGCAATCAGTGGTGGATGCTGCAGAAATGGCCTATTTGAGAGGATATCCAACATTATTCTAGGATTATTGACATTTGCACAAGATTTGGGGCATTCATCACAATAGACGAACATTCTGCGTTTTCAAATGGGCATCTTCTGAAAACTTATTTTACCTTACTGCTTCATGTATTAATTCATATATATGTATAATGAAGACTTAGAATTTGTAAAGAAGCAATGGTATTCCATCTGGGAAACGTAAGTCCAGACAAAAAGCTCAAGAATGAATCTTAGCTCTTGATTTATTGTAAGTTACATTAACAGAATCTTGCAAGATTTAAAGTATTTCCCCCCTCCTCTCCTTTTACTTTCCAGAAAACTAGGAGGCTCCGTTTCAAGAGACTTCCCTCATGCTTCTATGGGCTGATACTTCTTTTGCACACCTGTTGTCCAGTGACAGTCTGTGGCTCTTCCTCCTGCCTCCCAAGGTCATTCCCACGTATCATTACACATAAACCTTAGCACAAGGAACTGCCACTTTCCTCCTCTCTGGTAAATTAGTGGCAGAGAGGGTCTTCTTCAGAATGAAGTGGGTGGGCAGCAGATCTAACTGTTTTTTCTCAGGGGTGGCAGGGAGGGTACAACAGACTTGTGGGGGCAAGTAACAGCCCTGATGGGATTCAACAGGGAAAGGTAATCCAACAAACTTTAACCTTAGACTCTGCATTAGACTCTCTCTCATGTCTCATGTTCCTGACTCTTTTGCAAATCATTGACAAAAGTAGATGTGAGATTATCTGAAACCTGTGGACTGTTAATGAACATCAGAGATACACCAGCTGCCTTGGATTTTAGTTCCCACAATTCTCAGCTGTATGGAAATTATGGGATTTGAAGTGTGACATAGATTTTGAAAAACGATTTGTTGTATTAAGACAGATAATGCCAGCTATAAAGGCATGGAACACTTTTTTTCCCAAAATGTGGCATTATATAGAGCTAAACTTGATCATGTCATGAATGAGCTGCCATTTTAATACAATTTGTTCATGCATTTTGAAACTAATTCTCACAGAAATTCAGAGCTGGGATAAAAATTAAATGTGGTCATTTATGCCAAATAAAGTATGTTAGGGCTCATTTCCACCACTGCCTCTAAATTTACTTATTTCCCACGTAAAATTAATGTCAACATTTAAAGTCTTATAATTTCTGACTACTTCTACTGAACACATTCATGGCTATTTGTTTCCTCCTGTTGCAACAACCATGGGGACAAGTCCCTGCAGGTCAGCAACATTTTCAGAAATAGTTTGTCATAGTCTTCTTCTTCCCAAGAGTGAATAAGAGACTGGCCCACAGTCATCCAGCTGGTTTCGTGCCTAAAGTGGGACTAGAACTCACAGTCTCCCAGTTTCTAGCCCAGTGGCTTAAGCTGCTAGATGGCCTGGCTTTCAGTCCTCTATTAAACAGGCACATTTAAACAAAGAAGCTCAGGAAGGATAGCAGTCTCTCTTTTCCACTCGATGGGCCATTCCTGTAAACCAGGGGTCATCAAACTTGACAGCTTTAAGACTTGTGGACTTCAACTCCCAGAATTCTTCCTCCAGTCATGTTAGCTCAGGAATTCTGGGAGTTGAAGTCCACGAGTCTTAAACTTGCCAACTTTGAAGACCCTTGCTGCAAACCATGGGTGCCCAACCTTTTGACTTGCCTGGGCCACATTGACTGAAGAGGAATTGTCTTGGGCCACATATAAAATATATAATATAGCTTAGATAGATAGATAGATAGATAGATAGATAGATAGATAGATAGATAGATAGATAGATAGTGTGCTGTCCAGACAGTTTAGAGTTAATGGGATTTGGGATAGTTAGTTGGGATTTGTGAACTGTTCCCTTAAGGGAATGCATCATGGTAAATGTAGTTAAGATATCCTGGGAAATGTAGTCCATGTCATGTGGTCACAGCTGTAATCCAGATTGGTCACTAAATTGACCTTTGGTGGGTCGGAAGAGGTCTCCCTCACTCTTGCCTGAAGCCATCACCATGCGGCTGCTTCAATCATCATGGGGTTGAGACCTTATTATCTTCCTACACCACAATTCAGATATGCAAAAGATTGGACATTAAGAAGAACCTCATCATAAATGTGAGTTGACAGGATGCCTGATGAACCAATAAAAAAGACTTTGTATGGATGCTTTGTGGAGTTTATCTATCTGCCTTTGTACAGTATTTGTACAGTATTTGTACAGTATTTGTACAGGACAGGCAGAATAAATATAGGTAGGTAGGTAGGTAGGTAGGTAGGTAGGTAGATAGATAGATAGATAGATAGATAGATAGATAGATAGATAGATAGATAGACAGACAGAGATAGATAGATAGATAGATAGATAGATAGATAGATAGACAGACAGAGATAGATAGATAGATAGATAGATAGATAGATAGATAGATAGATAGATAGATAGATAGATAGATAGATAGATAGATGATAGATAGAGATAGATATTTGTATGAGATGATAGATAGATAGATAGATAGATAGATAGATAGATAGATAGATAGATAGATGATAGATAGATAGATAGATAGATAGATAGATAGATAGATAGATAGATAGATAGATAGATGATAGATATAAATAATAAAACAATGTTAAAAGTTTACGATCTTGTGGGACTGTATTACAAGCTGTCCAGGACTGCATGTAGTCCACAGGCCTGCATATTGATCATGCTTGCTGCAGACTAAAGACATGCCCCAGGTACACCTTGGTTAAAACTCTATCCCAATACACATTCCAGGCTGATGTTCTAATGCTCCTGTCTTTCGTTAAACCACAGAGTATTAATCAAACCCCCTGAGCAAGTCATCTAACTGTTTATTGCAACCCTTTTAAAAAAAAAACCTATTTGGTGAACTCACTTTGCCTTCAAGAGCCTGGAAGAAAACAGCTGCTGTGAAGTCCCAGGAAACTACCCTGTAAGTATCCTCAAAGGCTGACATTCTTGAGCAAATTGAGCAGTTAAATCTGCTGGGTTTTATTTAGCAAAGTCTATGGTGTTTTGTTTTGTTTTTAATTACAACTGATTGTTTCTGCTTCAAAGTTTGACAGATGTACCAAATTGGAGACTGGGAATGATTTATTTTTTTCCTATTCATCTTCTAGGTATCCATGTAATAGAAGAGAAAAGGCCAGCTTTGGGGAAACAGTCTGTCCTTCACTAGAAGTGAGGACTCCTGTCTCACCTACAGGAGACGAAGATTGCCCAAGGGGAGCAATGTGGCATTCCGATCTCTGCTTTTAATCTCACAGCAACATTGGAAATGGTTTGAGCTCACCAAGAGAGCGCTCAATGAGTTTCTGTGGCTGAGGATGGACTTGACTTGAGACTGCCTGGGACCACAGAGTCCAAACCTGAACCACAGGGGCAATTCTAGTTGCAGGTTGTTCACCATTAAAACTCTGCTTGGGTTAAGACCCGAATGTCTATAGCAGAGGGCTCCAAACTTGGCAACTTTAAGGCTTGTAGACTTCAACTCTCAGAATTCTGGGAGTTGAAGTCCACAAGCCTTAAAGTTTCCAAGTTTGGGGACCCCTGGTCTATAGAGCCACCTTATCCCTGAGGTTTTTGCCTACCCATCATCAAGATCAGGAAAGGGTAGGGTCTCTCTAGGTAGCCTTTCTTAAAGAGTGTCATCTTCTGGGACTATAGCAATGAGCCTTCTCAGTCACTGCCTGTCTTCTTTGAAACATTTGCTCCCAAGATCAGATTGACTTTCACCCTATTAGGTTCTTCAGAAGGCCATTCAAAGTTGACTTTTCCAGACAGGCAAAAATGAAGATGGCAAAACATCACGATGGCCCACTTTTCAGGCACCAACTAAGCAGTGAGAAAGGTCCCAATTGATTATGATTTTATTGCCAGAATTACATATGTAATCAGGGATTGCTTTTCTATATATAATTCTGCTCATTTGGTCTGAACATCTAGGGAAAGGCCTTCTAAGTTCCACCCCACCCTCTATGTAAGGGCAAGAGGGTTGAGAACAAAAGGCAGGATCTCTTGGTAGTACTTACTGGTCTCCACATTATTCACCATGCTGTCCCTAGAATTCAATTGCTACTTACCCTCCTCTCATTCAAGAACATCCTTAAAAACCATCTTGTTTGAATGGGCATTCAGATTCTGGGTGATTGGTAAGCAATTATATTTTTTATCATTGCTGTGGTTGTTGGAGTTAGCTTGGGGTTTGTTTTTTGTTTTTGCACTTCTTTATTTATTTAGTATATTTATAAGTGAAAAAAATACCAAAAAGAGGAAGAATTGTAGCTATTTGTAGGGATTTCTGGGATTTAAATCAACCTGTCTTAAACTGGACTGAGTTGGATTTGATTTTGTCTGATTCTTGATATCCAGTTAGAACTGACTATGCATCCAATGTAGAGGACTTCCGGTTTGAGCTTCTTCGGTGACAGACCGAAACCTCGTCTCTGCGAGGCTTCGATCTGTGCTCACCACTGGAGCGCCCCAAGCCAGCTGGTTTCAGGGCTAAGCCACCCCGTAGAGGTGGTGAAGAAGGGGGAGACTGCCTGCAGGGTTGAGGAGAGCCGCATCTCTCCTCCTCAGCTGGCCATTACTCCCTTTCCCGAAGGCGGTTGTAGCGGTGGTCAGAAATGGCCACCACAAAGAAGAACTTGACCAGGAAAGAATGTGCAGGAGGAAGATAAGAAGAGAAAGTTTTGGTTTACCGGGTCAAACAGCAAAAGCAACAAATAAGGTACCCTGGAATTTAAATTTAATAACATTGTTCCCAAAGAAGATTTTGAAGCTGCGAAGGAGAGAGAGAAGGGAAAGGATTAGGGTTTTTTTTTTCTTCCCTTCCTTATACTGACAGCTAAGAGACTTAAGCAAGAAATTGAAAAAAATCCACTTTGACATTAATAGGCATCTAAGCTGAAAATAAAAGTCAAAGGGATAATAAAGATTTCTGGATATTTAAAAGTTTTTAAAAGCAGGAAAGGAGAAAAAGAAAAGAATAAAAGGGCAGGATCTGGAAAAATGGAGGAGACTGCCTGGAACTAAGGAATGGAACTGTAACTAAAAGGAACTTACAGTGAAATTTCAACAAGATTCCTCAAAGATACATCTTAATTGAAACTTGGTAACAAAATAATAGAACCCCAGGAAGAGGAAGTGGAAAAAAGAAGCAGAAAGAAACAGCCTTAGATTATTTGGATTACTTGGTGATTTTTGGTTTTTGCATCTGGTTGACTAAAATTAACCGGGTGGTTGTTTAAAAGTCTTTGAAATGGTATCACTCTTAGAAGAACTGAAAATGGAACTTAAAAAATGGAAAGAAGATGCACAAGAAGGGAGAGGTTCTTTTGGCTTCGTATTTCAATTCTTAGAAATGGAGATCTGGAACTATGAGAAACAACAAGAAATGCTTGCAGAACAAGAAGATTGGGACAAAGAAGAAACCATCTTTAATTATCAAATAATTTTAAGTGAGGGGGGAAAAGAAAAAGGGGGAAAGAGAGTGAAAGGTTTAAGACTAGAAAAAACAACCAAAAAGAAGAAGAATAATTTGAAAGATAAGTATAATATTAGAAAGCAACAGAAGAGGGGATTACAGATGAGAGAGTTAGAAGTAGAGAGACGAGGGGATAAAAAGGGGAGGGAGAAGAAGAGGGGGAAGAAGGCAAGGAAAAGAAGTTGTAAAAGACAGAAACAAGAAATGGAGAAACAGGGAAAAGATATAAGGATTGTAACCATAAGCTTGTTTAGAAATAATGGGTGAAAATTTAATTGCAAAAGGGATTCTGCAAAGGTACATAAGATAGCATTGTTATATTATAAACAGAAATAATTTTAGAAAATCTGATTAAAATGATGGGTAAAATATTTACTGTAATGTAGTTGAATGTTTGGTAATAAATAAATGAATTAAAATGATTGAGAGAATTAAATGGGAACATTTTTAATTATTAGTAATGATTTATAAAAATATAAGTGAGAAATATGGGGGAAAAAGAATTAACTATGGAAAGTTTATAATTGTTCCCAAGGAAGTATGATATTTAATTGAAAAGAAATGTTAAAGATGTTAAGATTTTAATGAATATTAATGATAGAATTGAATTGGAATGGAATGTGTGCTTTATTTACATATATATATAATTTTTTCTTTTTAAGAATATAGTGTGTATTTTAAGAATGTACCAAGCAGAATTCAATTGGAAGTTATGTATTATATTGAATGCTATAATCTTAAAGGTATACATTGAAGCTTAAATAAGAGTTTGAATGGATAAAATTAAAAGATATAAAGGTGTCATACTCCAATTGGTAACTACAGGGAAAAATTTGTTTAATAAGAAAAGATAATATGAAATTGAAACAGGACAGACAAAAGTATAAATATAATGATTTGATTGAGATGAGATAATTAAAATAAAGTTGAGAAAATTAAAAGAGGGGAAAAACTATGTAGAAAATATAAAACGGTAATAAGATATGGAATAGAATATAAAAATGAGCATGAAATTGAGTTTGGTGTCTGTATGAAGAAGTGTGGGACCATGCGATTTTCAAAAAAGATGTTTTATTTGTATTTTGTTTTTGTGAAAACCCAAATAAAACTTTCAAAAAAAAAACTATGCGTCCAATGTAAAGTCTCCCTCAATTCAGTTATTGATCTCATGGATGTTGGGGGTGAGGGGGAAGGTGTAGTGTTTGACAATAATAAAAAGTTATTTACTGTTGCCTTGTTCTAGGAGGTTTTTTTTAACTTTTAGCCTAGTCTATAGCCCTGGGATTGGTGTCTTCCCCTGAATTATGAAGCAGCTCCAACGTTAGAATCTTTAATTCCTTAACCCTTACATCATTTTGATTTGGGAGAGGAAAAAAAAGATAAATTGGTATTCAATTCCCTTGCTTGATATTGATAAGAGATTTGAAAAAAAAAATTAATGAGAGACCCACTGGAAAAACACTTCAAAGCATCAGTGAGTCTCAGATTCATGGGATTGCCTTGATTACATGTAGAGGCTGTAATTTAATGGTTCCATTAACACTGAATTTAGCATTTTCCCGCCACTTCTTTTCTCTGAAATGAATCATCCTCTTAAACTGGCGGTATATGTTGCCAGGCCAAGCAAAACATCTCTGAAACAGAGATCTGACAGCAAGGTCCCTGGCCCATCATGAAAGTTTATGCCGTTCTCAACAAACAGGTTGCTTCCACACAACAATCTTTCTTTGGGGTTGTAAAGTAGGAGTCACTAGAAATAAAGCCAACCCAAAACTAGCAATTGTGATGGAATGTGCCTACAAAAGGGGAGGTGATGTGATGGGCTACAGCAATGCATCAGATTTCAGTGAAAGAAGAAGCACATTCCAAGGAGGGGAGCAAGACGAGAGACAGCACAGTCCAAAGCTGGTGTGCGGGGAGAGATTTAGATGGCCACTCCGTAGAATCTCCCAGGGTATATCCAATAGGTTAGGGTAGTATAAAGATTCTGTCTCTATAGTGTAAGCAAATAAAAAACTGAACTTTGGCAGGATTGTGTTACATCCTTGGGCTATGGCTGACAAATTCTCATTCGTGGATTTCATCTTTCTTTCTTCGGGATGAGTCCCTGAAACCATAAACAGAACTCCTTGAAGAATTTTATCAAACTCCAGGGTGTATAGCTTTAATTAAGTAGAGTTGAGTGTACGTTCTTGCTTGGCTTGAAGATCCAGGACAGCTTATAGCTGTTTTGTGACACCCATTGTCCTTCAAATCTGATGCACTATAATTTTCATATTGTTCACCAAATGCTTGCCTGGACCTCATGTGAGTTTTAGACTCGATAACTGGAAGGCAATGGGTTGCAAAAAGTTTTCTATCATGTATAAAGAGAAAGGATAAAGAAATCAAATTAAACAGAGACAGGACAATTATCAGAAGCTATCTTTATTGTTCAGTCTAGAGAGGAATAATTATTATTACTATTATTGTTGTTGTTGTTATTGTTGTTGTTATTCACAAAAAACAACAGTGTACACAACAAACAAGATTATGCTGGGTTTCATATCACAAATCACGTCGGACACTTCCCAAGCGTTTAGGACTGTGTGATGTATCGGCGGATTATGCAAGCAGATCCCAGTAAGGTGGCCTTTTGCAGCTGACCAATGGTGATTTTGTTAGCGCCAATTGTTTTAAAGTGCTTGCCTAGGTCTTTAGGCACAGCACCCAGTGTGCCGATTACCACTGGAACCACCTGCACTGGTTTATGCCAGAGTCTCTGCAGTTTGATTTTCAAGACCTGATATCTGGTGATTTTTTCAAGTTGTTTCTCGTCAATTCTGCTGTCACCACGTATGGCAATGTCGACGATCCACACTTTTTTCTTCTCCACAATCGTGATATCCCGGGTATTGTCTTCCAAAACTTTGTGAACTATCTGAGTGACTGTGTTGTGATGTTGTTTGTAGTCAGTCTGAGCGATTGTTTTGCAATAGCTCAGTATGTGATCGATGGTTTTGTCCACCTTTTTGCAGAGTCTGCATTTGGGGTCATCAGCAGATTTTTCTATTCTGGCTTTGATTGCATTCATTCTGATGGCTTGTTCCTGGGCTGCAAGAATCAGGCCTTCTGTCTCTTTCTTCAGTGTTGTTGATAATAATAATAATAATAATAATAATAATAATAATAATAATAATAATAATAATAATAATAATAATAATAATAATGTTTTGCATGTACATTTCTTGGAGTCTGTTACAATGTCTTTTTCCTTGATTCACACTTTTTTAAAATAAAAATTTCCCTTTTTGTTGCAGATATCACAGGAGTTTTTTTAAAAGACAGGAAAGAGAAAAATATCATTTGTTAAAAGAAATACTCCCTCTTTTCTGGAAAGGGTTGTGAATGTACAAATAACATTCTTATTACTTTGAGTATAGTACCACTCTGAATGTTGTGCATAGAAATACCTCCACTCAGCTTATTAGGGCCTTTTCATAGTAAAAATGCATAGAATTGCTACCAAATTCTTCAGTTTCCCAGTTTGCCTGCCTGCCTGCCTGCCTATCTTAAGGAATTGAAGTTGTCTTCTATTTATTCTTGATTTTTAAAAAAACCACGAACTTCTTTCATAATAAAATAGGATCAACCTAAGAGAGAGTGGACAAAAACAAATAACAATAAGTAATGTCACATTCAATATTTTCTTCAGTCCAAGTTTGCAGACCCTATGAAAATGTTGGGATTCTTTAATCCAGTGGTAGTTTGCTAGCTGAGGAATTCTGGGAGCTAAAGTCCAGACATCTTCAAGCTGCCAAACTGAGAAACACTGCCTTAATCGACATAGTTACCATAAACTTCCAAACAACTTTAAAATAATGTGAGCCTTTTAAGACTTGATTTCATTCGGGGCAATTAAGCGATAGTTACAGGCGTAACATGCATCCTCTAAATTGCAAAAAAAATGTATTTCAGGGCTTGTGGGAGATTTTTTTCATCTTCCTTTCTTAAGTATGGTTTTACAGAGCTTATTGCTTCTCTAATGTCTGGCTCTCTACTGGATTAGAAGTGCTTGGAAAATATTCAACACCCCTGTGCCAAATTAGATAGTCGCCCAGACATCATAAAATAATGTTCAAGCCTTCCAGGTCTTGCAAGGACTTTATTAGTTGGTCAAATGAAGTTGCCCAGCACTGGATGTTGGGTTGATTTTTCCCTACCTCCACATCAAAATAACTCTGTTTTGGGGGAAGTACACTGTTATGAATACCTTTGTAATTTTTACTCAGTCTGTCCCAATTCCTCTTTCTGAAAAGACTATTTATAAACCAGGTGAGGAAATCTCAGAAGTAGGGATGGGAAGAAAGGAAAAACTACTATTGGTTTATTTAGTGTAAAGCAGGGGTGTCCAACCTTGGCAACTTTAAGCCTGGAGGACTTCAACTCCCAGAATTCCCCAGCCAGCTGGCTGGGGAATTCTGGGAGTTGAAGTCCTCCAGGCTTAAAGTTGCCAAGGTTGGACACCCCTGGTGTAAAGGGAAGAGGAAGAAAGTAAGTGAGAGATCTGGTATAAGGTGACAATACAAAACAGAAGAGTAAGAAAACATAACAAAGCTGCACTTCCAATCCTTTACTCAAGATAACTTGCTACAAATCCTAGAACATGTTCAGTGATAATAGCCAGCCAGCTCTTTAACTGGTAAATGATTGTCCTTACACATAACTAAATAATATTAACATAAACTTGCTACAAATCCTAGAACATGTTCAGTGATAATAGCCAGCCAGCTCTTTAACAGGTAAATGATTGTCCTTACACATAACTAAATAATGTTAACATAAACTTGGAAATATATATTGATAGAGGCACCCTCTATTTTATCATGCAACGGCATCATTATCTGGCGGAAAAGGAAATATTTGCATGTTGCCTCTACTGATCTAATTCTAAATATTTATTTATTTGGAAAATAAGGCCTGGAAAAATAAATATGCTCTAAATCTCTTCCTAAACAAGGTAAGCAAGGTGCTTGTTACAACTCTGGTGGGAATTTATTCCACATTATTTGGGCTTGCGTGGAGAAAGTTGCCCCAGTTATTCCTGTAAAAAATATCCAAAATGTGCTTCACTGATGATCTCAGGGAAAGGAGCATTTCTGTAAGTTGCTCCTAAGTTTTGTAAGATTTTGTATACAAAGACTTGATTTGGGTTTGGAAAGCAATCCGCAACAATGAAATTGGGTCAATATATGGTACTACAGAATCCACATTGTGTTGCTGCATTTCAGATCCATTTCTGCATTTCAGGGGAAAATACATTGCAATAAACCAGCCTTCATATTACCAGTATATTAGTTACCACCCAGATTGCTCTCCTCTGGATAAGGATAAACCTGGTTAGTCACACAAGTCTGTTAAGGACCTCTTCACAAACAATACTATTTGGCTTTCCGTCATAAGCAGATGAACCAGGGAAGTTCTTTTTCTGTTCTCTGAGTTTGGTTGTTTGCTTGCAAACATTACCCAATTAGGTAACATCATCAATGCTAATCAGTGGTGGGATTCAAATAATTTAACAACCGATTCTCTGCCCTAATGATTTCTTCCAACAACCAGTTCACCAAGCTGCTCAAAAAGTTAACAACCAGTTCTCCCGAACTGGTGCGAACTGGCTGAATCCAGGGGTGGGTTTCTACCGGTTCTGTCCACCTCTGTAGAACCGGTAGCTGTGAAGAGCAGCAGACATAGAACTGGTTCTATGTCTGCTGATGTTTTTGCCCACCCGCCCACCTGACTTTTATTTCCTGATTTTTCAACTTCAGCTGCCGAATGAGGCACAGCTGCAGTTAAAAAAGCAGGAAAAGAGGGCTGTTTCAAAGGCTGCTTCTCTGCACGCAGCATGCTGATGACGATTTGCAGCTGCTGCTGACGATTTACAGGCGTGCGGCTTTCAGTGTGCAGGGAAGCTCGTAAATCCCAAACCGGTAGTTAACCCTGTCGTATCCCACCCCTGGCTGAATCCCACCACTGGTGCTACTGAGTGTGAGGTTTATATACAGTAGCTTACCCTGCCTTTGTTGATGGGGTGTGGTTTTCTCTCCTTGGTAGTTCCTTGAGTAGGGTATTGTTTTCTCTTTGAATGTTTGTCTGGTTCTTGGTGGTTTCTGAGCTTGGTTGTTTGCTTGCAGACATTTCATTAACTGACTATGTATGATGTCACCCTGATTAGATATGATGTTATTTAGTCTGGAAATGAAACTAACAACCAACCAAGCTCAGAAAGTACCAAAGTCTTCACAGTTCAACCTTAAGGTACAAATATTCTCTTTTATTATTTGGTCTTAATCCCTGCTTATCTGAGTGTTGGCTGCTGGAGAAGATGTGTTCTGATCTTGTTGTCTCATTTTTAGCTAGTTTATTGTATCTTTTGAATGGTGTGTAAATGTGGTTTATACCTGTGTGTCTGTTAATAGCTGATTTGTTCAAATGCCAAGCTCTAGCATTTTTTGATTTAGCTTGGTCTAGAACGCTCATGGGTTTCCCAACTGAAATTATGGTTTGTGAGAATAAAGAGTTTCATCATGTCTTCTGACTTCTAGCTGGTGTCCATGGATGTGCTCTGCTAGTCTTCAGCCTCTCAGGCCTACGTAGAGACCATTACTGTCCTAACATTATATGTTGTAGATTGTTCTTGTTTTATTCTTCTTGGATTACTGTGTCTTTTGGTTTACTTAAGATATTTTCAAGAGATTTATTTGATTTGCATACTATGATGATGCTGTATGGTTGTAATAGTCTGCAAATTTTTTCCCCAAGATGTTTTTGAGGTAAGGTAGTGTTATCCTTTTCATAGGTTGTGTTGGTTGTGTTATAGTGGGTTAAATAGTCAAACTGTTTTTGATAAAGTTACACGGGAATCCATTTTGTTGGAAGATGTTGTATAGGTGGTCTGTTTCCTTTTTTGCTGTTCTGAGTTGCCGCAATATGTTTCTATTCAGCTGAATAATATTCATACACAACCCCTCTTGTGGGAAGTTGGATTATTACTTTGATAGTGGAGCATTTGATTAATGAGAATTGTTTTTCAACAAGAAATTTCTGGGGAATTCCTGGAAGTTTGACACATTCAGATAAATCAACCAGCAAAAGACATATAAACCACAGTTATGCACCATTCAAAAGAGGCAATAAAAAAAGCCAAAAGAAAAAAAACAAACAGCCCAGAACACACACTCTGTAGCAGCCTGCACCCAGATAAGCAGAGATTAATACCAGACAAACAATCAGAAAACAATAACCTAATCAAGAAATTACCAAGGAAAAAACCATACTCCCACTAACATTGGCAGGGATAACATTGTATAAAAACAGGAACAACCCTTACTCCCTAGCTATGATGATGTTTTTTTAGTTGGGTAATGAAATATCTGGAAGCAAACAACCAACCTTAGAGAGCATCAAGGAGCATCCTCAGCAGAGTCTGGACAACTATCCCCAAACCTGAGAATGATTTTTCCCCAAACCTTCATGTACATTTTAAATAATAACTCAGAGAACAAAATGGAGCCTTGCAGGAACCCCAGGAAAGTTCCCATGGGTGTAACAGAACTCTAACAATTAATCTCCGGTTGCAATACAAGGGAATAGGAGACAACCACTAAAAGATAACAGTTTTAACTTTCTCCTTTCTGCTCCAGCAAGAAACTGTAATTGACTTATTTTTTAAAAAAACCTACTCAAATATCTCAGAGTAGTAACCAAGCCACGCTTTCCTGTTTCCTTCTGGGTATAGATTAGGTGGAAATGAAGGGGCTCCCTCTTTGTTCCAAAGCTGTCTCTGATAGACAACCCCCCCACTTCCTTTTTCTGTGTCTGAACTTTATGAGAAGGAGGAATATACATGATTCTTGCACCAGGGCAAAGGAAGCGGTATTTGAAGCTCCCTCCTCCCGCCATTTTTCTGGGAGCCAGATATTGAGAAGAATCCTTCAAGCCTTTCACATCTAAAGCATGTAGTGCTTGTTGAAAGGCACACTATAAATAATTTATATATCTACTGGTGTGCATTACAAACCAGAACTCCTGTTGCCCACTACAGAGTATGGAGAGGGGATGGGAAATAAGTATGCGTGCATGTGTGTGTGTGTGTGTGTGTGTGCACTCGTGTGGAGGGGAGAGAGAGAAGGAGAAATGAGATCCATTTTGGCAGCTGGTTAGATTTTTTTTTGCTAAGCCCTGCATTCGAAACAAGAACACTTTGATCAGGTTTATGCGCCAAGGAATTCACCCATCTATTCAGACTGAGGTTCCTAGATGACCTATAATTTGGAAAACCTGGCTAATGAAAGTATTGTCATCTTAAGTCCACTGCATAGTTTGTTTAGGGCAAACTATGTGTTATTCCAAGTAAGCTGGAGATTAAGAGGGCTTCCTTTTAGAGTTAATTTGGTTAGGATCTGGTTAAAATATGGTTCTGCCTGTCTGTTTGCCTGTCTGTCTCTCCCTCCCTCCCTCACAAACACACACACACACACCACCACCACCACCACACACAGTCACATAGATGGAAAACAGAAAGATTTCTCTTATATTCCCATTTCAATATTTTAAATAATTCTCCAAGGATCCAGTTTCCGCTCTGTTGCAGTCCATGAGAAGAATCAACCCCCCACATTTTTATTTTTTTATATTTTCACTCAGAGGCAGAATGCTTCCCTAACTGTGTAAAATGGAGGACTGCCTGTTTCTTGTGGGGAAAAAAAAAGAGAAAGGCTTGGTTTATAAATAATCAAAGATACCCAAAAGTCCCAGTGAAGTGTTATTAGCATCGCCATATTCAATCTGGCCAAAGGCCAAGTTTCTTTGTTTTGCTCAAAAGGGTAGAAAAGACTGGCCTTTCCTTAGTTTTAGGGGCCTCTTTCTATTCCTGTGTTGAAATGGGAGTCATGCTAGTGTGTGTGGGGGGGGAACCTAACCTGGGCCCAAAAGCATGTGCTTTGGAGGTGAGAAATATAAACTTATTTTAATGCTCTGCTGTAGCAACACCCCTCTCAAGTGCCCAAAGAACTTGGGGGAAGGGGTGGAGAGGAAGCCTTAGCAGACTTTTCACGTCCATTTGACTAAGGAGTTTAAAATTAATATATCCATTATAGATCATTGAGAGGCAAAGCCTCCCTTAGTAGACCCAGTGGAGACTATTTCACCATAGAACAAAAGGGATGGGGGAGTGGAATTCATATCCCTTTCAAATATGGGGGAGGAAGAACCTGCAGACCTGAAGGTGAACTGTAACAAGGGATAGGCAAGGTATGAATATCTCGAACGCGCTTGAGTAAGAGAACCTTTGTTGTCCTGAAAGATTCCCTTCCACAAATACAGTGGGATGTCTTGCCAGTCAGTGATTGAAACCAATGTCTCCCCCCCACCCCCAGATGGCAAAATAATATCAAACACATGAAAAACAAACGGGAGACAGAGAAACCAAAGCAACAGTTTGCAGCAGCAACAGGGCTGAAGGGAAGACATCTACGATGTGCAAAGAGAAGAGGACCAAGGAGGGGATTTCAAAGTTTATAAGCGTATGGCAGAACTTCCAACAACCTGGTTAATACTAGTCTTATACCCTGGAAAAGAACTCCTTAGCTTAAGAGATATGCCTGAATTAATTTTTTGGGTGGGTTGTGTGTGTGGTGGTGGGGAGAAATTTCATAATAGATATAGGGATATATATTTAGAGAGAAATGAATCACCTAATAGATCTGGGTATGTCTGTATGCGTATCTATACAGAAAGCAAGAAACTCTGCATTGACCAAGAGAGTCCAGCCAGAATGTGCTTGTTTTGTATATGCAATATATATCTCCTGGACTACTTATTCCCAGTACTATTATCTGACCATCCAATAAGATCAGGTAGAGACTTACTAGATTCAGAAGCCAGATTTCTGAATCCCCGCACCATTCTAAGCAACAGCATTCTCACCCATCCAACCACCAGCCCCATCCCTACGCCGGTAGTTTTCTTCAGGAACACAAGCAAATGGACCTCTGGCCCATCTAGTCAAGCAGCCTTTTTTTCCCCCCCACAGGGGCCAGTAATCCACACAGTGCCATTCAGTAGATATTGCATCAGCCTTTGGGCCGTAGAATGACTGTCTGGCATGAAAATATTTCTTTGGGGGTTTCAGTGAATTGGATTAATTTGATGAATGTTCCCAGGGATAGATATACAGTATGATACACATACACAGAGAGAAAGAGACATGTACATATGCATACGCTTTATTCATATTTTTAATATGCTTTCTTTTTACTGCATTGTTATTTTAACTCAACTTGTGGAAGTTGGGATGTATGGTGCCCCGAGCTGTTCCTAACAGGATCTAGTAAAATAATTAATAGTTCTCGCTTTAAGTTTAAACTATAGCATAACTTCTTTAACTTTTACTCTCCTTGTCCTACGATTCTACCTCCCTTTCTCTGGAGGTAATCTCCAGGCTCACTGGGAAGTGTGCATGGAAAATGGCAAGTTAAATGGAAAGGAGCAAAGTGACAAAATTCAACCCCCAATTATTGGGTCTAAGATGAGTCCATAGATGTTCAGCTGAAGCAAGATCCAAGACCATGCATACTTTCAAGCACCTGTGCTTTCCCCAGAAATAGGTAGAGAAGGAATGCAGTTTTAAAAAGAGAAACAGAAAAAGCTCAGGAACAAGAATGGAAATAAAAGAGCTGTCACATACCTGGGAACTTTTTTTTTTTTTTTTAATTTTACTGGATACAGTTTTCTGAAATCCTGGAAGTCAAATATTTTCTCCTGCTAATGGCCTCCCGTTGATAATGTTTTTCCAAGACATCCGCATGAAAGAAGGAAGGTAGAGACTTTATCCAGGGGCTAATATTCTATGTTCTACGCTTTAGCAAAAATTCCTTGGGTGTCTAGTCACACTTCACCAAGTGTGTTATATTCAATTCAATTCTATTCTATTCCAAAGCATACTTTTTTAAAAAAATGAGAACAAATAAAATAGAAAGCAAATTCCTCAAGGGAGAAGAAATCAGAATGGCCACTTGCTTCCATCAGTGGTCAGGGTAACAACCAAGTCTGGTGTTTCCAATATTTTTGGAGAGGCCGGTTTGTTGACATAAACAATAAGTCACGACAATTCCTCCCCTTTCCAGTTGTGACTTGAGAAGGGAGCCGACCAAGCTCCTTTTAACTTGGAAATGAACTTGGACTTCCAACCAGACAAGGCACTAAACGGGATGAGGTAGTTTTATTTGTCTGGTTCTGAATCATAGCCTAAGGGGTAAGTGCACTATTAACAAAAGGGACAGTGTGTATGTGTGTGTGTGTGTGTGTAAAGTCATCACGGAGAGAAGCCATTGGAACTAAACATTTAAAAGTCTCTCTCTCTCTCTCTCTCTCACACACACACACACACACACACACACACACACACTCACTCAATCCCTTTCTCGGGAACCAGTTTCCCATTTTCTCACAGCCCTTTGTCAAGGCTCCATGCAAGGGAGGGTGGATGGCAGGAGAGAGGGCTCTTAACGTGCTGGGGAGATGCCGGGGCTGTTTTAAGAAGAAAGGGTGGGGGGTGGGGGGACACGGTTGAATGAAGAACCCCGGGCCGCCCGTATGCCACGGTTAGAAGGCCTCCTTCCCACCGCTCCAGATAACCCCTTCGGTCTACCAGCCTTCATCGGGCTAGCACGGTCCAGAGAGCCTATGCTAAAACAAAAGTTACGCATGTACGTATTGATTTTATTTATATAAATTATGTATATCCTTGAATGCCTATCCCCGCTCGCTCGCTCTCGCTCGCTCGCTCTGAAAACAGAGGAAGAGAATGGAAGGAGCGGGCAAAGAAGCGCCGTGCCGTATCTGCGAGTCGGCGGGAGTGCAGAGCTGCAATGAAAAAGAATTTTTTTTTTAAAGATCATTTTTTGGGGGGAGCGGGGTGACGACTCCTCAGTCACCGTGAATTGCTCGGGGACGAGCGGGATTCTTTCAAATGCCAACCGAGCGGGAGTTGGCGGTGAAAGCAGAAAAGGCGAAGAGCGGGGAGGAAAAGGAAAAAAAAAAAAAAGGAAGAAGCGTTCGTCGTTAACGCGGCCACCGTTGTTACCAAATCCTCTTTGGATCTTAGGACTGCACTCACTGCAACGCCCGGCCGTGCGTTTTCATCAGAGAGGGGGAAAAACGAGGAACCCGTGACGTAAAAGGTTCTCCAGGTCTCCGAGATGTGGCGCGTCGCAATCCGAGAGCAAAAAAAAAAAGCACCCAAGATCCTCCTCCGGTATGGCCCGACAGGCTCCCACCACCGCCATTTCTCGAGGCAACTCCATTCTCGAAGGCCTCTTAGACCCAACGTAGGGCAGGCAAGAGGAAAAACGCCGCCTCTGGGCTTTCGGTCTCCTAACGGAAGGTAGATACCTGGAGACCGTCCCGTATAAATCAAGCGCAGCTAACTTCAGTTTTGTGGTGAAATGGGGACAAGACGTGGAAGTATGAGTTGGACGCTTCACTTGACTCCCGCTCCTTGGGCTGTGAGCGTGGAAAGGGGAGCCATTTCTTTAGGAAACTTTTCCAAGGGCTTTGGGGGGGGGGTGTATTTAACAAAATGTTATGGCTTGTTTGCTTTTTCCCACGCCTTGGGGACGATCCAGAAATCTTGAGGCAATTAATTATATTAATTCAACTCTCCAGTGAAGAAAGGGGGCTAATAATCCACACACACACACACATACACAAATGAAATGGAGAAGTTTGCAAAGGCGTGGCCTTAACACGGATGAGTCTGAACAAAACATAGAAATAATTTTTTAAAAAAAAAAAAAAAGGCTCCAGTCAAGGAAAAGGTTTGATTAAAAAAAAAAAAAAACTCTACGAGCAATGATAATTTCTTGGACACCTTCTCAGTCTAATAATGAAAAGTACAGTCTACATTATAAAACACTTCTCACGCAGTGGTGGTTTGGGCTTTTCTTTTCGTCTGTTTTTCCCGAGTGCCTGACGGGAGTATTCCTGATTTCAGCCCTGAGTGGCGACTGGTGAGACACCCTACCTTGAGAGGACTTTCTTGCAGGTGAGACAGAAGGAAAGATCAGTTCAGAGTCCTTGTTTTGCCAAGGGTTTCCACTGGGATCTAGGAACGAATTATCTTGGGAAGCCAACTTTCCATTCTATTTGTGAAGCCTATTTCCAAAACTTGATAGAGTACCTTGATAAAACGCCTCTAGTAAGTGGAGGGGAATCTCTTTTAAAAGTTCCTTTAGCAGCATTTTTCAAAGGTAGTTCTCCTCTCCCTACCCCCCACTTTTTGACAGGTGGACTTATTTAAGACATTATGAAGGCTGTTCTTCTGCAGTTCCAAATGAAACGTTAGCTGCGTCTTTTTTTCCTCCTGCAAAAAGCAGCGGACACTCTTCAGTAATTTCTGGGCAGGTTTACTATGATTGTCCCAAGAGGGTTGGCTTCCTTGTTGGTTTAATTAATTTACACATCTCTTACTATCTCCAACTAACCCCAGACGGTGCTATTTAGGGGACAGGTTCTGCATGAAACCATTATTTTCGTGCCTCCTTTGCTGGCCAGTCTACAAAATGTACAATTTTTAAAATAAGGTGCGTTTGGACTTGGGCATTAAGGTGGTAATTTTGTAAATACCAATTGGGAAATAAACTCTATTAAACTCAGTGGAATGTACTTCTGAGTTGCCAAGCATTATGTTAAGGCTGAAGTATTTTAGAAAGAATATGGAGAGAGTGCTTGTGAATAACTGGTGACCGTCCAGGAGTTGGTGGGACGGAAATAGATGAAATTCAACCTCTTTACCTAGAAATAAATTAGAAATGAAAGGAAGCAGATTTCACTTCAGACTGGTTTATTACGGGTTCACTGTTTTCTCAATTTTTAGTACTGTAGTTTGCTTTTTACAACATGGATCAGGGGAGAGACTGATTGGAGACTTTCCTTATCTGCCCTCTACAACAGAGTTAACTAAATATCAAAGTTCCAGAAGATGGCTCAGTATGTTGCCTTCTTGGCAATTAATCACTAAACTGCAATTAAGTACTTTATCTCATTCTTAGAACACATCCCTCACTTCCATAATCAGATCAGAGTCGTGGCAATTAAAGCAAGGAAGAGTTAGACTGCTGCTTTCCAATGAAATCCTTCCTTATCATCTTCCTCCTTTTCCTCTACAAAAAGCCCCAATTTACTGCTTATTGGACATTACTAAACACATTTGCACCTTAACAATGCAATCTGGGTATAACCAGCAGGAAGTAGAATCTTTCCATCCCTTGGCTGCTTTCCTCGACAAAACTTTTAGGAAGGGTGGGTCTTACTTTTGAGTAAAACTTGGGGGCTGCCCCTTTTTTGTGTGTGTTTCAGGTTTCTCCCTTTCTCTGACTTAAGGTCTTTCTAGTTTTCTTCTGTTTGTGTGCATGCGTGCGTGAATGGAAAAGGGTGCAAAATGAAGGGAATCTCAGGAGTCAACGTGGCTCTCTTTTCTTTTCTCTATTTTCCTTCCTTTTTTCTTTCCTTTTCTCTTTTCTTTTTTTACTGTATTGCATTTCTACAATCATAAACAGAGGTACATGTTCCTCTTTTTCCAAAGTTACAAGCCTGCCTTGGTGTGCATTTTTAAGTTAATTAACCTGCTAAAATTGATTTCTGCTATCAGCCAACAGATTTCTTAGCCAGATCAGCCCCTTTAAATGAGATAGTGCTGAACAATTTATGAAATAAAAAACTGCTTAAGACAAGGCAAATAAATAAAGAAGGTCTTATGGCTCAGGAATAAACTACTGAGAGGGAGGGAGGGAGGGAGGGAGGGAGGGCGGAAGGAAGGAAGGAAGGAAGGAAGGAAGGAAGGAAGGAAGGAAGGAAGGAAGGAAGGAAGGAAGGATGCACTGCTTCACTTTAGAAAAATTTTTAAATTAATGTTTCTCTCTCAGAGCATGAAATGTGCAAATTTTCAGTCGGGTTTTCTTTGCTTAATTTTTATGACACCCTTTTAAGATATGCTAACAGAAATGAAACAATAAAATCCAACTGTTAATTAAAACTATATTTCATTGAAATGAACATTGTAAATAATCTTACATAATCTGGAAAAAGATCAAAGTCAACTTTTAATTAATTATTTTTGCCTCATTTACTCAGAAGCCACTTTTAAAATAACTCACAGAGTTTAGTATTTCTGGATATAATTTTAAACCGAGAGTACTATCAGTCATTTATACATAAGCTCTTGTATATCTTACATGTACACGTGTCAGTTGTGTGTTATTTTATTCAGTTTATTCTCCTGATATATACCTTGATTTTATAAAATCAATTGCCAAAATCATTAAGAGCATGTCCCGTGTTTTAAAAATGTGTTTGAATTCTTGAAGAACATTCAAATTTTATTTTAGAAAAGTTTGTCCAGTGGCCTCTGTATTTCTTAAAGAAAAATTAAATTAGATCTTTTGAATTAAGACTTTGGATTTTTCCTTTATTAGCAATAGCCCATCTATTGAACACCACAAATTCTTAGTCACTTTGATTCCACAAGTAATGTTCATTAAGACTGAGGTCAAAGAAGGCTGATTGTGAAACAATTTGTCTATTCCACCTTGACCTTAGACTTTGCCTGGTTTGATTGTTACATATGCAAAAGTGTAAACAGGAGTTGCGTGTGAAACCCGAATGTCTCTTTTGAAGACATAATATTTTCCACAGAAACTTAAGATGATTGTTTGGTTGAAATATTGAATAGATTTTACAGCTTCACATCACACCAGGGTATTTTATTGATAGCAAGCAGTAATTATCTTGGAAGGGCAGAAAGAATAATTATTCCTGCATTTATTGATAATTCTCCTTAAATTCTGGCAGCGAAAATCTAATGTGGCACTACTGTTCCTTATTGTAGGAAAATATTGATATTTGACTCATAGGTGGTTATCACAGAACCTGAATATTCAGCCTTTTTGGCTGTACGGCTCCAATTATATTAGATTGGGTAGTCATTCACTTATTGATTTGTGTATTTATTTTGGTAGGTTCTTCTTGATCAGTAAGTTAACTTTGTTGGCTATAGCATCTTGGAAGCAGTAGCCCTACCCACCTTTGTTTGAAATAAAAGGCACGGAATTCAATGGAACTTGGTTTTGAGTAAACCTACATGATATATAGGTAGCTATAGGCAAGATTTGGCCGCTTCCTCCCCAACCCCTCCATTTTCTTTTCTCAGAACTGTATTTTTCCTCACACCACCAAAATCCTGGGTCATCCTAAGGTTCACATTTGCCAAAATTATTTTGCATAAAATGGGGGTGAAGAGCGAGGAGGAATATGGAAGGTCCTTGTTCTTCTTAAACTAAATTTTCCATGGTTTCAGACACAAAATTAGGATTAATTTTTTTAAAAAAGGGGGAGACATGTGTCCCTGAGACGTAAATAAACAAATTAACCGATCCCATCATCCAATACTGCCTGCAAAGTGTTGGGGGCCAGCGTGCATTGCAGCCATCAATCTTAGGAAGATAGCTTGCAATTCTTCTATTTCATTATGAGCCATCCATCTCAGATTCAGTTTATATTGCGCACACTCAGTTGCCCTTATTGTCTTTTACACCCCCACACACATACCATGCACGCACTTGCTAATCAAACTTGAGACCGCATGTGTAGAACACACAATCATTGTTGCACTGTTCACTGCTACAATAGTAAATTTTAATAACATGATCACACAATATCAACACAGCCGGGCTCTTTGAAATCATCAGTTAATTGAACACAAAGTAATAAGCATTATTAGGTTGGACTCACAGAAGGAATACATCTGCAGAAGAAGTTGAAGTGTTTCGAAATCATCTAAGAAGTTCTTGTGAGACTGGCGACTCCTCTTTCTATTTTCCCTACTGCAATTATTTCTTTTTCTGCCCCATAATGGTTTGTTCGAAAGGTTAAAAAAAGAAAAAGAAAGCGGGAAAAACTAACAAGCAAAATCTCAAATGTACCCTTTAAGTGAAAAACAAGGTACACTGTAGTGTTGTTTTGGTTTCTAATATTAATACAATGTTGTTGGGCATTTGAAGCAAACAAAGGGTTAAGGGTTTTAAAGACCCTCTCCTTCGGAAAAATAAGATACTGTTTTAAAAAGCATTTGTACTGAGCAAAGCCGTCAGCTGACACATATGTTAAAAAAACTAAAGCAAGCAGATAGGATTCTCCCCACTCACTCTGGAGACCGAGAAGAAGAAGAAAATCAATTTCCGGAGCGATAAACGTCCAGATTCCTCAGTTCCCGTAAGATCCAAGAGTTGATTCCCAGAAACAGGAGCGGGGAGGTGGGAGGGGGTGGTAAAGCAGCCCAACCGCATCTAAGCGTTACAATAAGATTCACCCCTTTCCAGTATTTTGTTTTTTTGAAAACAGGTCTTTTTGTGCTAATATTCCGCAGCTCTTTTTTCTTTCTTGGAAAATTACCAAATCCTTGCTCCGACCCCCATCCCAGATTTCCCTTCCCTGCATTTTCCTTATTATGACCATTAATAGGTGGGGTTGTTTTTTAATTCCCCCTTTCAGTTCATTCCCCCCCAAAGGGACTTCAGTCCACCGCTCCCGGATATAGAGGCAAATGCCTTTTCTCCTTGATACTACAATAATGAGCAAAAGGCAAGGCAGGCCAGGAACAAGCTTATTCCAACCAGCGCTTTTATATTTAGCGCTAAGGTGGTTGGTTTTTTTCCCCCCACCCCACCCCCAAGATTCGCAGGACAAATAGCGAATTTGTCTTTGTGTCGGCCAAACCTAGACCGCCATCTCCCCCCTCCCCTTATTTCTCTCCCCATTTTCTTTGCAATCAATGGGTGACTCACTTTGCCTTTAAAGATGCCTACTTCTGTCTCCAGGAGGTAGCCAATCAGAGGCCTCCAGAGGTCACGTGGCCCGGCAGATTTCTTAATGAAGCCGACCCATTCCCGCCGCCCCTCTGCGCATGCTCCCGGGTAAACAATATGTTGGGGACTTGCTCTCTTTCTCTCTCTCTCTCTCTCTCTTTCGGAAGTCGAGTTTTTAAAAAGCTCGGGCAGACCATGATATGACGACTTCACGGCTTTTGCATCCACGCTGGGCGGACGCTTTCATGTACGTGTATGAGGAGACCCCGAATGAAAATCACCAGACTAAAATCCCAGCCATGGAAGGGCTCAGTGGGAACTGTCCAACGAGCCACTGCAGGGATTTAATCACTCACCCGGTCCTGAGCCGTCATTCCAGCACCATTGGGACTCACCAGGCTTCCGTTTACACGGAAATACCTGCCCCAGATGCAGCCAGGCAGTGCCCAGCGCCGCCCGCCTCTTCTAACGCCACCTTAGGCTACGGCTACCCCTTTGGAGGCAGCTACTACGGATGCCGCCTGTCCCATTCCCACAACGTGAACTTGCAGCAGAAGCCTTGCGCCTACCACCCGGCTGAAAAATACCCCGAGCCCAGCGGCTCCCTCCCCAGCGAAGAACTATCCTCCCGGGCCAAAGAGTTTGCTTTTTACCCGAGCTTTGCCAGCTCCTACCAGGCGGTCCCTGGCTATTTGGACGTATCGGTGGTTCCAGGGATCAGTGGGCACCCCGAGCCAAGACACGACGCGCTGCTCCCCATGGAGGGCTACCAGCACTGGGCTCTTTCCAACGGCTGGGACGGGCAGGTTTACTGCGCGAAGGAGCAATCGCAGTCCACCCACCTCTGGAAGTCGCCTTTCCCAGGTAGGGTGCTCTCTGCTCCGCCATGATTGCGTATTTTGAAGGCTGGGTGTAAACCTAGCTCAGGTAAACTTGGCAGGAGGCACTTCCTTGGACGCGGCTGGCGGGGCGAAGGGGCCGCGGGAGCAGCGAAACTCTTTCGCGTTCAGTTTGGCAGCTGCAGCCGGTGGGCAGAGGAGGGTTGCGAGGGCGCGCCTGGGCTTTTAAGCCCTCTCCGCCTTGGTCCCCCCGGTTGGATTTATTTTTTTATTTGCCTCTATTCGACTTTAAATTTTGCAGGGCATGTTTAAAATCAGAATTCTACACCCAGAAAAAAGCAGAAGTCGAGTCTCTCCTCTTCTCCCCTGTCCGCCCCACCCCTTACAACCTTCCCACCCCGCATGGAAAGGCTGGGTTTTTCAGAGGGACCCAGAAAATTGCGCTGTACTGCAGTTACCAGAAGTAGCTGACAAGTGTCTTAGGGATCTTGTAAGGCAGGAGGACCGAGTGGGAAAGCAAGAGGGCAAAGCTTTTCTCCTCTTGGTTAGGAAGATGGAGCGAATGGCAACTTACGAAGGCACCCCCGCCCCCCCAAAGCAGAAACGCCTCGGGAACGTTTAGAGAGGAGAGGAGAGGCGAAAGATGGGCGAATGCCTTCTGCCTTCATGGAGGCTCCTCATCTTGCCCACCCTCTCGGAATTGGCCCAAGGGATGGGTTGGAGCCCCCCAAAAGGGGAGTGAGTAAATAAGGTAGGAATCGGACGTTAATCTTGGCAAGACCGGGGAGGGTATATACCCCGTCAGATCGGACGCGGCTCGCCAGCGATGCCTCTGCAAAGCGTTGCATGCTGGGGTTCCCTTCTAAGAAGGAAGAGGAATTAAAGCTTAGCGAGATGGAAGGAAGAGAAGGCCTTTTGGGGGGGGGGGTGTCTCGTTGGATTTCAGCCGCCGGCAGCTAGCAAACCCACCCGCCTCCGACTGTTTCTGCTAGAGAAAGAAAAGGTCTATTGTGTAAAAAGGCGTTTTCTTCCTAAGTGATTTTTGTCCTGACCCCATTCCCCCTGGTGAAATCTGCTTCAAATATTTCCACTCTTCTCCTCGTTTCATTTTCGCGAAGCTCTGGTATATACATATATATATTCTTCTCCTAGTTGTATCTCATTCAAATTCCCTTCTTTATACCTTTGCTATTCAAAGCCTGTCCCACAACCCTCCCATACTGAATTTTAAGGCTTTATTATTATTATTTTTTTAAGGAAGATTATCATCCGTAAAGAGATTGACACTGCTCCTCCTTTAGAGTTTGAAAAATACGACTGGAATATAGAAATTAAACACTCTAAATGATGGGGGAAACATTCCAGAAACACTTATTTCCTACCAGCTATGAACGAGGACAGTTCGGAATAATTATTTTCTTCCACTGGGATTCATTTCATTGTTATTGCTACCGCTATTGTGCACTTAAAAAAAAAAAAAGCAGCAAATTTGACTTTTAAAATCTCTGTCTCAGGAAGCCTTTGGGGAAATAGGGGGATAAGAATGGGGTGGGGGAGAACTGATCTGTGAGGGATTATAGTTCGTCATGAAGCACTGGCGATGGGGCGCCATGGTATATAAGTAACTATTTCAACAAAGACTGAATTATATGAGAAGGCAGGGTCTCTCCAGTGCAGAGAAGTGCGGGCAAAAAAAAAAAACAGGGCTTCACAGCTGGTAGGGTAGGTACTTTTACGGAAAGAATATTTCCCAAGCCAGTGAATTCAGTAGGTGAACGTATTTAGCACTTATCATAAGTTAATGGAGGACTTGAAGAGTTAACTCTACGGAGCAGAAACGAGGATGGCCCTCATTTTCCCTAGATCGTTGGGTGGGGGAAAATGGAGGAGGCTTCGGAGCAACCTGCCTATATAAACAAGGCGGCTTTTGGGGGGGGAAGCTGTGGTCTCACTGTGGCACTGATCCCACAAACCTGCTGAATTAGAACACCCAGGCTGGAGCAGACTCTGTATCTGAAACCCACCTGTTCCTATCGGTTGAGAAAGGAGGTTTGGAAAGTTAGATTCTGCTTCCAGTTTTCTGAACGCTGGAGTTGGAGTTCTGGTTAGACTGTCCCACTTGTCAGGATCCTTATCTGTGACTTGATGCCTCTTCTCAACTTGTTCTGGACAAATACCCCAAGGAATACACCAAATGCATAGATTCATATCTTGTTCAGCCTTCACCCCATTTCCCTGCCGCATTTCTCATATCCTACTGGTTTTGTCCCACTCCTCCCCTCATGCACTTCCAAATTCACCTCCTCCTCTTAGATCCATTTTCCAGGCTGTCTCAGCTTTCATTTCATTCTGACCGCCTTGCTACTTTTCCGCCTCTTCCCTTCCTAATGTCTGGAAGATGCATTGCCCAGCCAGTTGGAAGATGCTGTTTAATATCTCTCTCTCTCTCCCTCCCTCTCTCTCTCTCTCTCTCTCTCTTTCTCTTTCTCTCTCTCTCCCCCTCTTCTCTTTCTCTCTCTCCCTCCCACTTTGCTTCTCTCCACCTGGTTTCCTCTGCTCTGTTCTCCTCATCTTCTTCACAGATGTGGTACCGCTTCAGCCAGAAGTGAACAGCTACCGTAGGGGCCGGAAGAAAAGGGTCCCTTACACGAAAATCCAGCTGAAAGAATTAGAAAAGGAGTACTCGGCCAGCAAGTTCATTACCAAAGAGAAGCGAAGAAGGATTTCCGCCACCACCAACCTTTCCGAGCGCCAGGTCACAATCTGGTTTCAGAATCGCAGAGTGAAAGAAAAAAAGGTTATTAGTAAATCTAAGACACCCCACCTACATGCTACCTGACATAGAAACCTTTCAAGAGGGAGGGGGAAACAAAAATTAAAAAGGGGGACAAGAATGCAAATATTTATCTGGTAAATTTGTACAAATAAAAAAAAATACATTGAATTTGATTATTTAAACACCCGCAGTCTCCAAGGAGTGGTGGGGGGAAAAAATCAAACCGCCACCTTTGGACCAGTCTTCTGTCCATTTATTGCTCTTTCTGAACTGTGAAGCTGACTGCCTGTCTTAAAATCCATTTTTTTTTTCAGTATTCTTAAAGGTGCACACTTTATTTTCATAGAGAAGCCAGGAGGGAGAAATTCTCTCTCCTCCCTTCCTCCCTCTCTCTCACATGCACATACAAACACACCCAGAATTCTGAGTGATTTTGCTCTTTCTTTTCCTTCCTTCCTTTTGTAGGTCTGTATTATACTCCAGCACTTTCCCTTTTGCCATATTTTCCATGTATTTGGCTGTTTTTGTCTTTTTTATGTTTCAAAAACAAAAAGCGAAAACTGTTACATATGAAGAATTATTCGCGTTGGGGTTTTGTTTTGTTTTTAAAGAAAAAAAAAAAGCTAAAATGAAAAAAAAAAAAATAAGGCTGCTACTCAAAAAAGTGCCGAGGAGGTTCCTTTTTTTGTCTGTGTTCCTTAAAACGCATTATTATGTTCAACTAACTTTAGGCCATTCCTGAATTCGAAGTCACTGCCTGGAATAACTAGGATTGGGCCCACAGAAGCAGGTTCTATGATTTGGGGAAAGACGGTGGTGGGGTGGGGGGTAGGAATAGATTAGAACTTCCCTATTGACATGGATGGGACTGGAAACTCCAGCAGGATCCGTGCTTTTAAGAATAATTACGGTTTTGATTTTCTAGATTATGATCTCACTCCAGCCGTTTTATTATTGTGTGTTGGTTTTACTGCTATAAAACCGGAATGTAATCGATTCTGAGGAAAGGCGCACGATAAGGCTCCGTGGCTGTTTGTTTCCTTTCGTTTTTCTGTCTTCTGTTTCCCCGGAGAACCGCGTTCTTTTCGCCTTGTTAAAATTACCCACTTTTTTAAACCAACGAAACGTCTTGTATATGTATATAATGTTTTGTCCGAATGATATGTACTGAATATTGAATGCAGAATACATTTCTTAAAAATAAATCGCTCTCTCTGTGTGTCTTTCTCTTGTTTGGCGCCACCAACCCGCTTTCCCTGCCCCGAAAACTGAACGGCCTAGTTTACTCAACCGACCTCTCCCTTCATATTAGCAGAGAGGGGCTTTAAAAGGCCTATCTGGTGCACATTTGCGAATAATTCACTACCGCACCCGAGTTGTGGAAAAGCTTCCAGTGGTCCCTAAACTTTTTTTTTCCTTTTTGGCGGAGTAGTTCCGTTGGAATCTATAGGACTTATCCAGAAAGAACCGGACGATCAGGTGTGTGTGTGTGTGGGATTGCTCTGTTTCGTAGATCGGACCTCTGGGAGGATTCTCGGAGCTTCCCCGGGAGATCGAGGCGATCGATTTGGGGAGATTAAAAACCGAGAGAGGAGGCAGCTTGTCGTCGGACGGAGTAGCAGATCGCAGAGAAAGGCAACAGGGAAAGCGAAGCTCTCCCTCGCCCTTCTTACGAGATACTGACAACCGGATGGGCTGAGCAGCATTTAGGGAGGGGGCTTTAAAAGTAAAATTCCTCTGCTAATTAATTTAATTAATTTAATTAATTTCGGTTAGGCCTCGGTGAGTTTTATTTCGGTTTAGGCCTTGGATTGTAGTAAATTTGTCCTGCTTTATGCCTTACCTTTTTTTTTTTTCTTCCCCAATTGTGGCGAGGCAGCAAACCGAAAGCGGGGTGGGTAGAAACTCAACGGCAAATAAATTGATAAGAGGCAGTCCCAAGGAAAACGCCGCAGAGGCGGATAAGGGGTTGCAAAAACTCCGACCGAAGTGCGTTGTCCGGGCCTCTCGCTAGACCAGGGGAATCCCACTCCACACCTCTCCTTAGTGGAACCTGTTGCGTCGTTTCGCCCGAGCCTAAACTCCCCACAGAAATCGGAAAACCGCCCTGCTCAGCTATTATTCAACAACCCCCTCAGAATAACTCCAGCAGAACCCAGAGGGCCCTTTCTCGGTCCGAAAAGCACGCAGTTGGACCTGGCTGAGAAGGCCCTCGGCTGCGGCCCAATTCTTGCAGGCAAACTCACTTGCAAGACAAGAAGCGAGGCCCCGCGGAGGCCAAGCTTCCCTTGGATCGCCTGATTCCAACCACCACCACCCCGACGGTTTTTCAGGGGATCTGTTCCCTGAAGCAAAACGCCCCCCCCCTTTCGTGTCTGCTCCCGAATGAATTACCTCGCCAGATTGCCAAGCGGGAGCCCCCAGAAAGCGCCGCAAACCAAGCCAATGTTGGTTTTCCATTCAAGAAGAGCTTGGAGGACGGAGTGCTTGCACGAGCCGTCCTGAGAACTGCCCCCTTCTTACCAGACAAAGGTGGGCAAAGAGCCAGGGAAATCTCACTCAAGGGAAGGCTCTGCTACTTGGCAAAATTTGCCCTGGCGAGGTTTGTGCGTGCCTGCCTCCTCTTTCCTGACTACAATTCAACACGCTGCTCTCTTTCCTGGAAATCTAGTTTAAAACTGGCACCCGTTCTGCTAGATTCTCGCCCTGCAGAAATTACTGTAACAGAGAAGCCCCATCTGCCTGTAAAAATGCAAACAATTCCCTATGTGTTTTTAGGCGTACACACCCACATCCATAGCCGAGGTTGCACTCTACTGTAGTTTTCCCCTTCCAAGCAAAGAATTGGGGTCCCCTGACTGCATCGTGTCCCAGAAACGAGAGCCAATATTCAGAACCAGCAACCATCTAAACTTGTACTTAACCAACTGCTTAGGTTCTACCAATATCTTACAGGTCACAGATTGCTGCTTTTAGAATTTGCTCAAGGAATGGAGAACAGAGGCCTCTCTCTCATTGCACAATATCCAGTGTTTTCAAGTATTTCTGGAATAATTCAGTATGCTTCTATATTTTAATCATGATTTACATTCTTAAAGCTTAGCACCATTTTTGGGAAATCATGCTCAAAGTATTTGGTGTCTTCCTGGAATGAGGCCAAGATTTTAAAAGGGTGGATGGACGGATGGACAGACAGACACATAGATAGAAAAACAATCCATCTACTTTTTAAATGTTAACTTAAGTAGATAGTGGGGAACATATATTTGCGCATTTGCTCACCTCAGTGGGATTTCTAGCCTCATAATAATAAGTTAAAACCCTATATATTTCTGGCAAGTATACTGAATTTAAGTGACATAAAGACATTGTTATATAAACCGTGTCTCCCTTCTGATGGAATTTAACCTCCATAAGATTTCAGCTTAGTCAATCAAATTTCCTTGACATAATGAGAATGGGCAAGATAGCTGGCATTTTCTGGAAGTTCCTGGTTTTCTCTTTCCAAACCCTAGTTAGAATTTAAATTCATAGATTAAAAAAAAAAATCCTACTTTGAGCCAAGACAGTCGTGTGGCTTTCCCACTTCTCTGAATGAACTCATTTTGAAAAATCAGGGCAATGAATTTAGGATATTTAAATCACAAAACACTGAAACTATCGCAGCCAGTAGCAATCTGTTGAGCATTTTCACATCATGGTTTGTAGAATCTCATGAATCACTTTGTATTTTGTAGAATCACTTTGTAATATAAAGTTTATCTTTATTTATTAAGTTTCTACACTACCCATCTCACTTAAGTGACGTTGGGCAGTTTATAACATTTTCACTTCTGATGTACTGCCCTAGTGATGACTGGATGCTACTGTAGGAAGTAGGATTATCTTTGCCAATTTTCATTATTATTAATTGAAAGAAATCTGACTGAATCTGAATATTCCTCTTGAAACAAAATGGCATGCAGATGATTGTTCCTTCTTTTTAGGATAAATAGTCCTGATGGTAAGTTATCATTAGAGGAAAATGTCTAACCAAAAAAGGAGGAAGGGCTAGCTGGTTTAAGACACACAAACAAAACAAAACAATTATGAGCAAGATTCTTGCAGTGTCTCCAGGGTTTCTAAAAGAGAGATCTCTATTCAATAGTTCAGTAGGATTAGTTCCCTGTCCCTTTTGAAGTTAATAGGAGTAACTAGGCTAATATATCAGGCTCACAGCTCAGCAAAACCAAAATTCCTCAAGCAATTTATGATTGCAATCCTACATTCCTTTACCTTGGAGTAAGGACCAGTACATCTGTAGGACCTGTTCTAAATGAACATGCCTTGAGTTTTGCTGTAGAGATACTCCTCAATTTATGACCACAATTGAGCCCTAACTTTCTGTTGTTAAGTGAGACAGTTGTTAAGTGAGTTTCGCCCCTATTTTATGCTTTTTCTTGCCACAATTATCACGTAAATCTCTGCAGTTGTTAAGTGACTCTGATTTCCCCTTGAATTTGCTTGTCAGAAGGTCCCAAAAGGTAATCACATGACCCTGGGATACTGCAATCCTTATAAATATGAGTCCTGTTGCCAAACGTCTGAATTTTGCTCGCGTGACCATTGGGGATGCTACAACAGTTGTAAGTGTGAAAAATGAATCATGTCACTTTTTTTTCAGTGTAACTTTGAATGGTCATTAAACGAACTGTTGTAAGTCAAGGACTATCTGTACTGCTCTGTAAGGCACTAGCTTGGCCTCGTTCTGCCAATGAGTTTTATATGACCCCAGTGGTGTTCAAGTGGGCATTTAGGTTCCCACTCAGGAAATACACAACTTGATTTCATGAACATTCAAAGGCAAGTCCATTCAAGCTATGTGTTCAGCTCAACCATAGTGCACTCGAATGTCAAAGGAAGGGCCATTGATGTCAAATGGACTGGACTTCTGAACAGTACTTTAAAATCAAGGCATGACTGACAGATTTAGCAAGGCGATAGAGTCAAAAGGACCTTGAGGTAAGTTGGCGGGGTGGGATGGGAAAATATATTCTATCTGACCCTGGGCAATGGAACTCTGCTAAAACTCCTTCAATGGAGAAGGTGACTTCAGATACCTTTTAGTTGTCTCTTATGACATTCTTGATATGAATCCAGCTTTCCTTCAGCTCTGTTAAGTCCCCCCCCATGCCATAGCAATATTAACCCCAGCCTTCATATTTGCTGAACTTTTGCAAACAGATTACAGATCAAAGGCTTGACTTCATCTACACTTTATGGATTGGGTTGCTTGAATGGAAAAAAAAATGGGATTCTTAGATTCCTGTCTTTTTTTTTTTGTCTTGTCATAAATAAAGGTACCTGGGGCTATAGGCTTAGATAGCTACCACTAGGCATCTTCTGAACTTTGGTCTCCAGAAGGCCTGCCATTCAATGTACCCATCATTCTAATAGGGCAAAGCCTTTTATATTACTGTAGCTATATTGAACATACAGATCAGGTCAGCAGTAAGGATGATATTTTTTAAAAAAAACATTATATTGGGCAATACTGAGGCAATCTAGAAACAGATGGCACCGAAATATATCTACTGCTAATGTTGATGGCAACATTAGAGTTTGGCTTCAATGGGTTGTAGATGTCACCTCTGGACAAATGAACCAAAGTCTCATAACCTGAACCAAGATCCTAAGCGTGTGACTATTACACCGAGACACATATTGTGCCATTTTTAATAAGTTTTCTTGTAAGAAGGCCCAGTCAAGACCCCAGATCTCTGAAGGGCACGGGGTCTTCTGCCTCTTTCACCTTTTACCTTCCCCGCTGCTAAATAAGGTTTGTTGTTGAACTCTTATTCTCTCCACCACCACTTTTCCCTCTCTTTGTTACCCTTCTGGCAAGTAGTTGTGACCCTAGGGAAGGAAAATACTCCCCAGGATCTTCAAGGTCATATGCAGGAGGGGGGGGAGCAGAATAGGTGGGGAAGAAGTAAAGCAGAGGGGGGGAGGAAGGTATTTTAAATAGTTGGTAGCTGCAAGGCCTCAACTAAGGCAAATAACTGGCCAGCTGTCTTTTTGTTTGCAATATTAAAATTCTTGCATAATTAACACACAGGGCTGAAAGGAGTAATACGAAGCAACTGTTTCCCCCTCTTCCCTTCCCTTCCCCTTTCTGATCCAGGATGGACATTCCATTCCTGCCATAGGATCTCCATATAGAAACTGGCACCTGGGTGAGAGAGCTGTATCCTCAACTCCAGGGCTAGCCTTGACCATGACTATGCAGCCCATTTGACCTTGGCATCTCCAGCTTTGGGTGTGATCCTGGAGAAAGCAAAAGCCTTGATCTTCTGGCAACCCCACCGGCACCCATCCCCTCTTAAAGTGTCTTTTGGCCCCACCGTATAGATAAACAAGGTGTCATTTCCAGTCTAGACAGGCAGCCTAACGACCAACAATAAAGGCATGAAAAGGAAGCACCCCAAGTTTAGCCTTTTTCTTCCTTTTGTATGGAGGGCTTTGAATAAGGTCTTAACTGCAGCCTCTCTCTCTCTTTTTTTTAATAGGTAAAGGCCCCTCTCTCCCATTTCCACCCTTTCCTAGTTTCTATATCTCTTGCACTTGGAAGTTAGTTGTTTTGAAGGTTTCTAAAGTCTGCCTTTTATGAAGAGAGAAGAATGTGTCATTAGGGAGGAAGGCTGAAAAAAAAACACAGAGAAACAGGAGAAAAACAGATGCATACATATCCCTACCCCAAAGTAATTCAATGGGATGGATTTCCAGGTAAGAATATGCCTGTCTCTCTCTCTCTCTCTCTGTGTGTGTGTGTGTGTGTATCTGCATGTATACTGGAACTTTAGTTGCTCCAATGGTTGCACTAGTTGCTCCAACTACTTTGCCCGAATTTTCCTTCTTCCCTGCCCCTTCCTTTAAATCCACAAAATGGTCTTTGCCTTAACTTATTAGTAAAAGCCTGAAAGAGGGCAAGTGACACACTATACTAGTGACTAGTAAGAGAACTGGATTTCATCTACATGAAAACCCTGCACACCATCCTGGGCAAAGTTTGTAGCCACAGATCTTTCCACAAGAACACCTTATCCCTAGGAATCAAGTAGGCTTAAAAGAGGTTTCTAAAGCAACGTTGCAAAGGAGATCTCTGGAATCCGGCAATGGTGATGGTTGGATTGTTTTCTTGTGTTAGGAATGCCTAGGAACTGTTGAAAAAAAAAGTTTAAAAGTGGTGATCCATGAGGCTTGAAAGGAAGACCCATTGAAATCAATGAGATCAGTTTCCACAAATTTAGAATGAAACAGATTTTCCTCAAAAAACAATAAACCATGGAAGGAAGAACATGCAAAGAGAATTATTATTATGATGATGATGATGTTGTCATCTTAGTCTTACTTCCCTGAAGACACAGTGAACTGGTTTACATATAAATCCAACAGGAGACTGACAGCCTCTGCTGGCAGTGCTAGGGAAAACGTAGTTACACCACAGGCATTTAACTCTTAAGGGCACACTGGGAGAACTGTTAGGCAAAATAATTGAATTGTAAAAAGAGAGGAGGAGGAGGAGGAGGAGGAGGAGGAGGAGCAGGAGGAGGAGGAGGAGGAGGAGGAGGAGGAGGAGGAGGAGGAGGAGCAGGAGGAGAAGGAGAAGGAGAAGGAGAAGGAGAAGGAGAAGGAGAAGGAGAAGGAGAAGAAGGAGAAGGAGAAAAAGAAGGAGAAAGAGGAGGAGGAGAATCCTTGCAAGAGCCAAGTATTTAGGCATGCTCTGTATATCTTTTGTTTTGTACAATACATAATGTTCTTCATCTTGAATCTCTTTTCCATCACAGTTCCTATGAGCTACTCATTTTCCATTATTCAGCCTTTTTGGTGATTTAGTTTAATGGAATAATTTTCATTACTTTGGTGCACATTTATCCATAAATATACACTGGTAGCCTCAGAGATTTCCAAGAAAGGTAGCAAAATTTTTGCATAGTGCCAATAGATCTCAGAGCTTTGATATGCCTGCCATTACATTAAATTAAATTAGGACAGTGATTTGGGTTACGAGTTGAGAGCTTTCTTTCTTTTTCTTTTTTTCTCTTTCCTTTCATTAAAAAACCATAAATGGACTATTTTTTTAAAAAAAAGTGGTGAAGATCTACAACCCAAAATCTTTTAAAGCTAATTAGGCTTATTCATTGGAACGTGAAGTTTTCTTATGCTTTTTGGAGGTGAATAACTTGTTTTCCCAAATGCACATACTTCTAAACAGTTGACATTTTATTTGCTTTGATGGAGAGTAATCTAGAAAGCAGCATTGACCGAGTTCCAACCCCTTCTTTCCCCAAAAGCTAGTTTAGGAGATGGTGAAGCACGGGGGATGTGAGAACTACACTTAAGATCAATACAGAGGGTAGAGGATCTGTCAGACAAAAACTGGAGTGCCTATTTAGGACTGCGGAGAGTTATCTCGAACAAAGCTTTCCGAAAGCACCCAAGGAGGGTGGAGGAAGGGGGCCCTTTTCTCTCTCTCAAGAGCTGGGGTGTCTTTCAAGAGCCTCATTTGCATAAGACGAAAGAGCCATTTCATAACCTAGACAGTGACCTTGAACTGGCTAAAGCGCCCTCCGATTTCCAGATTTTCTAGAGTTCCTTTTTCTCTCCATCCCACCCCGAAATAAGTTTATGAGCAAGGGCTCCTTTTGGCAGAAAGAACCGATTTTCATTTTAAAAGCCCCCTCTAGGGCAGAGGTGAGAGTTTAGAAGCAGCTGGGTTTTTCCTGTTGCCCTACTTCCTTTTGGGGAGGCTGGTTGTGTGTTTCTTTTGCTTTATTTATTCCTCGAAGAAAAAGCTGTTGTGGGTATTGGGGGAGAGGGATGGGGAAAGCTTGGTTTAAGCTGTTTACACTCGATTTGTGGGAAATCAGGTGTGTAAGGAATCCGTGCGAGGGAGAGGAGATCGTTCAACTTGTCCTACAGAAGAAGAAGAAGAAGAAGAAGAAGAAGAAGAAGAAGAAGAAGAAGAAGAAGAAGAAGAAGAAGAAGAAGAAGAAGAAGAAGAAGAAGAAGAAGAAGAAGAAGAAGAAGAAGAAGAAGAAGAAGAAGAAGAAGAAGAAGAAGAAGAAGAAGAAGAAGAAGAAGAAGAAGAAGAAGAAGAAGAAGAAGAAGAAGAAGAAGAAGAAGATTAAGTTCTGCCACCTTCTTGAAATACATGCTTTAAAAGAGCAATAGTGGGGCAAAGTATGGTACAATAAAGCCACTGCTTTAACTTCCAGGATATTTTATTTTCAGAAACTGCAATAATGATATTGTCTTGCATCAGTAAGTGGGATACGTGCCTCTCTCCCCACCCACCTCTTTCCTCTTTTGGCTTCAGCACAACTTGGACTGGAAGGTTGAATAATTCCTGCACCGTTCAGTGAATTTTCTCTCCAGAAAGAGCTCTCTGGGATTCCAATCTATCCAGGTTTTGCTGTCAACAACTCTCCCGCCCATCGACATATACGGCTTTAACCCAGAAACGTTTTTTTCCCCCTGAAGGTAAGGGACTTACTCCCTCAGTGCAGGCAGGATTACAGATCTTGTCGTGCACCGAAAACCCGAACTGGTTTTTTTTCCCCTTTTGGTTTCGTTCCTTTCCTTTCCAATAGATCACCCTAAAAACGCTGGACTCTTGAAATAACATCCCCACCGAGCAAACTTTTTTTTTTTCCCCTGTCCAGTTTGGGGAGCTGTTAAATCAATCAGACTTTTTTTTTCTAAAGGCTATAACTGGGGGAAATTATGAACAAGAAAGGAAGCAGAAATATAAGGCCGTTTCTCCTTCGACTGGGTGGGGAAATCGTCTGGATGATTTGAATAGGACGTGCTGGTTATTTTGTTATTGTCTGCATGAGTCAGATCAACCGCCGATGGTTCACCTTGCCTGTCTACCTACCTACCTACCTACCTACCTACCTACCTACCTAGGAAAAATATCTCCAGCGGTAAACAGCAGCGCCTTGTGAACAGCTAAGCAGCTTTAAATCCCACTGAGGTCAATGAGATGGCGAAGGTCTAACGGTGGGTAGGAGTGAAATCGCAGGCGTCTCCTGCGGTAAATCAATTTGGAAAACGTTTGGCGCTTGGCTGCCAGTGAGGGTTAACTCCGCGGGCTTTGGGGGGACGGGGGACGTGTGTGTGTGTGTGTGAGAGAGAGAGAGAGAGAGAGAGAGAGAGAGATGTTCCTGTAGTATAGAGGGATGGGACCTTCACCACAAGTACAAGCCCTAAAGAAGTGGTTCCTTGGGCCGCCTGGGAGCTCGCGCTTCTCGGTCACCCTTAGCAAGAGAACAAAGCCCCGCGGGCAGGCAGGGAGCGTAATGGAGACCGTAACACCAGAGAACAAACCTACCAGCTCGAACGTAGGAGCAATCCGGATTACTTCTTTATTAGGTTGCCCAGCAATTTCACCACACTGTGGAAATGGGGTCTCCACTGAACTCGTATCCTGCAGAAGAGCTGCTTCGCAGTCCCTGAAAAGGTGAAAAGTTTTTTTGGGGGGTGGGTGGGTGGAAATCCTCCCTAAGGATGCCTCAGCCCGGGTTCGACTGGATACGGAGTCCTCGCTTCGAGGCATGTGGTGGAAAAACGAAGCAGACACCCAGAAGGGCACTCAGGGAGGCAAAGGGAAGACCAGGGAGCTGCTGGCTTTTAATAGGATTAAGAAATAAAAGTGCTTATTTGATTAGCACGTGTTTTGGCTTCTTCCTTCCTTCCCGGGGCTGGCCATCCTCTCCACCTAGCTGGGGGAGGAGTAGTGTTTCCCTAATGGGGAGGAAGCCCGTGCTGAATCCTCCAGGGTTTGAACGTCCCCAGAGTAGGCTTGGTTTATCTGGGGATGAGAGAGAGAGAGAGAGAGAGCGAGAGCGAGAGAGAGAGAGAGAGAGAGCAGAAATCCCTCAGGAGCATTCCTGCGAAATGAAAGTTACTCATATTGGGGTATTTACGGTAAATGAGCCGTCGGGCCTTGGAAATAGTGTCTACCGTGCAAATTCCTCCTTTCTGGAAAGGGGAAGAGGCGCGTAACCTTCCCACAAACTTAACAACTCTTTTCCTTTGTAGTCAAAAGCGTCGAAGTGGATTTTTCCTGGATTCCTTTTGTTTTTGAAGAGTCTCTTAGTATCTGTTTTCTTTCAAGAACCCCCGGTCCCCGTCGCCAGCAACAGCTTCCTTTCCAAAACCACGGACACTTTGGAGGGACAATCCGCCTCGCCCGTCCTGTAAACCAGGGCGTGATAAAACCCGATTCCTCCTCGAATTAAAGACCTGGGATTAAAGATCCAGAAACAGTTCCTCGCAGTTTGGACAGGTGAGATCAAGGAGAGGAAAAAGGGGGGGGCTTTGTTCCATAGGTCTCCTTGCAAAAGGGGATCCCCTTGCCAGATCGCCGAAGGGATTGCTGTGTTCCTTCCCATTCCCTTTCTTTCTTTTTCTACTTCTAGAGAGAGAGAGAGAAATCTTCCCCCCAGAGGAAGAAAATTCTTCTAAATGCAAACGCTGATCCCGCTATTGAAACTAAAGGAGGTTTTTAAAAGGCAGAAAGTGGAAGAATTTTCTCTTAAACGCAGAGGGGGGTTGAAATTCCTCCGCCCCAGGTATCCATAAATACAAGTCTGTTGTGGTTAAATTCATTCCTCTTCCTAAAGAGCCTGTAAACTTTACATGACACAATATCAAATAGGAATTTATTAGGGAGATATTGTAAATTTCAGCGGATTTAATTAATGAAAACACAGCTTAATTTTTGTCAGCTGCTTAAAGGGAATCTTAACGTGGCTGAGGGGAAAAAAGAGGTGTCATTCCTTTATGGGGGAAAAAAAAAAGAATTGATATGCATCTTTTCTTTAACAATACTTCTGGTTTCTCAAGGCGGTGCTTAATATGCGTTTTATTTTATAAGTGTACGTGTGTGTGTGTGTGTGTGTTGCAAGAACCCCGCCCGCCCGAACTTCGCGTTGCGCTCCGTCTCAAATTGCGAAAGGTGGGCGGCACCCTTTCTTAACGCAAGTTGGCGCTCACGTGACCCCTCCAGACCAATCGGGTGGACCTTTAGGTTTAACTATGTTTAATGTCAGATAGCAATAAACTAGAAGCTCTTGGTCAGGCCCGCGGAAATGGGCGAACATAACCTCCTTAATCCTGGGTTTGTGGGACCGTTGGTGAACATCCATACGGGAGACACCTTCTACTTTCCCAATTTCCGAGCCTCCGGAGGACAACTACCCGGCTTGCCGTCTCTCTCCTACCCAAGACGGGACAATGTCTGTTCTTTGCCCTGGGCATCCTCGGAGCCCTGCAACGGATATCCCCAGCCCTACCTCAGCAGCCCCGTGTCCATTAACCCTTCCTTCAGCCGAGCCTGCGACCTAGCTAGAGTGGAAGAAAGCAAGTGCTACTATAGGGAGGCGTGCTCGGAGAACGCGCCCCTCAAAAGGGAGGAGAGAGTTAGGGACGCTGCCTTGATGCCCCTCGAGTCGGGCACCCCCCACGGAATGAGCGGTAATTTCGGCAAATTTGACTATCCGGCTCCTGAGGCGGCGGCGGCGTCCCATGACCCCCCGTCTTGCCAGTCGTTGGAGTCAGACTCCAGCAGCTCCTTGCTCAATGAAGGGAACAAGGGCGCAACCATCGAGCCGTCCGCACTGGTCTCCCCTCTCAATCAAGGAAGCAATCTGTCCGCTGGGGGTAAGATCCTGCGCCTGGGAGAAAAAGAGTCGGCTCTTCATAAGCAAAGCCAAGCAAAGCAAAACGGATTTATGCAACGCCGACTCCTTCCCTTCCCTCCTCTCCCTCCCACCCACTTTCCCTACCTCTCTCTCCGGGCTGGGAAAGTCTGCTCCAAATTCCAGGAAATTAGCAGCTGGGCTGCGCCCGCCCGCCCGTCCGCCTGACGATTTGTGCCGAAGCCACTAGGGGTAGCCCTCAAATGCCTCGCGCTTTATTAGGAGGTGCTTCTTTTAAAAGGGAGGGGAAAAAAGCCTATAAACATGTAAATATCCCATAAAAAAAAGGGGATCGCGAGGGCCCAAGCAGACAGACGGGAAGTCGATTTCCCTTGCCTTTTTCTTCCCCCTACCCCTCCCCGATCTCTAACGCAGCTTGGCTGTCTCCGGAGCGGTCGGGCTGGTCGGGATGACACTTTCTTTCTCGGTTTATTAAAAGTTTATAGGAGCCCTTTCTTAGTCCGCGGGGAAATCCCCATCAGCGACGGGGTTTTTGGGTGGGTGGGGTCTACTTGTAACCCTGGTAGAGTGGGCTGGAAGAAGGGGTCTAAGTTCTACCTAGAACTTAACCCTCCGATCTCGTCGTCTCCTCACGAAGAGTCCAGCGCTTCCCCCGCAAACCGGGGAGATGCCGGTACTTTGAATCAAGAGACGCCACGAACCATAATAGCGCGTCCTCCGGTTAGACGCTGGCTTCTCCTGACGGAAATTCTCCGGGGAAGAGAGATCGGTTCGGTTTTCCCTTCTTGCGGAGGGGCAGCGGGTAAAACCCGGCCCTTTCCCCTCTCTGGCTTTAGGACTCCCTAAAGTTCTTTCAAAGTAGCTTTCGAAAACTTGTACCCGCCTGTGGGGCTCCCGAAGTCCTTTCCCATCAAGGTATGGAGACTTTTATTCCGCTGATGGCCTTGTTCTGTTTACCTGATGGAATTTCAAAATAAGAGATGGGGATTCATTGCTTCTTAATAGTCCTCCCCAAACAATAATTGTGGGCAATGTTTGTGCTTCCCTCCTTCTCTCCTTGGTAAGAGAATATCAGCCCGTTTTTAACCTCTAATTCTTTTTTCCAGATCCCTGCAGTTTTGAGAAACTTGGTTTTCCTTAAGGGAGGGTGAGGATAATGCTCGACGTAACATCCCTAGAATTGGTCATTTCAGAGGTCTATGGAATCCGTCTGAGAAGTGAGTAAAAGGAGAGGAGGAGCCCCTTGTGAGGTATGCTCCTTCTCCCTCTTACTCTCTCTCGCTCTTGCTCTGCATATTAAATCTCCTTTTCCGTCACCCTGTTCGTAGGTGCTCCCTGGTATCCGATGCACACAAGGTCCCGCAAAAAGCGAAAACCCTACTCGAAGCTGCAACTAGCGGAGCTGGAAGGCGAATTTATGGTCAACGAGTTCATTACCCGCCAGAGAAGGAGGGAGCTTTCAGACCGGCTAAACCTGAGCGACCAGCAGGTGAAGATCTGGTTCCAGAACCGACGGATGAAAAAAACGACTCCTTCTTAGAGAGCAGGCTCTTTCTTTCTTTTAGAGGTCCTTCCACCGTGGGGGGACGACCGCTAAGACTCTTCTAAGCCTTCGTGGGAGCTGATGGTCCCGGGACTCTTATAGCCGGTGGGGGTTGCGATTTTATTTTCCTTGAATGATAATGGGATGAATATGAATCGGTATCCTTTTCAAAATGCCCGCAGTAGGCGTGGGGATGGTGGTTGTGCGTGTGTGTGTGTGTGCGCGCGCGCGCGTGTGTGAGAGCGAGAGAGAGAAAGCGAGAGTGAGAATACGAGAAAATGTTTTTTTTCTTCCGCTCCTAAATCTGCAGGGAAGCTGCTTAGAATGGGGATGCGCAGATACCAGGGACCGCCTCCCTCGGTCCGCCTGGGTTCTTGCAGCTAAAATAGACTCGCCAGCCAGGGTCGGGAGTGCTCCGCGAAGGCCATTTCAACTGGAGGGTTCTTGGCGTGGGCAAAGCCGCCACGCGTCGAAGGCTTTGCCGAACAAATCCCAAGGCTCCCTTCGTTTTCTCTTTACCTGAGTCTCTGGAGGTCGGGTTGGGTTAGCTCGTCGGCAGGGAGACGCGGAGAAGAAAGGAGGTGGAGAACGGACCCGCTGCTCGGCGAGGGAAATGTGGGTGGGTGTCCTGTTGGGATTTTGTTATTCGCTGGAGAAGAAAGAGAGAGAGGGAGGGGAAAAAAAGCAGGCGTGGATGTGACCTTCGTTTGAAATCCCTCGGAACCATTCTTCCGGAGGCTGGCGAGCCAGCTTGACAGGTTTGGCCAGAGCTGGGGCTTTCAAGGCGAGATTCGGGAAGAGGCGACTGTGGTACCCAGGTGAGCTGAATCTCTCCGTCTCTAACGACGCAGATGGTACAAGATCATCTAGCCAGCTGTCTGTCTCCCCCATTCCGGGAGCTCAGGCGATCCGAAGTGTGCTGGGTGCTGCTCGGAAGTTATTGTCCTGAAAGTCACTGCGGCAAGAGAGGGAGACCGGTCGCTCAGCCTCCGCCGATGGACAGGGTGGTTTCACGGGGTAAAATTATCTATAGGTACGTGTATGTACGTATGTGGGGAGGGGGGAGGGAACGGCGGAGGGTTTGTCTTTAGTGAGACGACCTTCCACAGCATTGCTAAAGTGTTGCTTTTCAAATAGGAAAATTCTTAAGGAAGTTCACCTCGTTTTATTGTACGTGTTTCTTTTATCCGTGAACTTGAGCCTTTCGGAGGCTGCCTTCCTCGCCATCTCCTCCCCACCCCACCTCCCCCATTGCACCCCACCCACGCTCGCTTTCTGCTCCCTGCCTGCCTCCCTCCCCTAAGAGAAGGCTTAACGATAATTTCAAATCGTGTCTTTAATAATAGCTCGGTTAAAGGAGAGGTTGCGCTGTTTATTGTGCCGTTCTATTTATTGACGATTAAGAAGGTGGTGAGAAGCAGGCGATGGTTCCCCCCCCCTCCTTTTTATATATACATTAACCACAGTGGCAGCTCCTTGGAACTAATTAAGCTATTAATAGCATTTCCCGCTTGAATGAAAGGTGCCCTGTAATATTAGTGCATTTATCAATGATTTCTGTGGTTAAATGAACAAAAAAGGGGGTGCTTCCCGTCTCCTATCACTCCCCTCTTTTAATATGCCTTGCATTTTACACCGTGAAGCACAGAATCAGGGGGGGGGAAAGCGGTATCAAACCCGTTTCTTTCCCCCTCCTTCAAGATTCAAGAGATTTCTGTGTGCGGCTGCATGCCTTTTTCTCGGATCTCTGTAGGCGCGCACACTTTATTTTCATTCCCGATTTGCCATAGGTAGCAGCTGCCAACTGCGAACATTTATGGAGTGTGTCGCGTCATTTCTCTCCTTTTTCTGAACCCGCATGTACGCAGGGCTCCCCCTTTAGAATCCCCTTCTGCAGATCGGGGTGATTTCCAACCCAGCCCTTCAAGTCTGCCACCGACTCCCTCCCCCCCCCCGTTTCATCTGCATTTTTTTCTTACCGCCTAGAGCAGGACAGGAGAGAGAGGAAAACGCAAGAGCGGGCGCTAGTTGTTTCTTCGTCGGTTGTTGTTGGCGGCTCGGTTATCACTTCCTCAAGAAAGGGGCAAATTTGTTTTTCCTAGCCGCTGTCAGGTTCGGACCTTTTTTCTTCCCTCTGAGGGGAGCAGCGGATCCTCTCTTCCCCCCACCCCAGTTTTGCTGCTTTCATAATTATACTCCAACCATAACCGCCATAGCGGACTTGCGGAGACTCTGGCTACTATCGCCATCTTCTTGGTTAGGGACGTTCACGGTCACGGTTGGTAGCAGGAATTCCTCGCCTTTACGATCTGCCGGCTAGTCTTTCAAATGCCTTTGGCCGCCATCCCTTCTCTGGAAGCCCCACCCCCTCTTTTTTTTTAAAAAAATAATATTCAGGTCTATGGGGATACTTCTTTCTCCTCACCCTTAGCCGCCCCCTCATCCTTCTGCAGGGAACGTCTACCCTTCCTTCTTCAGGAAGGCACCCCCTTCTGCAGGCTTCAGGCAGCGACCAAAGAGAGGAAGTTCCACCTGGCTGTGATCTGAAAGCGAGAGAAACCCCAGAATAGTAGTGTGCAATAAAGGTACACGTGTTTATGGCTATTCTTTGGGCGCAGCGGTGCAATGAAGGCCCTTGGGGGACTGGTGGAAAGACGTGTAAAGTCCTACTTATTTCTCTACGAGGCCACTCCGAGGACGGCCAAACCAAAGGTTCCTCTCGCCTTCCTTTCAGCAGCGGCTGGCCGCAGAATCCCTTTGGCCCCGATTGGCCCTGTCCTAAAAAGCGTGCGCCTGTGGTTTGTATGAAGTGTGTGCGGGCTTAAAACAGGGTGGGGGAGGGAGGGGAGGGGTGAGAGAGAGAGAGAGAGAGAGAGAGAGAGAGAGAGAGAGAGAGAGAGAGAGAATGCCCTTGAGCCACTGCAGTATAATGTAATATAGGTATTGTATGAATGAGATCAGGTAGCCTTGGCCGCGGCGGGAGTGCGGAATTGTAGGAAGTCGGGCGTGAGGGCGGTTCGGATTGATCCATATTACCCTCGATTTATTATCTCGAGGAAGCCGCCTTCGCAATCCTAGCTGTCCCAGGTCTCCCGCTCAGCTCGCGACGCCTTGCAACCCGGGGGGGCTAATAATGTTAACTCCGCGCCCGGGGAGCTTATTGGAAGGTGGGCGACTTTACCGGGCGTGCTCGGCTTCCAGTCAACAGTAAGCAGGCACGGTTAGGTAAAAATCCTGCCATTCGGGGAGGGAAGAAGGAGAAGGAGGCCGTGCCCATAAGGGACGGGCTGCCTTGTTAATACACTATTTCCATGGCCCCAAGGCAGTTGGGCTCCTCCGCAGGGAAGAGTCAGGCACCAGCAAGGAAGTTAAACCCAGGCTGGGCTCCTGCGGGCCCAAGGCAACCCCTACTTCACTGTTTAAAGGGGGAGGGAGGGTGGGTGGGTGGGATGAAACGAGGGAGGGGCCGATCCACTAAAAACGAAGGCGCTGAAATATATGCAATATTCTCTTTCTGACTGAACTCAAGTTTTCTTCCCTGTCGAATTTGTTGGTCTTGTGTTAGTCGCCGGCGTGTCCGTTGTGTGTCCGACGCCTCCCTCGTTCCTTCCGGCTAGTTGAATTTCTCGCTGTTATTAACACAGCTATCGCTCGCGGTAGAGTCCCAATGTGAATTGTTTCTTACCTCAAGCATATTATACATAGGACCTATGCAAATGCCTGTCATAGCACGTTTCCCGGCTTTATATAGTCATGTATCCTTTTTTTTTCTCTTCTTCTTCTTCCCTCCTTTCATAATAATGATAAAAGATGACAATAAATTGAATGTATTATGTGATTTCTGATAATAAATAAAATGGCTCAAATCTCCACTTGGTGATTTATTACCGAAAGAGGAGGAACCAAAAAGGCTAGCATGGTAGGGCTTTTTATAAAGATAATGAAACCTTTGGAGGCTTATGGAGAGAATATATTTCCCTTTAAAAAAAAAAAAGTAATAGGTACATAAAGCATGCTGTTAAAATAGAGAGGCAGCCTCAGGAGCATCAAGCAATCCAAGAAGATAAGCACAGGAAATTTATCTCAGTTGTTTAAAGTGCTTTAATGAGAATATATTGAGGGTGGGAGAGGGAGGATGGAATTCTTGCGCGTCCTCTTCTTGGAAAGATACATTTTAGGAAAAAAACGCCTGGTCCCTAATTGGTGGGGGGGGGGAGAATAACAAAATATATGCCATAATTGAAACCTACCATCCGTTGATGTCTCTAACTGTAAGAAAGGCGTTAGATAAAACTGCTGCTGTCGGATTTGCTAGGAGTCTGTGCGATGTAAATAAGGGAAAGAAAGATAGTATGTGATCAAGAGTTGCCTATATTTTTCTTTTTAATTCGTCCGGCCTGCCATTCCTTCCACGGCTCCTATACCGAGCCTGGAGCTTAACGGAGTGGCCTTGCTCAGCTTGGAGGTCTTTGGGGGCCTCCCTGAATTGTAGAAGAGAGGAGACCAATGCGTTCCCCTTGAACATGCGCAGCACCTGGACACCCATAATGGCCTCAGGATACCCTTCAAGGAAAGTGAAGGCAGCAATTCCTCCTGTGGGAATCTGCCCCCCCCCGTTTGACCCCTCCTAGACCCTATATGGCAGAGGTCTCCAACCTTGGCAACTTTAAGCCTGAGGACTTCAACTCCCATAATGCCCCAGCCAGCTGGCTGGGGCATTATGGGAGTTGAAGTCCTCCAGGCTTAAAGTTGCCAAGGTTGGAGACCCCTGCTATATGGTATCTCTCTGATCACTTTGTCTCCCAGCTTCCTTTCGCCCAGATTACAGGCATGGGGCTTTCTTGAAAGAAACAAAGCTGCATTCATTGGGAATATCAGACAAAATATTACAGTCTGGCAATTGATTTGAGGAGAATTCCTTCTTCCTCACCCACCCAGCCCCCTTTATGATCTGACCTGCTGCCAAGGCCTGGAAAACCTGTCTGTGTGGCAAGGAGGAATCCAGGAGTCATCAGGATCCAGAAAGTTAAGAGCTTTGGGCTTCAAAAAAAAAAAAAGAGGAAAAAAAGGCATCCCTAACGTTTTGATTTTACTGGCTGAAATGTTAATTGATAAAATATCCCTTGGGCAAATCGTACCTTAAGTGGTGTGCGCAAGATCCTTCTGCCAGCATCTGCTCATTTACTCTAAAAGCATCTTAATCAGTACCCACAACCAGGAGCTGTGTTTAAAACAGCCTCTCCAACAGCTGGAAGGACTATTTCAGAATTCTCAGCCCCCCGGCCCCCCATGCCTCCCACCTCCAGGGAAAAATACTATAAACTATAGGATGAGGCTTCAAACGTATGCGTGTGTAAAATTAATAGGAATCGCTACAAGGGTTGGAAGGAGAGATGAATCAACAGTTTAAAATATTAAATAAACATAGAGGTAAAAGATAATATCCTTGCTCAGCGGTCTCCAGTGCCTTTTTAAGGGAAGGACCTACTTCTGCACTTCGACAGCTTGGCAGGGTTCAGCCCATTTCATTGAGAAGAAGGGGAAAAAAGCTTTCCCTGCAGCTCATCCCTAAATAAGGCTCAGGATAAGTCATACCACCTCTGGAAATTTTCAGCAGAACAAGGAGCCAGTCCTGCAAACTTGGGCAGGGAAAAAAGTTCCTATTTATTCTATTTAAGAATCTGGGAAGGACTGAAACAGGAGCTGGTGGCTTAAATTTTAGGCTAGGGCAGGGAAGTTTAGGGGCGCTGTGTTTTTTTTCCTTGGACCTCAACCCAGTGGTCCCCAACCTTTTGGGTACCAGGGATGAGTTCTGTGCAGAGGTTTTTCCATGGCCCATGCTGCCTGCATCCCGTGGATGGGGCTTCTCTTGTTTGCATGGACAGGTTTCTGGTGTGCAGTGACCTGGCACCAGTCCACAGGCCCTGGGTTGGGGACCCCTACCTTAAACCCAACGCAGTTATTTGGAGCAAGTTTTGCAACTGAATAGCTTGCATCAAACCATCCGCTCCAGAAGAGGCCTAGGCCCAGCTACTGCCCTTGCTCTCCCGTCCTGATCTGGGGTAGAGAGAGAGAGAGAGAAGGGGTCCTCTTCTCCTGCAGGCCTCTTGCTAGATTTGTTCACCCAGCACTTTGAAAACCTCCACAAGAGCTGTGCTTTATATAGAATAAAATAAAAATATAATAAAAGAGCTGTGCATAACCAACATTTTTATGGTCATTATTATCACCGGCAGATTCATCCTGGGGAATGGCCTCATAGACCTCATAGAATCCTGGGTGAGTTACTTCCAAGTAAATATAGCAAGGGGCCAGCAACTTCCACCGCAGAGTTTTCTTTCAAGTTTCTCACAGGGGAAAACTAATCTAATGAATGAACGAATGCCAGCAGGCACACTCTGACTCTTGATCCGCCAGGAGCTCTTATTCACAGTTGTGAAAAATCAGCTGGAGGTTTTGCTTTTGGCCTCCAGCAGGATGCAGCTTTCATGGACAAACTACGGTGCCCTGTGCCTGCGGGTTCCACTTTAATTCCACCCCCACGACGGGGGTAAACAGTTACCACCCAAACACCACTTCCTCTTGGCTTGGCTTTGAGGTGTGCGGCAGCTGAGGGACAGCTCAGAAAATAACAAGAAGGTGAAAGGCTGTGCAGAAACCGGTAGGACCCCGGCCAACCCATCTGAACCGTATATAGTAGCGTGTAAATTGTGTAGAAAATGGTGCGTCTGTTCACCTTGAAGCAGGAATGCTTGGTTCCAAAGATGCTTTAAGCTGTTCATCCAAATAGATAAAACTTATTTATTACCAGTGAGTGGTTGGGCAAATTGTTGCTAGCAGTAAAAAAAAAAAAATCCGTATTGTTCCTGAGCCCGGCTGGCTGCTGCTTCTTTTTATGTAGGGGTGTATTTCATAGCTAGGGCTTTCAAATGAATTCATTAGGAAGCAGAAAGAATATCTCTCGGCTGGCCATCCCGCCAACCCCCTCTAGAATCGCTAGGCGTAATTCTGCTTTCTGAGGAAGAAGGGGGGGGGAAAGGCAGGGTGCTCATTAAGGCACTTTTTAGCTGGGGTGGGAAAATCCCCAAGAGAAGGAAAGAGACCAGAAGAGTTCGTGTTTTTGATCTCTGAAGCGTCTTGGGGGGGGTGTCACATTTTTAGTAGAAATGTTCCCCAAAGGGAGAAGTACCTTTAAAGGCAAAGCTTCTGCTTAAAGAGGGTTTAAGACTAGCAGACTTAGAGTGTAGACTATGAAGGGCTGTGTCTATTGGGTCAACAGCATTCTTTGGGCTTGTTTTTAGGTATCTTGGGGTCAGGACATCTAATGGTACATTTAGATCAGGGGTGTCCAACCTTGGCAACTTTAAGACTTGTGGACTTCAACTCCCAGAATTCCTCAGCCAGCTTTGCTGGCTGAGGAATTCTGGGAGTTGAAGTCCACAAGTCTTAAAGTTGCCAAGGTTGGACACCCTGATTTAGATGATGTATCCAAATGGTACATCCCTTAGAAGAACCACAATTTAAAAACAACAGGATTCTCCTTTCTCTTCCTATTACATTTTATCACGCTCACTTCCATCTAAACAGAATTCTGTTTTGGGAGACCCCAAATCCAGAAGCAGAAACGGGGGGGGGGGGTGTAGGGACAGCTTCTGCTGGGATGAGAGGCAAAAATGGATTAACACCCCCTCTCTCCGAAACCTATGCAATGAAGGAAAATATATTTTAATTTCAACCCCTATTAACACCAAGCTGCTCTTTGGAAGTGCTGCTATAATATCATTTGCCCTGCCACGAATAGTCATCCCCCCCCCCACATTGATCTCCCTTGCTCATCTTACTATAGATGTGTTGAGCTGTGGAAGAAATGAAAGAAGCAGCACATCGATCAGAAAAGTGGGTGGGCGTGGGGGCAATTATGGAGACAGCTAGTCCAATCCTCTCATCCTTGTATTTTGACAACCCCAAATTGAATTCTACAGGTCTAACTGCTGATCATTGCGTTGCTCTTTTGAAGCCAGTGCAGAAAGCAAAATTGAAATTGAAATACAGTCTAGGGCACCGTGTCTTATGAGGAACATTGATTTGCTTAGAGTTGGCCACGTCTTGGGTTTGAGCTCCTTGGAAGACCCAGCTGCCTGCTTCAGCCTTTCATCCAGTGGTGGCAATGAAAAGAAGAGTGCAAGGAGCCTCCGTCTGCTTCTTTGGCATTTTGGAAAGAACGGAGAGCCTGTGGGAGAAAATGGAAAACACCGTCCAATAAAGTTGACATTTCAATTGCTCCAAAAATTATACACACAAATATACTTCAGACTCCTTGGCTCCGTAAGCAATGGCTAAAGTCATTTGGTATATGCAAGCATAACCATTTTCAAAGAGAAGATAGGAATAAGGCACAATTAAGAGTTGGCTGTGTGAATACAAAGATGATGATGATGATGAGTCTTAAAGGAACATGTGAATGTATGCAAATACTTAATGTATTTTCTTTGACATCATAGCTAAATAGTTGAACAACAACAAAAAATTAAATAGTAGCAGTATAATATTGTTCATCGCAGTAATCAACGCCAACCATTAAACCATTAAAACATTAGCCACCATCCCACTTTAATGGAGTTTAACCCTGGGAGTTGCATTATCCTAGGAAGGAAGAAAAAGTGGTATAGTGGAGGGTCAGAGGAGTACGGTATAATTATAATGCACGAAAGAATAATCTGTAGGCTGCTTCGAGGTGGCAACGGTGGGAAGTGATGTACAATATATACGAAATAGATGTTTATTTCAAAGGGTTAAACAGATGGCTTTAACTTGCCCATTAAAATTGGAGGTATGCTTAGTTTTGTCTGCATTCTTCCAAATGTCCAGTGTGTATATGGGGGGGGGGGGTCATAAGAAAATAATATTAGGCACCTACAAGCTCCTTTCCCTATTAACCTTGTAGCCCATAGCTCAAGACAGACTTTGGGACAAAAGAAGTTCCTAACTACGCCCTTTGTTATTATTGTGCTGTCAGTTGAAGTGCCTGCTCAGAAGTAAAATCCACTGAGTTTAAGGAGACTTTGCTCCTAACTCAACAGTGCAATCTGGGCATATCACTCAGAAAGCAGCCTCATCCCTTCAAGTAAGAAAACATGGTTATAGTACAAACTTTGTTCATGACCATGGGGCTTGCTTGCTCTCTCATTATTCTACATAGGATTGCGGTGTTATAATACCACCTGGACCATGGCTGTCCCACCTTTTGGCTTGCCTGAGCCTTGCTGAGTGAACTGGAATCCTCTTGGGCCACATATTAAATATGTACTATAGTTAATGTATATAAATAACACACTTCCTTTACCTTTAAAGTACTTTTATTATTTTGTGGGGCCGTATTATCAGCTGTCTAGGGTCACATGCAGCCCATGGGCCCAGGTTGGACACACACGGGTGTTCAGTCTGAAAGGCCTAAGGCAAGATTGTACTCACACCCAGGTATCTTTAGGTGGAAAGAAGAACTAAACTAAACTAAACTTTAGTCATAACTAAAGGCAAGCTTGATTCACAGATGTCAGTTTGTAGATCCTGAGCCCCACCATCCTAACCAGAAGTAACTCACATTAAGCTCACTGGGGTGATTCCCAGAAGTATTGATTGAGAGATATTTGGAAAAAGTCAAGGTGAATACCAATAGAGTAAAGAAGAGTAGAGTAGAGTAGAGTAGAGTAGAGTAGAGTAGAGTAGAGTAGAGTAGAATAGAATAGAATAGAATAGAATAGAATAGAATAGAATAGAATAGAATAGAATAGAATAGAATAGAATAGAATAGAATAGAAATTAAAAATTTAGCCCAACTATGAACAACTAAAGAACCAGAAGACTGTGGGTTCCAGCAATTGTCTCAGATGCAAAGCTGATGGGATGACTGAGCCAATCCCTTTCTCTTAGCCCTAAAAAGAAGGCAAGGACAAACCTTCCAAAAGACCTTGACAAGAAAATTGCAGGGACTAGTCTAGGCAGTCACCAGAAGTCAATGCTGACTGGAAAGTGTGTGGGCATACGTGCATGTGCTTAAATCCACACACACACACAAACTTTTCAGTAAGCAGGACAGACTTTTGGAATTGTCTTCTTCTTCTTTTTTCTTTTCTTCTTCTTCTTCTTCTTCTTCTTTCTTCTTTCTTCTTTCTTCTTTCTTCTTTCTTCTTCTCCTCTTTCCTTCCTCCTTTCTTCCTCCTCCTTCTCCTCCTCCTCTTCTTCTTCTCCTTCTCCTCCTTCTTCTCCTCCCCTCTCCTCTCCTCCTCCTCTTCTTCTTCTTCTTCTTCTTCTTCTTCTTCTTCTTCTTCTTCTTCTTCTTCTTCTTCTTCTTTCTTCTCTTCATCCCCAGGTTCTGGAGGAACCTAATACTTTATCCCAAAGCGGATATCTGCCAAACAATATCAAACTCCCTTTGAAACCTTCATATGATGCTGGATAGCCAGTAATCTTATGCTTTTTAAGTGGTGTGAGCCATAACGATCCATATGCTTACCTAATTTTTTTAAACAGAGTCTTTTCTTCACTTTTATAAGCATTGGCTTCATAAATACTCCATAAAGACAGAGTGGGCATAATTAGCAGTGTTTACCAACATATGCCACCCTTGAATCCTTCTGATACTTTGGGACAGGGAAATAAATAGAATATGAGTAATTAGTTTTAAAGCAAAGCATTTGAAACTGAAAACTTATAGGTAAAGCCTAATAAACTGCAGAAAAGGGTTTTTTTTTTTAAAAAAAATAATCTAATTTTTATATGACTTGGTAGATAGCAGAGGGAGACATAGCAATATTTTACTGCCAAGAGAATAAATTAATTAATCCGTCTGTAGCAACCCACTGCAGTGGCTGCATGGTTGACTGCATTTAAACGAGATATATGTATCAAGCCTCGCTGGTGTTGTTAACAAGAGTGATAATAAAGATGAAAAGGATAGGAAAGATAAAAAGATGGGCCCGTTTGTATTCCTTGCAGGAGCCATAAGAGCCTGCTTAGTTGTTTTTTTTAAGCAAAGCCTTGTTGTGATTACACTAATCAGCTGAATTCATGAATCAAGGCTGCTCCTGCTTAGAACAGCCCCAATCAGAACACGTATAACGCAGCTGTCTGTCAATATAACTGCATTTCTCTGTACATTTATGCAATTACTTTAGGTTAATCTACATAAAGTTTATCCACAAAGACACACATATATTTATTCTCTCTCTCTCTCTCTCTCTCTCTCTCTCTCTCTCTCTCTCTCTCTCTCTCTCTCTCTCTCTCTCTCTCTCTTTCTCTCTCTCTCTCTCTTCTTTCTTTCTTTCTCCTCTTTCTCTCTTTCCTTTCTCCCTCCCTGCTCTCACACACACTATGTTTGACAAATTGAAAGGAATGATTTGGTCTTTTAACATCTGATTTCAGTCGGAGAGTTGTTAGCCCCATAAACCATTTATACTTACTCTGAAGCCTAGTGAGTTCACTCAGGCAAGACCTCTGATTTCCAAGGAGCACTGCAGACTGAAACAGGTGTTTAAATCTCTCCTGAAATCAGATATTGCAGCACCACTGGTTCCATTAACTCAGAAGTGCATTAATATTTTAAATGGAACTGCCCAAGTCTTCTGCTTAAAAAAATAAAACCACAGACCTGTATCTGGGAATAGGCCTGTTTGAATTTAAGGGTAATTTACTTCTCAGTAGTAGCAGTAGTATGTGCATAATGTTGCCTTGAGAACTTTTCCATAATTAAGCTTTTTTTTTTAAAAAAAAAAAATCTCCTTTTACAGCATGTTCAGAAGACTGAACATCTTAATGTCTTTCTAGGTTTTAAATAAAATTACCCTTTCAGATTGTCTTTGGCTAGAATGCTGATAGTAATATACCAAAGCAAATGATTTTCTAAAAAAGAAATATAATTCTCCTCTTCTCTCTCCCCACACTTAATAGAACGATAGGAATGTCTTTCTTGACTATGCAATATTTAAAGATCTTTTAGAATTCCCAGCCAAAACTCAAAGAAGACAGAACAGCTTTAGCAGTGGTGCCCAAGACTTCCTTTTATCTTCTCCAAGACACATGTTCATTGGCCAGGAGTGTATAATTTACAGGGCATGTGGAAATTCATTTCAGTGACGAAGAATAATTCATCTGTTATGAGGTTTGTGAACAGAATGATTATCATGCATCATTAGCATTATTTCATGAAAGGGAACAGGGGGAAATGAAATACTAATATTAAATAATGGTTCCAAATGCAGGCGTCACCATCATTATTAGTAGCATCAGGGTCTCTTTAGGAGGATATTACCTTGTGTGGCTTTCTCCCCTCCTCCACCACCAAGGTGAAACAGGCAGCAAATCTAAGCTTCTCAACGGCTAACTTGGTTTCCCTTCAAAATCCTCAAAGAACCAAAATGTCTGGATTCCATTCAAGGAGGAGTGATTCCCACGCTGAGGACTTGTGAACAAATTATGGTGGTAATGGCAGTGTTTTTTCCCCTCGCATGCCTCCATCAGCCTTCGAAACAAACAGGGGGAGAAATACTGTTTTTTTCCCCCCTCTCCAATACTTGTTGCACACCAGAATGCAGGCGTGTAGATTGCACTCTTGCCAAGAGCGATTACTGTCAATTAAAATGAATCTCATTGTTATTGCTTACCGAATAAAACTACTTCTGAATCCAAAGGAAACCAAGAGGTTTGGAAGAAAGGCAGGAATTACGAGAATGCCAGGACTCTTATCCCTAGTTATTGGCCTAGTTTCCAACTAAACCACCCTCCTTTTCTCACCTGTGTCAAATGAGTGTTTCCAATGTGGGGATGGTGAGGGAAGCTAGTCAGAAGCCCTTGTTGCCAAGAGACAGGGAGGCAGATGACAGACAGGAATAAGTTTATGAATCCATAAAAACCTCCCCACCCTTCTTCACCATGCACTATTGGCCTACCTTGTCAGGATGCAAACACAGGACCACAACTTCACGAACAGAACGCTTGTCGGCTGCTACCCCTTATCAGTGGGCCTGAACCAATGAAGTAAAGGACAGGATCCGGCCCAAGCAACAGGCATTGGGGACCCATGGAAATTAGGGTGTAAATCTCTCTACACCAGCAAAGGTGACTATGAAGAAGTTACAGTGCTGCCTTTTTGTGGGCCCTCCTGAAGTTCCCTTCCTGACATCAGAGGAAGAAATCCTAATGATTTTTAAAAAAATAATAATATTTGGGATAGCCTCCCTTCACCTTAACCAAGAAATGGATCTCCCAACCTGCCCTATTCATTGAAACAGAGGAAAGGGTCTTTAAATACATCTTTAAAAAAAAACACATCTTATATATTGCATGCCAATAAATCTAACACCTCCCTCCGTCTGCCCCCTTTCCTTGTCTCTAATGGGAGACAACATTTTTCTCTCTCGGTGGATGTCTGGCATATGTTTGTGGGTGGGTGTAAGTGTGTGTTTGTCATGTGTGTCAGGCTTTCAGAGATACAGTGAACAGACTATTTCTAGGCTTCTTTCTCTCTCACACAAACATATGTGGAACAGTCCTCATTACTGAACCACTCCCCACAGCCCACATTCACTGTGCAATAAAGTTAATCTTATTCTTTGATCAGTTGCAAACTTTAACCACAACTATGAAGTAATTGAGGAAGGAAGGAAGGAAGGAAGGGAGCAAGGAAGGGAGCAAGGAAGGGAGCAAGGAAGGGAGCAAGGAAGGGAGCAAGGAAGGAAGGGAGCAAGGAAGGAAGGGAGCAAGGAAGGAAGGGAGCAAGGAAGGGAGCAAGGAAGGAAGGAAGGAAGGAAGGGAGCAAGGAAGGAAGGGAGCAAGGAAGGGAGCAAGGAAGGAGGAGCAAGGAAGGGAGCAAGGAAGGAAGGAAGGGAGCAAGGAAGGGCAAGGAAGGGAGCAAGGAAGGAAGGAAGGAGCAAGGAAGGAGCAAGG